>NC_139643.1:32968445-33033445 GCF_964638095.1 Poromitra crassiceps | reverse complement strand
GCAATAAGCTGCTCAAAACGAGTTTGACCGTCTGAGGCGTCTACATGCACCCTGAGTTTTGCGGTTTAAGAGATAAATAGACCGCGGGTGTTTTGGCCGATTCAACTTGATAATTTACACGACCATTACGATTTATGGCACTTAGATAATTCATCGTTGAGCAGCTGTGATTTACAACCATGGGTGAAAATGTCGCCTAAGGCTTATAACGTGTTTTCCCTCAATATGTCGTGATTTTCAGTGCAAATAACTGAGGGTTAGAACAGAAGAATAATAAGAAACTGCAGTGTGGTCGAAAGACAGATACTGAAAGTTGTCAAAGTCCATTGTCCATTTAAACGTTTAATAGTCTTCCAAAATGCAATAAATTACATGCACACATTTACACATTTTACACGTTTCTTCTATGACTGTCATCAAATACATTGCATAATCCTCTGAAATTTAAACACGAGTCCCATAGAAGGAGAAAAAAAATATTTGAAATGAACAACAGGTTTTCAATATAACGTCCCCGCTCCAAGAACCAAAGAGTGCTGTATCGAGTTGGGGGTCTGCAGGTGGGAACTCATGGAGCCGCCGGGCGCAGAGGTGTACCATGACCCCGAGCTTTCCAAAAAGTTCGAGGCGCTCGTGTTGATGCTTTGAGGCTGTAGGCTGTGGGGCCTGGCCGGGCCCTGGGTGTCCCACACCGCCGGGGACTGTGGAGAGTTGCAGGCCATGGGGTCGCTGGAACTGGGGCTGTGCTCCGGGGGAAGCTCGCCGTTTTTCATGATCTTCTTCAGCTTCGATCTTTTGTTCTGGAACCAGATTTTGACCTGGAAAAGGTTGAATAAACGGGACTATTAAGATATCATATAGGCTAAAACCGCACAAACAATGGCACAGAAATAGCATGACTTTAAAGCCGCACAGTGCGTAAAAGCGCACGCACAGCGTTTGGACAAAGCTCGCCAAATGCGCTATGAGGAGGATGGCTTAACATGAGCAAAAAATACGACACTTTTCCACAATTTAATGAAACAGGTCAATAAAGTCTATAGGCTATTTATCTCACCTGTGTTTGCGTGAGTCCCAGTGAGGCCGCCAGCTCGGCTCTCTCCGGCAGCGCCAGGTACTGCGTGTTCTGAAACCTCCGCTGCAGGGCGGCCAGCTGGAAGCTGGAGTAGATCGTCCGGGGTTTTCTCACTTTCTTGGGCTTGCCGTTCACCATCCTCACCTCAGGCTCTGCTACCTCTTTTTCTGTTCAAAATAAATAGATACAAAATAAATAAGATAAGCATGATTGCCCATCACAAACTGCAGGATTTTTTTTTACATTTTGTGTTGCTCATTCTCTATCCCTTAAAACCAGAATGAAATCAATTTCACCAAAAACATGCAAACCAAATTAAAGGAAGATAAACGCAGGTTGACAAGGGGAAAAAATAAAATATAGCCTGTATCCTCATAATATTTAAAACATCATATCGACTCAAGTGCTGTTTGAATTAGACTAAAACTAAAGGAAATCCCCATTGCAGAATTTATTCGTTTTAATCGAACAGCCGCACAGATTGCGAAAGCATTTCTGCATTTTTTATTCAAGAGGAACAATCAAAAACAAATCCATTAGAAGGGATGATAATATAAGCAAATATTACCGAGTATCAACTAGCATATAGTCACGTGATTAGTTATAATAATATGTTGTTATATTATCTATTATTATAACAAAAGCAGTCCCGTACCTTGCGGACTTGGCTGGGCTTGTACTCTGCTGTAAGTCCCGGCGTATTGGTGGTAGGCAGAGGTCGTGTACGAGCTGTAATCTGGGTAAGATTTTGTCGAGTAATTTCCAGCGGATCCGTTTACGCCGTGGTACTGGTACTGATAGGCATTCAGAGGCTTCCCGTACGAGCTCGAGTTGGGCGAACAGTAGCCGTGAGTGACTCCACCGGCGGGACTGTAGTAGCCAGAATCCGTGGCGGTGGACTCGGGTAAAGTAGGAGATTCCTGAGACGGATGATGCATGGTGGAGAGTTGAAAGGAGCTCTGGAAGTCTGCGGGCTTGACACTCGGGATCCTCCGGTCGAATACTCCAGTCATACTTCGAAGGGCAAAAAGCGTGGTTTTAGTTGTATTTCGTTGGTAAAAAGAGGGCAGTCTGACTCCAAGTGGTGGGAAAACTACACTGGCATTGTTGAAGGGCTCTCACGCCGTCGGGCTCTGGTGAAGACTGCAGCCAGCCCCGCAGCAAAGACTTGGTTAAATCCTAAATTGCGCTCTTACGCACTGCAGGGAGGATCTGGTTCCATTGGCCAAGGCGCACACAGACACAGCTACACCCAATTCACTGGGCCAGTCTGCCTATAGGGGGAAAACCACTCAGGCTATATGGCTGCATTGTTGTGTTCTTACCATCCATCAATGGGAGCAATTAAACTGCTGGTCATGTCGCGCATCGATGTTTTCACAAGGCTGAATTAAAATCCAAAGGGACAAATGATGTGGACAAAACCACATCAAGAAAATGCCTCCTGATGTATTGACCTAATTTGTATTATCCCCCCCAATAAAACACACTACTAAAATCACTCAGAATTATTTTATAGCTATAGTGATTTAGGCTAACTAACCCCTATTATGGAATTAATTAAATCAAACGTTCAATCGTAATTAGAGAAAAAACTAACTTAACGTATAATACATACAAATAAAGATGTAGGCCTATACTCATTCGGTCCATATTATTATATATTTTTATCAGTCACATACATAGGCTACACCTGATGGGAAATTCGATAGCCTATCCAAAGCAGTCTATACTATCTTAATAAAATGTGGAAAATATGATGCCCATAAATCTATCTAATAGTCTATTATAATATCTAATATCTAACCCAGTTATAGCCTAATAGTTATCATAATAGACGTTATCGCTCTCCCAAAGCCACTTTTCAAATCCACTATGTTCAATAGGTAGCATATGTCATTGGAAATGATGACAAAATTGCCCGTTTTCAATTCAATCATTAAAGTTGCATCTTATCTTATCTTTCTTAAACCTATACTGCCAAGCATGCAAAATCAATTCAGCCCGCCAGTCGACACATTCAGTGGTAAACAGCGCCGCCCAGTGAGCAAATGTAGTAGTTACAAGCCAAGTGCACCCACCACTGAGCCCCTCACCTCAACCCTTTGAAAATTGAGACATATTTTTTTTTGGCTCTCACGTTTAAAGTAGAGAAAGAGTGTTTGTAAATTAAATATGCTACTATAGGCTGTAATACAGCAGCTTAATGAGAAACTTGAGGCTTTGGCCAATGCAAACTGAAAAATGAGACCACATTGTAGACTAGGTCTACATGAGCAATACATGTGAACTGCTTTCAGTTTTAAGTTTGACATTATGAAGAAACATAGAAACCCTAAGGCAACATGAATCAGTGGTGGCCTATAAGGTTAGAGAAGCGAGGTTGTGAAGGTCGTTGTTTCAATCGACCGGCAGGATAAGTCAGGGTGGGGAAAGTGAAAAAGCAGCGTTTGCCCCTCCTCATTACCACCATGGTGCCCTTGAGCAAGGCCCTTAACTAACCCCAACTGCTCCAGTGGAGCTGATCAGTGGCCAGCAGATCAGACTGTACTGGTCAGCTTCGGTGTGAATGTGAAAAGGGCACTCCTGAAAAGGAGAGCATTCAGTGGTTCTCAAAGTGGTGTCTGGGGACACCCAGGGGTCCTTGAGGGGGTTCCAGGGGGTTCCCAGCAAAAAGGATAATAATTAATTTTCATTAGAATTCCAACCATAAGTAACACAATGACATAATGTATGGCTATGGGTTTCAGACACTTTGTGTAATAAAACAGATAAAAGTGTGACAACCCTGCATCCTGTCGTGCACTCAATGGGCTTAAGAAGACCAATTAGTCTCTCTCCCAGTCCCTTCACTGATGCACCTTTTGTTCTGTTAATGTAGTTTGTGTAGTTATTTTTCCTTATAAATAAACGTTTACTTTGGTGTATGACTCCCCTCATATTTACAACCTGGCTCAAGGAAGTAACAAATGATGAGGGGAGTCATGCACACACTAAAAGTACACATACATTGATAAGAAGTGACAGCTATATACGGATCGTTCCATTGCAACATCAGCATACAGCAGCAGAGCTATGCCTCCACCATTTTGGCCTGAAGGAGACTACTGTAATCATGCCAGCACGCCATTACTTTTGTCCAGCACTTCCTAGTGCTGGACAAAAGTAATCAAAGTACCTCTGCTGAAATGGCCAGTTGAAAAATGAAAAGATATTACAAAGGCCTATACTATTCTAACTATTTACGTAGGCCTATTATTTAGGCTACTTATTCAATCTATGAAAGAATCAAAGCAGAAACATGTAAAACATTTCAATATGCATCTAATTAACAAGTGCAGACTATCTCTTATCTGGTTTAAACAACATAGTAAAGCCCTCTGAGACATGCTTGTGAAATCAGGGCTATACAACTCAACTTGACTTGACTTGACACTGCACTAGTTCTGCAATCAAAATCCGGAATTTACAGACTGTGAGAGGAGGAGCCAGGTCTGGACTTGGGCAACAGATCTCAAAATAAAGAGAGAGATGGAGGGAGGGGGGGGGGGGGTCATGGGGGGTCAATTGACAAAGACCGAGAGTAGGCTATCTCAATCAGAGCAGCCCTAATCTTCCATGGCTTTGGGGTAACTTTCATTTTACAAAACGTAGCCATAGCTCATGCATTATGTGGCTATATCAGGACCGAATTAGTGGACTGGAGAAACTGATTATGTCAGTGTCACAACTTCAAGAGGCCTACCTGAATCTCCTGCAGCAGACGCAGCTAATATGGAAGTTTGTTTTCAAGAGCCTCTTCAGCTTCCTTGGGAGCACTGTTTGCATCAGTAGTAGAATTCGGCGTAACACCCATGGCGAGTCGACACTGTTGGTTAGGTTCATATGGTTACAGAACCTGCCTGGGCTGCCTAACCTGACACTGCCAGGCGGGGGCGGTATTGTGTCCACTGCCCCCATCTGGCAGTGTCAGGTTATGGGCTGCCTTAATTGGCTCGTTAACAAGCTCTGATCGTATGTCCCCCCCTAGCGGTGGTGGCCCTAACCGTAAACAACCATCATCTGATAATTATCATCATCAATCAACCTATGAATTTTACAATGTATGCCTACCACGGAAATATCCCCCCTTTTGGGGCACATGACAGTGAGATGTTGCTGCGTGTGTGGCATATCAACACTTTGTAATGCGTTTGATCCGTGCGTTTTGCTAGTGCGTGCGGGTCAAGGCGGTGAGCGCGCAGTATGCGTCTGACGTCACTAAAGACTTTGGTCTCAATTTCCCAAGATAGTTCCCTCCTGCTCACATCTCACATGAAAACCTTAGCTAGACGCAAATTTGGGATACGATACACCTTGATACATTTAGAAGTACAGCCAGGCTGGCTGTACTTCATCTGAGTTAGCTGATGCAAACACATGTGCTAAACAGGAGCACTAACCAGAGGCAGTTGTCGAAATCTCGTTTGTACTAGTCTCACGTGGTCCGGTCCGACGGGATTTAAGCGAAGACGGAAGTACAGGGGAGGGAAACCTCTCACGTTGCCTGAATAGTTTCTGTGTTAGCTTTTCTCTCGGCTCCCGTTTTGTGTGTTGGGGGGATGGGGCCGTGCCGAGGGTGAGAAAGCTCTCGTGGTGCAAATATTTACCACTTGACTAACTAAAAATCTTTGTTTCCGAACTGGCATACCCTCGCTCTTTTATATAGAAATACTTTTCGGCCACGTATGTGTTTGGGAGGCATTTGGCAAGAATAAAGTGGAGTATCCGTACGTCCACGGCACACGCTTAAATCGACAAAATGTATTCCTCTACTGCCACTGGAGGTAAGTTGTGCAGCTAGCGTCGGCTAGGTAATGCAACGTTGGCTAGCTAAAACTCAAACGATTGTTCCAACGTTTTAGTGCTTTCCTGTGCATGCAGTACGCAATCGCTGAATAAAGGCTCAGTTCTTTCATTCTGTGTCGATGTTTATTGTAAAACTCAACCAATCCTTTGCATAAGAACATTTCGTCCCAACCAAAGTAGCAGCAGCAGTAACGTTAGTAGTAGAAGCAAGCTTAGCATCCAACAACAACAAGCGCTAGCTAGCTTACAACGGTCCCCGACCTTGTTATTGTTAGCTTTCCAGGATAATTACTTGGTGTGCGGTCGAGTGATTAAGCTTCTTTTTCTGTAACGTTAAGATGAAACAAGTTAACTAATTCGGAGCACTATTTTGCATCTAAGAAGCGGATTGAACATTGAGACACAATGTTTAGCGACCACACCATATAATGCTAACATAATCTCACAACCGATCCTAGCTAACGTTAGCGTTTAGCTAACTTTAATTCAGATGTTTTCTGTCCGTTTTAACCACCATTACAAGTTACAATATGTAATTGCTATAACGTTATGATCGTATTATGGCAATGAACATTACCAAATTACTGATAATTGTACACACGGATGTTAAAAACTCCGAGGATGAAATTGGCTAACGTTAATTTGAATTACGAGTTACGTGACTATCAACCTGGGGTGGTTGAAAATGATAGCTAGACCCATAAGGTTAACTATTTCTAAAAGTTCTTGTCCCCTTCGTTATACTGAGACTAGCGTCATTGAGCACATATTCTAATTTTCATTCAAATTAAATTATAGCGAGGGGTTGTTCTTTTTATGTTACAGCTGAATGCAACTATTTCTTAACCTATCTGTAATACGAATGATTTGTAGCACATGCTAATTAATATCCAGGAGAATGGGTGGCTTCAGGAGGGATAGATTGGCAGGTTGTTGGACTGCTTGTGTGTGTGTATTGATAAGAGAATTGAAAAGTCGCCCTTACTTGTGAACGATAGTGTTTGGTGCAGATAAGAGAGCAAAACGAAGAAAGTATTTGCTCTGGAAATGGTTTGAACAGCACTTTGCGCTCTCCTTCCTGGATGCTAGACGAAGAACTTGTTAAGACATAAGACTAACCTGTTGAAAGTGTGTTTTTAACCTCTATGTAAATCTCAAGTGTCTGTCAAGCCCAGTGGAATGTATGAGAAAGCATAACATGTAATTTGTGTCTTCTTTAGCTACTGAGATGCAAGAGGGACCCCATTCCTCTGGGTCAATAGGCTCTGGTAAGCTTTTTTCCATATTTGGGCTTGTGCTGGTCCCTGTATTGGTCCCAGTGTCTGAGTCTGACAACACAAGGCCTTTTCTTCTTCCTTCAAGCATCACAGTGTGCATTAATCTAAGCCCTACAATTTATCCTCCTGACTGAACAATGCATTTGTCCACTCTTTGTCATAATAACTGAGATTCTATATAAGACTACGTCACAGTAGATCATCAATTTCCTCTAAATGCGTCCCATTTTAAGCGTTAAATGGTTGCATACATTTATACACCAAAGGGCATTCAATAATGTATTCGATAATATTACTAGGTTACAGTTTTATGGGTGTTATTCCATTTGAGTGAACAGCGCTGTTGGGCAAAGATAAGGTGCCAAAGGGAGTGTGCTCTGACAGTCGCACCGTTGCAGATATGAGGCTCCTTGGTTCAACATGATCAACCAAAGATGAAACAATTATACATCTTCTGACTCACTAGAAAAGCACAAAGCATGGTTGGAACACATACATAAGAAATATTTCAGTGTAACTGATACACCATACAGTTATGCTTTGGAATAGAATATGACGTAGGATTTGGCTTGGGTGGAAAACTCTTAATGGATTTGTAATGGGCGCTTGCCTAAGATGTTGAAATGTCAAGGTGCCTATCTAATGTGATTGTTAACATGTTATTTGTCTCTTTCCTACCCTTGACCCCTCTGACGTAGACCCGCCATCTCCCCCCGTGCCAGAATATGTGTTCAAGCCGCCATCACGGCCAGACTTTGGCACCATGGGCAGGACAATCAAGCTGCAGGCCAACTTCTTTGAGATGGAAATCCCCAAACTGGAGGTGTACCATTACGACATCGACATCAAGCCTGAGAAATGCCCCAGAAGGGTCAATCGGTATGCATGGGTGTATTGATCACAAAGCAGCCCTGTTTAGATCAGTGGCTTTCCACTGCTTATGGTGTCCCAGTCAGTGTGGTGATTGGCTCGTTTCATGTGGTTTCTCAGTGAAATCGTGGAGCACATGGTCCAGCACTTTAAAACACAGATCTTCGGGGATCGAAAGCCAGTGTATGACGGGAGGAAGAATCTCTACACAGCCATGCCCTTGCCCATAGGAAGAGACAAGGTATGTTTTGGGGAAATTGCTTAATCTATGTTTATACACGTGAGCCATTAAAAGTAGCTAAAATTGGTCTTCAGGACAATATCACAGCATTCCCCCTATGCTGTTCTATCTATCTATCCTATCCCATCCACTGCACAGGTGGAGCTTGAGGTGACCATTCCTGGTGAAGGCAAGGACCGCAGCTTCAAAGTGGCCATCAAGTGGGTGTCCTGCGTTAGTCTGCAAGCTCTGCATGAGGCACTGGCAGGACGGCTACCCAACATCCCCTTTGAGACCATCCAAGCCTTGGACGTGGTCATGAGACATTTGCCCTCTATGAGGTCAGTCTTTCATTGTTGACCATTGATGTGTGGGGGTGATTTTTTTTAAGTTGTGGTTCATGACGTGTGTGTTGGAGTGTATCTTTTAGTTCGCAATTGAATGATGGTACTAGCCATACTTATCCACATGGATCCCTACCGAAGGCATCAGTTCTATCCTGACACCTATCACAGGTGTGATTTACTCGAGGGATAACTATGCACATGTCAAAGCCTGCTGACCATCTCAGTCTCTGTCTCTCCAGTTTTTCCCAAACTGCCTCTCCTTTAAGCTGTCCAGTGGCCACCTTCTTTTGCTAAAAACATGTTAATCAGGTTTTTATTGTCGGCCGTTTTCTGTTACAGGTACACCCCTGTGGGTCGCTCTTTCTTCACTCCCTCAGAAGGATGTTCCAACCCCCTGGGTGGGGGCAGGGAGGTGTGGTTTGGCTTCCACCAGTCTGTCAGGCCTTCCCTCTGGAAAATGATGCTCAACATCGATGGTAGGTTCAATATTGTGTGTGTGTGTACCGCTTGCATGCGGGGAAGCGGTTTCATTGAAACTGAATTGCCCTTCTGGGATAAATAAAGTTGTCTGAATCTGAATCTAAATCTGAATCTCATTACCGTGTTTTTGTTTTGCAGTTTCTGCCACTGCATTCTACAAAGCCCAGCCTGTAATTGAGTTCATGTGCGAGGTCTTGGATTTCAAAAGTATTGAAGAACAACAGAAGCCCTTAACTGACTCTCAGAGAGTGAAATTTACAAAGGAAATCAAAGGTAATCATTGTTAATTTGTTAGCTACAAAGTGGCCAATGGCGTCTTTGCTTGTCATTTAGATTTTTAAAGTTGTTTGTTAATTTGTTTCTTTATTTGTTAAGCTGAGAAGTATTGACAAGCCTTTTGGGGTTTTACCTGCTCACCTGTATTTAGTTTCTTCTTTCTATACTTTTTATGGTTTAATTTATTTGGAAATAAATAAAATGAGCCAAATCTTTTGGCACATGCCCATGTACAAAAACTTGAAGCAGATTTTTTAAAGTCAAACTTGGTCATCCTGTATTGTGACCCCCCTCTTGCCCATCCAGGTTTGAAGGTGGAAATCACCCACTGTGGGCAGATGAAGAGGAAGTACAGAGTGTGCAACGTGACCAGAAGACCAGCCAGCCACCAGACGTAAGAACATGGGTGGCAGAGCTCCATCTACAGACTGATTTCAGTCGGATGTTAATAATCTGTTCTCCCATGATCTAAATGTTAATAACGTGAAAAAGGCAGAACTCGGCTGCTAGCACAGTGCAGTGCCCGGATCATTTACAGCGCAACACAGCAGAGTTATCTTGCCAAATACATCCACGTTTCTTGTGCAAATCTTCAAAAAAGGCAGCGGTTGCAAACATTAATTGATTGCTTTTGCGAGGCTGATTTGTGGTGAGGCACACTCAACAGAAAAGAGCCACGCGATGTTTGTAAAATATACTTCAGCGAATGTAACGTTTATTTGACTGTTAATTCAAGCCAAGTAACATTAAAGGTAAACTTCCATTATACAGAATAATGTACTCAACCACCTCATCTTTCATCTGACCAATAGCCTACCTGTCCTGTAAATGTTTTAACCGACGTTTGCAGTCCAACATACTGATAGGAGGGAATATCTTTCCACAACGTTAATGCCATCTGCGTATCATTGTATTCTTTCATTGAAGAATCATACAAGTGACGATACTGTCTAACTGTTCCGCCAGACTTTTAATCTATACCCTATTTGCTATGAGCTAAGCTACTAGTCACTATATACATGATATATACTTGTATATTATATACAGGGCAAAGTCACTTTTAGTCACTATAAGTATTTAGTGACTTTGCACTTGGTAAATGGACTGCATTTATATAGCGTTTTTAACCAAACGCGCTTTACAATGTGCCTACATTCACCCATTCACACACCGAAGGCGGCAAGCTGCCACGCAGGGTGCTGGCACAGCCATCGGGAGCAATTTGGGGTTCAGTGTCTTGCCCAAGGACACTTCGACATGCGGACTGGAGGAGCCGGGGATCGAACCACCAACCTTCTGATTAGTGGATGACCCGCTCTACCTCCTGAGCCACAGCCACCCATTGCTCTTGTAAACATGACTGAAGATGACTATTATAGTCTTTTGAAGATGGGTTTTGTCTACAATATTCTTCAGTGAGTCGGGGAGCTGCTGCGTTTTCCCCCTCTTATTTTTCTGCTGTATGCTCTCCTCAGGTTCCCCCTGCAACAAGAGAATGGCCAAACTATTGAATGCACAGTAGCACAGTACTTCAAAGACAAGTACAAGCTGATCCTGCGGTACCCCCACCTCCCATGCCTCCAGGTGGGACAGGAGCAGAAGCACACCTACCTGCCTCTAGAGGTACGCAGCCATCAACCTCTTGACACGTATTTACTTGAGTTAGAGACGTGATTCGGGGAGCCACCAGAGGTGCTGACATGTTTTGTTTCTCGTCGGTCTAGGTGTGTAACATAGTGGCAGGCCAGCGCTGCATCAAGAAGCTGACAGACAATCAGACCTCCACTATGATCCGTGCCACAGCCAGATCGGCACCCGACCGTCAGGATGAGATCAGTAAATTGGTGAGTCTGTCTGAAATTATTTTGTTACACTTGAGAGATATTTACTACTGAATCAGGGCTGTTTATTAGGTGGTGGCACTGGTGCTAGTCAGCTAAAACACTTACTTTATTAGGTGGTAGCATTGGTGCTAGTCACCTAAAACACTTACTTTATTAGGTGGTAGCACTGGTGCTAGTAAGCTGAAACTTTCAGTAGCACAAAGACAAATTTAGTAGCACACACTGTTAAATATATGCTTTTTCTGGGCACAGAATAATTTTTAATAGCATATGCTAGCAAAACTGTAGCAATGTACAGCCCTGTGAATGTAAAGCCCTAGTTATACTTTGCGGGTCCGCCTCTTGCCGTGTGACATAAATTTCATCATCAGAGGGTGTGCACATACGCTCTCTGCAGACAACCGCATAACTCACATTTTTTGTGACCGTGCAGACATGTCCGCACGGTCTGTAAAACCCGCTGTACATTAAACTACACTTCTGCTCAAGCACTCATCACTCTCTCCTCCTTTTAACAGCATTCTCACTAATCCCACAGTGGTTTACCTGCTTTTGAGCAGTCACACAGACCTAGGTCTACAGTTGTGTTCATTTGCATTGTTTATTTCAGCTGCCAAATTGATCTTATGTTTCATTCTGGGTTCCTTTTTTAAAAAGGTCTTAAAAACAGTTCAACTTGATGAAATCTTGGCATCCTGATTAGGGATGGGCATCGAATTTCGAATTTTCGAATAATCGTTGTTATTATCAAGGTCGACTTTTATTATTGAAATTCGAAATTCGAAATTCGAAAAAAAAAAAAAAAAATGGAGTGAAATGTTGCATTGTCTCCCCTGATTCTAAGTATAGTCAAATCGCTTGGTTTGAGCAAGTAAAACAATTTTTATAAGCATTTTAAGCAAGGTTTATGGAAAAATGAATGGCGGATGAAATCCCATGAAGAGGGAGAGGGGGTGGCTTTGGCACCCCTTTGGCACTCAGACCTGAGCCTACTAAATATTTAATGAACCACTCATGATTGTCAAAACTGTTTTTTATTTTCGAAAATGTCAATGTCATGTAACATGTTCTTTACTTCAGTGGTGCAATGCTTGTTTGAGCTAAAAATCCACAGCAGAAGCTTTTTATATTAATTAATAAAGCCGTAGACTTAGAATCAGGGGAGACAATGCAACATTTCACTAAAAAAAAAAAAAAAATTTTTTTTTTTTTTTTTACATTTTTTTTTTTTTTTTCGAATTTCGAATTAAATTCGAATTTGGCCAGCGAATTTCGAATAGTGTTTTTGCTAGAAATGCCCATCCCTAATCCTGATTAAGTGGCAGGTTGACCTTACAAACAATGATTTCCCCTGACATGCACTCCTAATGTGATTTTGATTTCTTACGGCTTCGACTTTTGTTGTATTTTCCAGATGAGAAGTGCCAACTTTAACACTGACCCGTATGTTCGGGAGTTCGGAGTCATGGTGAGGGACGAGATGACAGAAGTGAACGGCCGTGTCCTGCAGGCACCTTCCATCCTGTACGGAGGCAGGGTATGTTGATCCCCAGAGCTTGGAGGGCTCGATGGTGGCTTGCAGACAAAGACGCATTTACTCCACAACGTATTCCATTGGCTGTTCTAAGGTTTATATCAACGTGACTTCATGCTACTTGAGCCTTAAGCGTGCTGTTCTCACCGTTTGCAGAACAAAGCAATAGCCACACCAATCCAGGGGGTATGGGACATGAGGAACAAGCAGTTCCACACCGGCATCGAGATCAAAGTGTGGGCCATCGCTTGCTTTGCCCCACAGAGACAGTGCACCGAACTCCTGCTCAAGTAAGTGTGATTATTGACATTTAAACAGTGTCTTAATTAAAAATGTTTGATACATTTATATAAATAGGAGAAATTTAGAATTCCTATCATGGAACTTTTCCTGGCAAATACACAATTCAAGTATTTTGAGTTACTTGACTTATTCCTGATTTTGCTTGTGAAGTTTGCCCATCGCGTCACCAATTCATCCTCTGTTCATTCAGAATTCAAATGTCGGTTCGAGCATCAGTCTGGGTGTAACCCAAGTTGATGAACCCCACTGTGTAATTTTAGAACTTTGAATATGCAATTTCCAACTTTGGTGTATTTGTGTGTCTCAGAGCCTTCACAGACCAGCTGAGGAAGATCTCGCGGGATGCGGGGATGCCCATCCAGGGTCAGCCTTGCTTCTGTAAGTACGCCCAGGGAGCCGACAGCGTGGAGCCCATGTTCAAGCACCTCAAGTACACCTACCAGGGTCTCCAGCTGGTGGTGGTAATCCTGCCGGGGAAGACGCCTGTCTATGGTGAGGAACCCAACTTACACTTTGTTCTAGTTCTCCTGTCGTTTAGTGGGGAATGAGGTAGTCCCTTATTGCTGCAGGGACTAGGGTTTAACAAATTGGTAGCCCACTACCACTCCTCACACCAAAAAAAACGTTCACACCCATCAAACGAACCGGACCTGGGGTCAGTTTGGGGACAAGTCTGCTTGAAAACGGTACCGGGGCCCCAGTGTAAAGGCACCCTGAGGCTCCAGACTTTTACTTATGTACTTGAGTTAGTATGACATGCTTATAGAGTAGACACCATTAAACTTGTCAATACTCTGTGTATCTCGTAGGCAGCGTTTATTCACAACCCTAAATTCTACACTTGACAATGCAGTCACAGGCCAAGGAGTAGCAAGACATACTACATCGTTAGTTTTCCTGGTTGAGAATGATTAGTCTCTTGGGCGGTTTCTAGTCTTGCAGCTCGCTAGTCTGCACACGTTTGCAATTATGCTGTAGATGCTTTGCTCTTTTTTTTTGGGTGGTTGATGTTGGTGGTTAGTCTGTTGCTGATAATGAGATCAAGATTGAAGACTTCTGTGGTCTGTTATTATCAACGACTGAAACTGGTGCTTCGAGGGTTGAAAGTGGCATGTGTGAGTTAGACAAACTAAGCAGTGACAATGGCTTTTAATATGTTGATATTAGGGATGGGCATTTTAAGCAATTTAAATACTCGAGTACTCTCCTTCTATTATGAACGAGTGCTCGAGTATTCACGCGGGGGGCGCGGGCTGTGTGATTACTATGGTAATGACTGAGCAGGGGTAATCTGCTGTGTATCGGGCTGTTCACACATAACGTTTGCATTTTTGCATGGAAAAGGCGCTACCTGGAGCATTTTTGTCAGGAGAGGGACTGACTGTGATATTAGGTGACGCTAAGCTAACATCTAAAGCCTACCTTTAGACAGTATCTCCGATGGTTGGATTAGCGCTTTGGAGCAGACCAGTTGTGAAACAAGCGAAGGCATTTGATTTCCAATACATGTCCATTGTTGCTGAATAGTGATCACCATGATGCGATTGACTCCCAAAAAGTGATTCTTTCTCCACATTTCTTGTGACTAACGTTATGGGAAACGACAGTGTAGTCAGTAAACTAGTGCAATGTTTTGAATGAGTTTTATCAGGCGTGCGCTATGAAGAAGTGTGCTTCTCATTCGGAAGAATATCTCCAGCCACCATTTTCGGGAAGAGCTGGAAATTTCCCGTTGAAACTTTCAAAATAATGTTACTTAAACAAAAGTAAATAGCTTATTGATGCACGTTGGAGGAGAAAAGGTATTTCAATGAATGAAGCAGCATCCTTGTATCAAAATACTTGTGATGTTATATGGCGTGAAACTGTGCCTGTAACGCATTACTCAAAATAAATAAGGTTACAATAAGCGTTTTATTTTGAAAGCAACAAAGCGGATGACGTACTTGTACATTCTGGCTGACTTAACGCCCGGCCATGCAGTTGCTGCTGGTTGCTGCCAGATCCACATGACGATGCGTGCGTAGATCTTCTACCATTTTTAAAGGGGTGGGGAGTGGGGCGAGTACCCGAACAGCAGAAACGTTACTCGAATACTGACGTTATGAACGAGTGCTCGAGTACCCGAGTACTTGCGCCCATCCCTAGTTGATATCGGGTTGTTAAAATATTACAGATACATTGATGACATTTTCTGTATTTTTCAAGGTAATCTGGAGGAGGTCAATGAATTTGTTAATTCTCTAAATGGGTTTAAAAATAATCTCCGGTTCACTTGTGAATGGAGCAAGGAAAAGGTTCATTTTCTTGACATGTGGGTGACAATGAATAATGGGGAACTGTCTACCACCCTATATTGCAAAGAAACAGATAGAAACACTTTACCTTTAGCAACTAGTGCACATCCCACCCCACTAAAAAAGGGCTTGCCTAAAAGCCAGTTCTATAGACTGAGGAGAATATGTCAGACCACACAATATTATGTTGAAAAAGCAACAGATATGAAATCTAAATTTCTTGCACGGCGTTACCCCAAAGACTGGGTTGAACAGGCATATAACTCTGCCCTAGAGAAATCCCGTTCTGACCTATTAAACAAGGTTAAAAAAAAAGTCAAATTTTCAAGCATCCGCCCCTATTTGTCTATAAACAGGGACGCAATCTAAGAGACCATCTTGTCCATGCAAACTTCTCAAAAAAAGCTCCACACGGCCAGGTTCAATCCCTCTTAAAGGGCATGGTGCAGGTTGGAGACCACATTGCATAATATGTGGAAGGGGTATATAGCAATGGGATTTGGGGGGATTTTTTTTTTTTCAATCACACATAGCTGCGTTTAGACTAGTTTTTGTAACCAGCAGGGGGCACTGGTCCATTTCATGGAACTACCTTTTGTGATGTCACAGGGATGCAAAATAGTCACCTTTAGGTGACAGTCACATTTTTCAGCCCAAAATATGAGGATTTCTGAGTGGTTTTATGTCTGCCCTGGTATCTGTCACCTTTTTTCACTCTCCATGACTTTGCATCCCTGTGTCAGCCCCAGCAGAACATTCTCCTCTTGTGATGTCACTCCTGTTGTTATGTCACACGCCCATTTATAAAATGCCACCTTTTCCTCCATATTTATACCCTGGGGGCCTGTGTGTGTGGGGGGGGGGGGGGGTCTTTGTCTCTTTGGAGTGTTTTCACTGTAATCATGAGCCCAAAATGTCAATTCAGATTTTTTTTTAACCTGCACCATGCTCTTTAAGCCCTCTGGAAAATGGTAACTACCGATGTGGTACTTGTGCCCAGTGCAACAACACAATGAAAACAATACACTTTTGTCACCCCCTCAATGGGAAAAAATATTTTATCAGAAGTGTGATAACTTGTGCATCCACCCACATTGTATATATGATACGGTGTCCATGTGGCCTCGCTTATGTTGGAAAAACGATCAGAAAATTAAAACAAAGAATAAGTGAACACAAAAGTGCGATTCGCCGTAAGGATAAGGATTCCCCAGTTGCACTGTATTTTAATAATAGGAAGCATGAGGTGGCCTCCGTCCATTTTTGTGGCATCGAAAAAGTCTTGAGGCCACCTAGCGGCGGAGACCACGATCTGCTACTGAAGAGAAGGGAAGCGTTCTGGATTTTTGCACTTCAGACGCTTTCCCCCGAAGGGACTCAATGATGAGTTGCTGCTAAATATAATGCTGTAACCTAATTTGGCACTAGGCCTATAGCTATGTCTATAAATGTCCACTTGTAGATATTGTGAATATTGTGAGTAGCATACTCAGACCAAATTTGTTTATTCCGACACTGGCCCTACAAATATAATAGGCCATATCCTATAATTCCCAAGCCTGCCATGATTTCGGCAATTCAAACTATATTCCCTTCCACACTGCCCTCCCCTTTTTATTAACCTTTTTAGATCACTTTATAATGTTGACAATACTAGTTTCTTTTTTGCTTGTTGTATTTTTCTATATTTCTATTTTTCTATTTATTTGTATAAATTATGGATGTTTGTTGTAGATTGTTGAGCACTGTTTATCTTAATATTCAAGTGTATTCAATGTCCCCCCCCCCCCCCCCCCTGATTGAGCATTCATTTGCAATTACCTCAGGTGCTCAGCAGGTAATGCCCTCTGCATTCATTGGATGATTGGTTGATGGAGGTACTCCTCACATGTATATATAGAGGGAGATATGTGCCGCCCATCATAACACTTGATGGTCTCATCGACCGAAACGTTTGTTCGTCCAGAAATAGAAAATATTTCTCCAGAGAAGGGAGACGGTGTGCGGGATTTTTCTGTTCTACAATATGTTGATATCTAAATCTCTCCCAGTAATGTTGTGAATTATTGGGTTTGTTCGTGAATTCGAACAGGTTGCACAAACAGCCACTGATGAAGGGGTGCTATTACCAGTATATTGATATCGTGATATGACACTAGATATCATCTTAGATTTCATTTGGACATCTTAATATTGTGTATGATATCGTAGTAGTATTTTAAAGGCTGCATTACAGTAAAGTGATGCAATTTTCTGAAATTACCAGACTGTTCTAGCTGTTCTATTATTTGCCTTTACCCACTTAGTCATTATATCCACATTACTGATGATGATCAAAAATCTCATTGTGTCAATATTTAGTGAAAGCACCAATAGTCAGGGAAGCAAACTCTGTCTGTGTTTTATTTTGCTCGCAGTCTTGTTTTAATTAAAGTGCTTGTTGACTTACAACTGAACGTTTAACCCACTTTGTAGAAAAATACAGAGATATATATCATGTATCGCTATCATGGAGCCTAAAAATACATATCGCCCATCCCTATGAAGGGGATGACATAATGTTCACTTGGTATGACCTTTCTAACTGTGACTGTCAAACATAATTAGCACATGTAGTTTGGTGTTAAAGCTTTGATGTCCCGGTGTGTACTGTTGCAGCTGAGGTGAAGCGTGTTGGGGACACGGTGCTGGGCATGTTAAAGCTTTGATGACCCGGTGTGTGTACTGTTGCAGCTGAGGTGAAGCGTGTTGGGGACACGGTGCTGGGCATGTTAAAGCTTTGATGTCCCGGTGTGTGTACTGTTGCAGCTGAGGTGAAGCGTGTTGGGGACACGGTGCTGGGCATGTTAAAGCTTTGATGACCCGGTGTGTGTACTGTTGCAGCTGAGGTGAAGCGTGTTGGGGACACGGTGCTGGGCATGTTAAAGCTTTGATGTCCCGGTGTGTGTACTGTTGCAGCTGAGGTGAAGCGTGTTGGGGACACGGTGCTGGGCATGTTAAAGCTTTGATGTCCCGGTGTGTGTACTGTTGCAGCTGAGGTGAAGCGTGTTGGGGACACGGTGCTGGGCATGTTAAAGCTTTGATGTCCCGGTGTGTGTACTGTTGCAGCTGAGGTGAAGCGTGTTGGGGACACGGTGCTGGGCATGTTAAAGCTTTGATGTCCCGGTGTGTGTACTGTTGCAGCTGAGGTGAAGCGTGTTGGGGACACGGTGCTGGGCATGGCCACGCAGTGTGTGCAGGTGAAGAACGTGCAGAAGACCACACCTCAGACCCTCTCCAACCTCTGTCTGAAGATCAACGTCAAGCTGGGCGGCGTCAACAACATCCTCCTCCCGCAGGGCAGGTTAGTGAGGCCCCTACTAAACACTGACTGAAATCCTGACGATAAATGTTTGGACTCGAAGCCTGTATGTTCAATGTTTAACCCTTAGCATTTCTTCTCCCAAATTGTAAGAACATAGCATCTACTTCTGCTGAATCTGAATCTCACCTGTACCCCTGAACTCTGCATCCTTGTTCCAGGCCTCTAGTGTTCCAGCAGCCAGTCATCTTCCTTGGTGCCGATGTGACTCATCCACCTGCAGGAGATGGGAAGAAACCCTCCATCGCCGCTGTAAGTAACATCATCCCATACAGAGGACCAACAGGTTCATCTTTAGATGTTGGTGCATCGCTGTAAGTAACATCATCCCATACAGAGGACCAACGGGTTCATCTTTAGATGTTGGTGCATCGCTGTAAGTAACATCATCCCATACAGAGGACCAACGGGTTCATCTTTAGATGTTGGTGCATCGCTGTAAGTAACATCATCCCATACAGAGGACCAACGGGTTCATCTTTAGATGTTGGTGCATCGCTGTAAGTAACATCATCCCATACAGAGGACCAACGGGTTCATCTTTAGATGTTGGTGCATCGCTGTAAGTAACATCATCCCATACAGAGGACCAACGGGTTCATCTTTAGATGTTGGTGCATCGCTGTAAGTAACATCATCCCATACAGAGGACCAACGGGTTCATCTTTAGATGTTGGTGCATCGCTGTAAGTAACATCATCCCATACAGAGGACCAACGGGTTCATCTTTAGATGTTGGTGCATCGCTGTAAGCAAGATGGCCGACAATCACCACCTGTTAGGCGCACACAAATCCCTTTGGACAGACATTAAGCGACACAAAGGCTCTTTACGTTTTTGTGTCCACACTTTAATTTATAGCATTGTTTAATAATGCGTCCTCAGTTATTCCTTCCAACTGGTCCACAACCACCACGTTTCTTTTAGCTACGAAATGACTCTAAATTACCAGCGGAAGAGAACACGGAAGTGTTGCGTGTATATAGCCTATTTACACGGACAAATTGGATTTTCTCAGGAACCGTGTAACTGAGCAGGAAATTTCACCATTGAAATCAGCTTGACTTGTACATGTTAGTAGTTGGCTAGGGTTTGAGAGATCATTCTTGTTACGTGAGGTGCAAAGATAGGCTATCGCCAACACTATCTTAGCTGCTATACTCTTTGGTCACAGCCTCGGCCGATGCGCACACACCACAATTCCACACAAGTCTTGCAAAAAACTTTGGCAAAAATGCTCATAAGCAGCTTAAATGTGGGGGAAATGGAAAAATCGGCATAGTCACTTAGACCCTGCCTGTGCCCATGCTCAGCGCCTTGGGATAACTCTTCTTATGATTTGGCGTTATATAAATATAAAATTGAAATTGAAAATTGCTCTTTGCCCATGTGCAGATTCAGATTGATAGGCCAGGTCGTCATGGAGATAAATGGATGGTGACAGACTCGTTCTATAGTTGGATTGGAACTAAATAATTTCCTCTCCAGGTGGTTGGCAGCATGGACGCCCATCCCAGCCGCTACTGCGCTACAGTGCGGGTCCAGCAGCACCGCCAGGACATCATCCAGGACCTGGCCACCATGGTGAGGGAGCTGCTCATCCAGTTCTACAAGTCCACCCGCTTCAAGCCCACCCGCATCATCTACTACCGCGATGGCATCTCTGAGGGCCAGTTCAACCAGGTGAGACACATGCATAGCCCTCTCATACATACCAGAGTAGAAGGGTGGACAAGGGGAAGTCGATCTTGATCAAGATTGGGGTTGAGAGCTGGGTCAAGCTGGCGATTTCGCGTAAGCGTAAAACCAGTTTTAGTGTGTGAAAGTGAGAAGGGGTTTGTAGCTTTTAAAGAGAAAGCAGCATTGTAGTGTTGTCATAGAATTGTTTACATGCCAAGAAAATGTTAATATGGCCTAGGAGGTGCAATGTGTGAATTTCCTATATATTTGTATGAAATGTGGGTTAGATGTTTAGGGTGTAGAGAAGAAAATGGGGAAAGAGGGCTACGGCGTTCTGTCGAGTGTAGGCTTTCTCAGAAGGTGCTCATTGGATCCATAGGGTTGAAGATTCAGTAGAAAGAACAAAGGAAGTCCAAGGCAACTCTTCAAGAATATTTTAAAAAGCCTTTAATAAAATATGGCTTCCACCGACATGTTTCGGCCAAACTGGCCTTTCTCAAGGTGATCAAATTTGTCGTTTTCCTTGTGAGCCCCAGGTTCTCCAACACGAGCTGTTGGCGATCCGCGAGGCCTGCATCAAGCTGGAGAAGGACTACCAGCCTGGCATCACCTTCGTGGTCGTGCAGAAGAGACACCACACCAGACTGTTCTGCATGGACAGGAATGAGCGGGTCAGTACTGTTAAATTTCAAATTAACATTTTATTGGCAATTTGTTTGCGACGTCTTAACATTTTGGTGGGATTTCTGCAGGTTGGCAAGAGTGGCAACATTCCTGCAGGCACCACAGTGGACACCAAAATCACTCACCCATCCGAGTTTGATTTCTACCTTTGCAGTCATGCTGGTATACAGGTAAAAAAAAATGCATTGATCTCCATCTGTCATCCACCCAGCACAACTGACATCTCATCGGATTGGATTTTGACAAAACGAGGGGGTAATAGGCATCTCACTACTGCGTTCCAGCAACTTCACAATGACACACTCTCCAATTACAGGTCAAAACATTAAATATTATATTATTATTATAACCAGTCAGTCAAGTACATTTCAAGAGCGAGAGTTACACAAACACGCAACCACAACGTGGCATATTTGGTTAGCCGTACTATGTGTTGCTGATGCTTACTGTTGCCTTGTTCGCACTGAAGCAACACTTGTCCTCCATAACCTCTCCTTTCAGGGCACAAGCAGGCCGTCTCACTACCATGTGCTCTGGGACGACAACCACTTCACTTCAGACGAGCTGCAGGTCCTCACCTACCAGCTGTGCCACACCTACGTGCGCTGCACCCGCTCCGTCTCCATCCCAGCACCAGCCTACTACGCCCACTTGGTGGCTTTCCGCGCCCGGTATCACTTGGTGGACAAAGAGCACGACAGGTAAGAAGGAGCCAGACTGACGTGTGTCTGGCCTACCGCAAAGCAAGAAGAAGACCCCATTGTCCACAAGTTAATCATAATATTATTAATAATATTAATAATACAAATAATAATAAGCAGATGCTTCCCGTTGCTTTTAACGAGGAAAGGACGCTGGCGCTGAGAAAAAGGCGCTATGTTGACGCACAGCCTTACTCTTCTCTAATGGTATTGTTCATTTTATGTTTATTTTTCGTTTTCCGTTTCAGTGCTGAGGGCAGCCACACATCAGGCCAGAGCAATGGGCGTGACCAGCAGGCCTTGGCCAAGGCCGTTCAGATCCACCAGGACACCCTACGCACCATGTACTTTGCCTGAGTAAGCACAGGCCCAGGTTAGCGTGGGGGGGGACCCCACTGCTCCAACCCACTACCCCTCACTGTCTCACTGTCAGGTGTAGATGCCGTCACTGTGGCCTCACACAGTGAGCCCCCTAGCCCTCGCTGTCTCACTGTCAGTTGTAGATACCATCACTGTGGCCTCACACGGTGAGCCCCCTACCCAGCAGGCCTGTCAGTTTCCCCAATATGGCCACAATTGTAGGCTATGTGCAAGCCCCTGACCCACCCAGACGTTCCAGCTGTTAGACTTTAAGGCGCAAAGTAATTCCTCTATATTCGGGGTGTGGATGGCGGCGTTGTTGCGATGTTGTGCATTAGTGTGTATTTGTAAATGTCACGGGGGAAATTTGTTTACAAAGTATGAGAGGAAAAGGTAGAGCGGCTTGTGACAGAGAAAAATCTACCATTTCTAAACTAGTGGGCAGTATCACCCTCTTTCCCCTGTTGTCATTCTGTTTGATAGGGCCTGGTGCTTTAACAGAGGAGGGGACATCAAGGGGAGGGGGAGGGGCCTAATCATGTGCTTCTCTGACAAACATTATTTAACAGCCAATCAAAGCAAAGTGCACTGACCAGAATGGATACTTTAATCAGGACAAAAGTACTTCATATATTGAGGGTTGTGTCTCAAATCCTACTTTAATTTCTCACATAGTGCACTACGTGAAGAAAAGTGCCATTTGAGACCAGCGTTGTGTTGACATTTCTATGTACAACTATGAATCAAGTGGCCCACATTGCTGGGTCTATTTCAGTATTTGTCCTTGATTGACACTGGTGACCAACACATTTTTATGCCAAATCTGGTGACAACTTGGTGAATGGTTTTTGCATCAGATTTGTATACGACCCTTTTAAACCAACACTTATTTTCCTCTAGAAGAGGGCTTTTAATATTGATGAGATCGAAAGAACAGCAGTCGTATGCTTTCCTGCCTGGCTTCTTAGTTGGAACTGATTAAGTTGCGTCAATAAACAAACTCCCATGCTGCCGAGAAATGGTCCATCGGGACTGGCTCCCAACAAGGACACCTTTGTAATGTGCTCTGAGCCGTGTTGATACGAGATACATGATGTAGAAATCGACATAGGGGAACAACAATGAAATATTGCGTGTCCCCATCTGTTTTTATAGTCTGTCTATTTTAATTTGAATCCTTTTTGTAATGGATATGCATGTAGAAGACTCCCCTATTTTTTAGGCGTTTATGTATTTGTGGTAATTGTTTATTTTCCCCCCGCTTTGGACACATTAACCCTAGTTAAATTTTTATATATATATATATATATATATATATACACACATATATATATATGGCAGCAAAATAGTCTTTCTGCAATGTCATTGTCAGAGCTGGATGTCGGTCTGGCGTTTTGGTATCCAGGCATTCGGTACAGTAAACTGAGACCTGCAACATTTGCTTTAGTTTCAACAGAGCCTGGATGACAAAGTGTTTTATTTAATTGATCAAGATTCCCCAATACTCTTTCATTATAGATGTCGCTCCATCAATTAGGAGCACTTGTCGTCGCATGAAAGCTAGGGTTTTATGCAAATGTATTTTTTGCGAGTCTTTATAGTATATAGAATTTGTTCATTATAGGGTATATTTTGAATAAGCTTTTTGGGGGAGGCTGTTGAAATTAGTCATTTAAACAAAACAAATGACTGGCCCGTATCGTATGTAGTCTAAATTAACACTTTCTATTTGTATACACCGAACATAAATGCAAATATTCTATTGCCTTCCAAGACTTTAGCTGAAGTTTTACTAATAACCCTAGACATTTCCTCGCATCCCATCTAAGTTTTACTACTTAAGTTGAGTTGGCGAATGTTCATAATAGTCTTGATTGGAGGGGAATAATCTCTATTTTCTAACTATGCATAATTTTTAACCAAGAGATTTAGCAGTGGGTTTTCTCACATGAATTTGGGTCATTTATAGAGGTAGCTAATCAGGGCTTGTTTTTTTTTTCCCATTTCCTTTTTTGTTTGTTTTTTCTTTATTTGTTTCTTTAGCATGTTGCATTTAGTAGCGTTTCTTAGTGCTTATAAGTATCTTCATGCCTTTGTAATGGTATGATGGATTTATGTCCTCATTTGTATTGTTGTAGATTTTATAGCACAAAAATTGGGTATATCCTTTGTAACACACAATCTTTCTTAGCCGAAACAAGATTACAAACTTTTACATGATTACTATTCAGAAGAAATGGAAGCACAAAAAGGACATCTTGATTCTAGGTGCTAGAAGTTTTCACTGTAAAGCCACCTTAACTCCTCACTGGACTGGTCCAAGAGGCTTTGAACTCGTTAGATGTATGCTAGAAGATGCTTCACCATTTTGGGCGTCTTTTTTCCTCCCTCGATGACCTCTGTGTTCCCCTCATTACTCATGACCTGTAAAGGAGCTCGAAATCCGACTGACTGTGTTTGTGGGGCATTCTGAAAATCATGTACTTGATATTTACTGTTATGATGTCAATATTGTTCTTATCGGTGCTGGTCTCACAACATGTAAATTTGGATGCACTTTTGATAGCAGGAAGTTGGTATGATATGAATTCTATACATTTTTTTTTTGTTTCTCAATCGACGCAGGAGGCTCGGCCATGTTGTGTGACACGGGTGTAATTGTGTGGAAATGGCCGTGTGTTCTACCTCTTGTTACCTGTTAAAGTGTTATGGTAACATCACACCACTGGCCATTTCCTTATAATTACTCCTATCTATCTAATTGGCATCGTTTGAGCCTGGCATTGACAGGTGTTAAACGCTTGGTATGCATGATGGTGAACGCGCTTTCTCGATTTATGTCGTCGTCATGTGACATTCATAGGTTAGCTCAAAAATGCTAATTTCAAGAGAAAGTGGTTTATTTTATTCATTTTTTTCTTTCTTTTTTTCGCCTTTGAGGGATTTTGAGCGTTGAGCTGTACGACCAAATTCTTGAAATGTGTATATTTATATGTAGCTTTCCCTCCTCTTTCCTTTTACTCTGTGCGCCAGTGGAACAGCACTCTTTTTATTTAACACCTTGTTTTTTCAATGGAACAGCAGTCTTTTTATTTAACACCTTGTTTTTTCCCCTCCGTTGAGAAGTTTAACAACAAAATGCAAAGCCCACATCAGGGTAATAATCACAGTAAGGTCATTGCAAATCCTTGATCTGGACAAAACGTTGATGGATCCTAGTTGTGCTGTCGGGGTCGACTGTTAATAAAAGAAGCTAACTAGACTACACCCCCCCCCTTCAAAGGATCAGTTTGAAAAATATCGCCCATTTTACTGCATCTATATATTGGTGTATTCTAATCATGCGTTTTAATCCCCCCACTCACGACAATGATATGATTATTACAAATAGGTCAAGCTTACTCAGTCACATGTTTCCATGGTGTTTGTACAGTACAGTACAGAGACTTGTGTCAGCTGAAGCCGACCACAGTTCCTCTGCGCTTTGAAACGTGAATGTCCTCGTCTCTGAGTGGACCCGGGTCTTTTTAATGTCGCCATATTCTTCACTCATCCGTTTGTTCAGTCTTCAAATAGTCACTAAAAAGGGACACCGGGACACTTGGGATTTTAGTTGGAGGTCGTTCACGAGATGCCTGTCATATTTTTTTTGGGGGGGGGGGGGGGGTTCCTATTTTTGTCATTCGGGTTCCCCAGAATGGCTCGTCAGCATTGTTAGCATTCCTCCTTGAACTCAAAGGACACCCGCTAGCTTCCACGTAACGTGAGCGTCCCAAGACAAATAACCTGCTAAAATTCAAAACCTCAAGGTTTGCTTTGTAAGAGAGATAGTTTTGTAATTGTTGTTACTGCTTCTTTGTGTTTTACATTACCTATACCAGCACCTTAGAATACCAGACCTGAATGGCATTGCTTTTCCTGGAAAAAGTCAAACCTTTGATAACGATATTTTTGCACTAAACTAAAATTGACTTTTTAAGCTGTTGCAGCATTGTGAGTTTAGTATTTATCAGGTGGCAGACTGGCAGCTTCATTTTTTATTAGAGAGGAACGATCTGGGTTGGTGGCTTTTCAAAATGGGGGGTGGCGCGGCGCGGCGCGGCGCCCGGCTAATTAACATTGCACAGCCCAAACGGGTCCGAGAGCCTCAGTATGTGCAGCTGTCGTTCCAGACGGGTTCTACCAGCCAACCAGCATACAGCGCTTGACTTTTCAGAAATAGCCCAATGCCTTTAAATGTAAAGGAAAGTGTGATGTTTCCAGTGGGTTGCCTTTGTACTGTGGTGCGGTAGAAAGGTGCTTTATGCAAACGAAATAAACTGACTGGTATTGTAAAGAACTGATGAGCAGCGGACGTTCAAGATGTCACCGCTTGTTTTAGACACGATGCCAAAGTAGTGTGTGAGGGGGAAGTGTGCCGGACGTTCATGTGTGTAATATTACATTGTCACATTCGTTGCTCGAGACTGCAATGTGCATAGATGAGTTGTGCTTACAGAGGGTAGAACTAGCTACATATCCAGATCTAGAAAACGCTTTTTCCTTTTGAAATCGATCTGAGTCATTGTGAGCCAAATCAAGAATGTATATGCGACGGATGAACTGTGGCCATAGGGAGCTCATCTCTAAATGGACACACCCGCCTGGATGAATGTGACAAGGAGTTGAGTGGCATAATAACATTAAGAGCCACGCAAACATCTGTTGTTGGAAACCCTAATGTCATGGCAGTATACTCGTTTCCTCCCCCAAGTCACTCTTTAAATGCATATCTATCTATTCACCTCACTTTGGCCGTTTTCCCCGTATCGTTTTGAGTGAAACTAGGAGAAACCGAAAGATGGCTGGCTTAGTCAAACTAAAAAGCATATCATAGGCTAATTCAACTGATCAGTTAAGTTGGTCCTTTCCACAAGAATATGCTTTTTGTGTATTGTGGGTATTTATATTTAGGCTGAAAGAGGCCGAGACAAAATTCGTCCAAATTTGACGATCGGCCCGTTTTCCTTTTGTTAAGCAGACAATAGCAAGGTGAAATCTGAATAGCAGTCATCTCCAAAACATTTGGCCTCTGTACAGAACTAGCTGTCCTCTCAGCCTCTTCTCCATGTCTTCTAGAAAGGCTATTGGGGCTATAGACAAACCTCTAGTAGAGTAGAACCTATTTTCCTCGCTAAAAATGTAACACTGAATGTACTTAGAGCGCGTGTGTTTTGTAATATTGTATCCATCCAGTACCTTTCTACTCATTCACTTTATATTCACAGCCGTTTCATTAACACAAAGGAAAACATATTGAATTTAGCCATCTTCATTTTTGGTGTTTTTCCCCCCTGTTATTTATAGGCTCAATGGAGGACACTATTATAATTGTCGTCTTTGATATTTCATTGATTAGATATCATCTGCATAGCAGCTGATATCGTAAATCTTGTCATTGATTTACAGGAGATACATAAATCTACTGTTCACTCAGACATCTCTCTCTCTCTCTGGATGTTGGCTACTGTATTTTTAGGAGACAACATTGTTTCACAGTGGTGTGTGCAGAGAGTAGTGGTGTTTTTCTGTCATGCTTGTGTGGGGTGCTGTAACATAAGAGCTGTGTGTGTATATATGATGGTTGCAGTGTAGTGTGATCTTGTTTGCTGTTAGATGTTCGGCTTCTGCTTAGTAGGTCTTTGGTCTGATATTCCTATTCGGTCTTTTGCAGCGTTGTCCTGCAAAGCCCTAAAATCACCCTGTTCAGTTCACCAATCGATTGGCAGCACGGTGATGTTGACGCTCCAGGCGCGGCCCTTCACTAGTAGTGACTACACCACATTGAAATCACAGAGGCTAAAGCCTTAGTTTGACTGTCATCTTTGATTGCTTGTATTTCTTAATTTTGTCGATTGTACTATGTACAGTAGCTCCGTTTTCAAGAATCCAGACTAGCGTTGAAGATTTCCATAACACTGTGTGTTTGCTTCAGCAGGCCCTGCTACCATTATGAGAGTCCTGCCTAATTTCCTGTTTTCAATTTAAATCGTTTTTTTTTAATCACATGTTTATCTGGTCGAGTCAGCTGTCATCATGTCCCCTTTCCCCTGTTACCTATAGCCATGTGACACCGGTGTGTGGGGTCTTTGCAACTATAGTTGGCCTATATTGTTGTTTCTAGCTACAAGTCTGATGTACAAATTCAAATGGGGGACTGAAGACAGACCCCTCAGGCTGGAGGCTGTAGTAAATCTGACCGTGACTCATTTTCATTGATGAAAGCTAACAGTAATAGAGCTTCACCAAACTAAACCAATGCCATCCAGCTCATCTCCATGCATCCAATCATGCAAGAGTGATGTGGGGATTTTGTATTATTCTGAAAGCATTTTTGGTCTTCAGAATGACTTGGCTTTTTATTTACCAACTTGGAACAACTACCTCAGAGCGGTGTCGGGTGCTAGCTAATATTAGCCTAATAGCCCTAATTTATAGTGGTGATGAAGACAAGCAAATTGTAGTGACCAAACCCAATACAAGCCAATATTGTGTGCGAGCGTCGTTCTTTCCCTCGATAGACGGAAAACCACGTGCTCATGGATGACTGGTTGGTTGTTTTAGTTTGTAAAGTTTAGAGGACCAAAGTTTGCAATTTGGAGCTCAAGTCTCATCGTTTCACGCGAGGCCATTCTTTTTTTTTAACACAATAACAACGAAAATAAGGCGGCCAGCGCTCAGCACAACCTGGGACTCATTCGCGTATCGCCTCGCGTATTACAAACTAGTCGAGATTGGATCGTATAGTGACAAACGTGCCGTCGTCATTGCTATTTCCTAATAACGATGCGTTGTTATCAATATTCCTGCGTAATGGTGGAGGTGTTGTGGAGCGTTTGTTGCGGGGGAGAAGGAGCGAGGCTTGTTGGAATGTTGTATGTAGAGCAATAACGTCTGAGCGTGGTGGACGGTGAGCTGTTGCTGATGATCTGGTTGTCTTTATAGCTGCCTGTCAGTCCCCACAAGCAGGTCAAGGCAACTCTCCATAAGCAAGACAATACTTTGCAAATGGGTAGAATAACAGTTCAGTTTCTGTATTAAATCACACGGCTGGTTTCCATGACGACTGAATTTGTTATTCTGTAACCAGCCTTTTTTCTTTTCTTTACAGAATGTAGAAATCTTAAGGTTTAATACTGGATAGAGCCACTCCAAGTGATCAAATAATGCCTACATTTCTCTGCCATGTTACCCAGTACTGCAATAAAGTCAGGGAGTTTGTCCCTGTCTCTTACTCAATTTATTTCCGCTTTTCCTACGATTTAACCAGATTCAATACCATTTTGATAAGGTTAAAAGATGCAGTTTTGCATGCGACAATTTACAAAGGGAATATACACATCTGAACATACTTTGCAATGTCATAACATTGTGACTTCAACGAAAGGTACATAATGAGGTTGTGTGGCAATTAACTTCAAATTCTTGTCATTTCTGTCTGAGCTGAAAACACCCAGTATGTTTGTAGTTGTTTTATGTGTGCCTTTTATAGGATCTCTTCTCCGTCTCCCCCGACGATGGATTTGCCAGTCCTTTTTACATACAGTATAGGATTGACAAAATAAGACAGCGCCACATAAAAAAAGAATTTCCATTTTAATTCTCATGCAACCTTGAGTGTAGATGCTGCATAGAACGATCAGTATTTGTGTTTTGCACTTTCAAAGCAGTCTCAAAAAGAAAAAGAAAATCGCCCATTTGAGGTCGGGCAGAAAGTAAAAAATAACTGACGAGGTATTTTATGCTATCGATAGGAATTATAAGGAATAATATGACTTTGAAGAGCTTTTCTAAAAAGGTTAAGATATCTATATCTATATATATTCATGAAGTACCTCATAAGCCTGATATATGCTGCATTGACTTTTTGATTTTTGTTTCTTTAGCGTACTTCATATTGTCCAGTAAAAATTGTAATTTTCCCCTTTGGGAGGTTTGAAGGTCACAACAGGCTGTGCATGATATGCCATGACCAATTAATCAAATAGAGTTCTATCATACCATGAACAAGTGTAACGAAGCAGTGCGTTGCAGCTTGTGGCCAAGTGATTGTCATTTATGCAATTTCGAAACGCGCGTAATCTCATCAGAATATTGCTCAATTGTAGCCACATCTTAATCTTTTTTCATACGCTCTGTGTAGCCAAAAATATTGGGTTGAGGTGATGAAGAGGTGATGAAGAGTTGATGTGCACCAACCGTCTGGCGAGACTCTGGTTTAACATGACTGTTGACTCAGGTATTTGCCGCAAAAGGGCTGTATCTGCTTACTGTGCCCCTGTCCTGATTCTCCCCACACCTTTGTCTTAAAATAGCCTCACACGTGAGGTCCTTTGTTTCTATTCTATATTTGGCCTTAAAAGTTGAATAAATTATGCACTACAATTCCACAAACTTTGCCAGAGAGCTTGACTGCTATTCTGGCACGTCTTTTTAGAAATCACTTCATGTGTCATTGCCATGTTATCTACCTCCTATGAATGTAGGGGTGGTCCTGGAGTTGTAGTCCACTGCATTATTTTTTCAATATATATTTCTTTGAGAAATCATGTTCACTTAGGGAAAACACTGACAATCATCTCTAGATTATTTTCATTTTTCCTTGTTTGAAGAAAAAATGCAAAATACTCCCATATCTTCATTCATAAAACAGTTTCCAGGACACTCCATCCCCCCCTATTGGCCATTTCCATTATATACAGTACATTCGATTTTCTTTCATTGTAAGCCATGATGGAGAAGTAAAGTGACCAAAGTCTCTCTTGGCAAAGGCAGTGTTGCACAGCCGTTTGAATTCAAACCTCCCTTCAATTGTGTCATTTGAGCTCAGTCTCGAGTTTGTTTTCTTTCCTTATTTAAACCACGACATGCCAAAACTGAATTTGCTGTCATTCCTTTTATGGTGAGGGTCTTTATGTTGCTGATTTTAATTTGTTCACATCCACTGCTAAGCTCCTTGTTTTTGTTGTAAAGTATATATGTGTAAGCTTTGGTTTCTATTTTACATTTCCTTATTTTTGTTAACAAGTATGCTTACAAAACACAAGATATGCTGTAAACCCTGTTAGGACATAATGTGAATACGTATCACTTAATATAGTTCACTCTTTGGCTTGACTGTAAGTTGCGTTAATTAATAAAAATGTAAAGTTTCTCCAGTCGTCGTTGTGACTTTTCTCTTAAAAAAATCGCTTTCGTTTCTTGTTTTCATTCTCAAATTGAATCATTGTATTCCTAATATTTTGAAATTGTCCGTTTTGGACCGACCAGAGGAGGCGCTAGTGCAGCAACCAGGTCCATGACTTAGCCTATTTCACACGCCATAGTTTCACACTGGACCCATTTAGGTGTTCCAGTCCCAGGGCTTTAATCAATGTCCTGCTTGCACCTGTTTTACTTCCTGCCTTTTACACACAAAATGGCTGATTTGGGTGGCATATAATACAATAGCCGGATACCCTACTGGCTTCCCACCCGCAGATACGGCCAATTGTGTCTGTAGGAACATTTGACCAAGCCGGAAGTAGCGCTACCGGGAATTGAAGACGGGTCTCCGTGGTGGTAAGCGAGTGCTTTGACCTCTACAGTAGTCGGCCAGCGAGACTACCTCTCTACAGTATCAACCCTGAGGAATTAGCTGCTGAAATGTTGCTTCTGTTAGTGTCAATACACCGTTGCATCAGAGCTACGAGTGTGCAGCTCACCTACTTTGACTTTACCTCTACACTACACTACCCAGAAGCCCTAGGCTTCTGAATTAACTGAAAATTAACGAAATGGCAAGACCCTAATGATACACAGCAAGAGCCTCGAGAGGACTGAGACCAAACAAGATTAGCTGTAAGTGCAGTGAGTCTTGGCTGGTCGGGGTAATGAGCGTTTGGTCCAATCGAGGCTCAGGAATACATCTGAAGGAATGGAAGTCCCCCTCTTCACCTTCTTTTCAATTGTGGTTGACGGACATGACTTCTGTTATACGGATGGAGAGACTTCGGTATTCAGGATTTATCAATATCAGTTACTTCAAATGAATATCGGTTTGATATGTATGTATCACTTTTTTTTTTACCCAGCCCTATTTGTAATTATAAAAATGTGCACATTTTAAGTGCCAATTTCTTAGATCAGTAAGCTTACAGCATCAAATATTTGCCAGTAATTCATTTTATGAAGTACAAATTAAATATTACACATCTCAAAAGCAACTACTTTGTGAGATTGATTTAACTTTATTCATTGTAATTTTACTGATAGAATTGTAATAACACAAATCTCTTGACATGGTTGATGTGAAAACACTATAAAAATGGGGTGGGGGGGGGGGGGGGCTATTTTCTAAAACAAGTGGCACAGCTTCACCCCAGGAATTTGCTGTTTGAAATGTTACACTGCAAACGACATCCGTCTTCTTCATCTAGTCACTTAGTAATGAATCTTAAGTCTAATAAGCAAGTGAAGAGCCTGGTCTCCTACCTGCTCTATTTGTGAAGCGCCTTGGGATACCTCTTGTTATGATTTGGCGCTATATAAATATAAAATTGATTGATTGAAATAGATTCGGCCTTTGGGGAGAGATATTCCACTTGCTTCCAATACAGTTTCGTGAATTCCCTTCAAACAAATTGCAATATATTGACCTCAGATCAGTCTGCTAGTATCAAGAGAACTAGAAATATGGCACGCTCATGTCTAGCGTGCCTCGTGTGCTCGACTGTAGCTCGAATGCTTTGCGTGCTCGCCCGCTCACCTGGCGCAATCGTGCAGTGAGATGTCATTTGATTCAAGTTCTTGAAAACAGTTGATTTGCATTATAATTATAAACAAGTACAATTATTTGACCTCACTGGTAATGTCTTCTCTTGTTTTAAGAAAATACCATTTAAGAGTCAATACTCGAATAAATGACTTGAAGATGGATATATTTGCAGTGTAAATTGTCCCCCCCCCCCCCTCCTGTTGACTTGGTTTGATGTTCCTTGATTCCTATTACATTAAACTAAATTCATATTATACAGTTGGTGGATTTCAAACTTTATTTGGACTATAATCAGGGCTTTGGCATACTACGACACTGTAGATAAGGACTGTGTGGGGAGAGAGGGTATATAGCCATATTCACAAATAGAAAACATCTAACGACATGGCTTACACACAGGGATACTCAACTTGCTTTGCCCGGGGGCCACTTATAAGTGCCTGGGCGGCAAGCTGGGGGCGATATTTGACAATTTAGCTGGAGTTCATCAAACTTTATTGAACGTTAAGTTTTCATTGTGAATTAGATAATGGTCAGGGGGCCACTCTGCACCCTATCGCGGGCCACATCTGGCCCCCGGGCCGCAAGTTGAGTATCGCTGGCTTACAGTATGTAGATGGTAGGAGGAGGGATGAGCAATGACTTTGTGACGGCCACAGCTGAGACATGCTGGCTGATTACAGGACAACTGAAAATAAAACCAAGGATCATGGGTCACCAAACTCTAGAAATCACCACACCAATGAAAACTAGTGTAACAAAAACAAATCTAGACAAAATTAAAGAGCGACACAATGTTGAAAGTACATTATAAAGCTTTTTCTTTTACATACTCAAGGAAAAATGTGTACAAACCAATTCATTTCTGCCCAGTTTGTGATCCTATGGAGGTCAGTGCTAGAAGATTTTAAGGTAGACTAGACTACTTAAGTACAGTGGATAATTAATTTAGGTTAGAATAAAACACACTATGTGGTTTCTTTGGCAAGACTGCTCAAAGTTCTGGATTCCTCCGTCGCTTCTCCGCGTCTTCATTTTGAAGCTGCGATGGCAACAATAAACAAAGTCTTCCTGGGTGTGCGTGAAGGAAAAAACAAAAGGATTCGATCTCGGGTGGGGGGTGCAACTAAAATAATCAACAGCAATAAATTAATTAAAAAATATGGCCCAACTTATTTGACCAGACGTTTTCCCCCCCCCTCATCGGTATTCCACATTGGTATGAATAGAAAGATCTTTCATAAAAAGTTACAAACACTAAAATAAATAAGCACTCTTTCCCTTTGAGTTTTGAGTAGAAAAAAAGTCATCTCCAGCGACGAAGCTGCCCTCTGCTCCTCTTCCCTTGGCCTCTGCGGTCAGAAATACGCGCATGCCTGCGGGCCAGTGTGACCCGGTCGGGGCTTCAGTACACCCAGTTCACCGGCACCCACTGCGGTTCAGTGCACAGTTTGTCCACGGCGGCCTGTAACGTCTCGAAGGCCTTGTCCAGGTTGTCGTTGACGATGGTCAGGTCGAAATAGTGGCTGTAAGCCCGCTGGATCCGTGCGCTCTCATCCCCCGTCTTCCTCAGATCCACATCCTGGACACACAAAGCACAGGTGAGCGTGTCTGTTATTAATGGATCTTTAACAAAGCATGTGACCTGGTGCCAGACAGTGTTTGAGCACCAGATTTTGATTTGCCAAGCCGAATCCAAATGTCCGGACTTCACTGCACTTGCAGACTCGCGGACTTTGCAGGCGAGAAATACCCAATTTAGCCATGTCTGGTCCTTATTTACTAACATCTCTGTATTTCAATGTGTGTGTAGCCTATAATATGTTGCATCTCACTTCTATACTAAGGCGAGGCGGCCACAATTGCTCAGTTGAAGGCGACCATGCTAGAAATGAGCATGTGATTATTTGTAGTAGAAATTATATCACTTCACGGACGGTAAGTGCAACTGAAGTCCACGACGGCTCAGTCCAGAAGTCCGGAGGCTGGACAGTTGGATTCAGCATAACTTGTATCTTAGTGAGGAGGTGTGGTCGACACCGTTGCTAGGTATGATGCTCTCTTTTGGACGCTGTCATTGGTTGATCAAGAAAAATCAACACACCTCTTTTTTGTCATCCAGAATGCACACAAGGAATCACACAAGATAAGAGACCATCTTTTCTGTGTCTTTCAGCCATTTTCTCCTCTCCTTAAGAAACCCCCTCTCTACTCTTAACAGTGTTCCATGCTGAGATGGGTTGTGAATAGCTTTAATCTTGACTAGGGTTTAATCTTACTTTTAAATGCTTAGAAAACTCTAATCACTAAGAATCTTGCTTGAATTTCACCGCTATGACTAGAACTCTTCGTACTAGGAAGCTTTGTGGATACGGCCCCAGGTCTACATTAAAAACATTTCGTAACCCACAGAATTCTTAGTTTCTTTCATTATTATAAATGCAATGGGTACATTTTGTCTTAAGCACGTGAGCAGGTGTGAACCGACCGTGAGCTGCTTGGTGGTGATGCCTGCGTCCACCACAGCTTTGTGCATGGCCTTGAGCGTGTCCAACTCCGGCGCCGCGATGAAGACCACGAAGGGCATGAACTCTGCTGTCTTCAGCACCTTCAGAGCCTGGAGACACACAGCGGGTGACATCACAGCCAAGACAATAAAAGGCCATTGTGGAGAGTAAATATATTTATACGGTCTATGCACCCAACGCTCCAAACATATTGGCACTTCCAGCCCCCTCTGAAACTCTTACTGAAACCCTGGACCTCGCACCTGTGGGTTGACATCCAGGATGCAGGTGCGCCCGGCAGCCACCACCTCGTGGATGGACTCGATCTTGGTGCCGTAGAGGTTGGCGTCGTACTCGCCGTGCTCCAGGAAGCGGCCGGCCTTCACGTCCACCTCCATCTCCACCCGCGAGGTGAAGTGGTAGGAGTTTCCATGCAGCTCGTCGTCACGGGGCCGCCGTGAGGTGACTGCCGGGAGGGATAGAGTCAATCAAAATGTTTGACCTTTACCTCTCCTTTCATTTCTCTTCCATTGTTTCCACGGGGGCCTTTGTATTATGCTTCAAAGGTCCACTGCAATGCTAACTGCATTTGTCTCAATTTCATGGTATAGTTTCACAAAGCACCTGGGTAACATGAGAAGTTACCCAAATTATTATAACTTAAAGCCCCAATCAGTAAGATTTTTGACATTTCTTACTGTAATATAAGAGCTTTTTAGTCACAGGACATGGTAGATTGACTTGTAATAGGGAGACCCTCAACTTTATTTATCCCACACCGCCCTCCATTGGCCAGCCCTGGGACTAAGCAAGTTGTCTGCCACGTCCCGTGGCAATAAAAAAGAAAAAGAGAAAAGGATGCGCGCATGCGCTGTACAGCGGAAGCGCTGTCTTCAGGAAAACAAGGAAGTAACTCGATTCGGATTTGCTACGAAAATGATGTTTCACGGAACTATGGATTATTATTTCATCACGTGGTGAGTAGCCGATGTCACAACATGTACATAGAGCTTTCTGGCGCTGTGTTTTGTTGACTTTGAACGGCAATATCGTTATCGATACTATTGGACCCAGAGGGCGCAGTTTCCCCAATAGCAAAACTTGGAAAACTTACTGAATGGGGCTTTAAATTATCAACTTCTTGGTTAATAATTTTACCTACAGTCAGGTTTTATTGAATGCTCTGATGGGCCCACAGTCTTCAATCATGGAGGTTTGGCTTTCACTTTAAATACCGGTATACAGTATTTATATATATATATATATATATATATATATATATATATATATATATATATATATATATATATATATATATGTGCATTATTACAAATATTAATGTTTACAGATGTTTATGATATCTTGTTGCACTAAGAACCAAACCACACAAGTCTAATGGGGTTAGAGCTTCAAGCATCCATGGGAAAAGGCATTATATTAAAAGATCGATATTGGGATTTATATGATTATCAATTCGATATCAATATATATAAAAAATGTACCCAGCCCTAGTCTTAAGAGATTAGGTGTCCTGTACTCACAGGGTATAGTGGTGCCGAAGCGGGTGGGGTTGAGGACCACCAATCGGTTCTTCAGGCTGCGCCGGCCCACTCCCTGAGCTCCAATCAGAACCAGCGTCTTCCTCTGGAAGGGCGGCATCTTCGCCACCTCCTCGTAGATCTGCAGCTCATGTCTGTCAAACTCTGTCCAGTCACAATCCCAGCACAATTAGCCATTCGAAGAAAGGATACTGAAGAACTTAGCCAATGGTAGAATGTGTGAACGGTCTTCTCACCTGCATTCTTGGCTGTTAGGTACATCATCTTCTTCTTCTTCTTTCCAGTTATTGTTCCACACAGGATGCCTACAACACACGACTGAACATTTCTACACTTGTCCACCTGTGCTATTGCACCAGTTGGCCACAAGGGGGCAGGGGTAAACAATGTTCTGCTACTGCATCTTTCTAGTCATAAATCCTTCTTGACTGGTGTAGGAAGAGAAGTGAGTTATGAGAGCAAACCCCTAGCAGGGGTGTCAAACTCATTTTAGTTCACAGGCCACATGCGAGTCAATTTTATCTCAAGTGGGTCAGAAAAAGAAAATCAATAAGCTATAAATGACAAAACCTATATACCAAAACTATATTCGAGGGTATTAAATGAAAGTAGTTTGGTGATGAATACAGAAAACATGAATAGGCTACTTAATATTTAACTGAAGCTCCTGAAACCTGGTACCTCTTAGCCTTCACAAGTGCATCACATTGGATTGAAGGACTTTGCTAAGTCATCCTGTGGGCCAGATTGGACCCTTTGGTGGACCGGTTCTGGCCCCCGGCCCGCATGTTTGGCACCCCTACACTAGAGAGACATTAAACCGATTTAACTATTTTACATCAGCATTAGTTTAGAGAAAGAGTAAAAGAGAGGAAAGAAAGCTTTGGACCAGTGAGCTCCAACTACTGTAGCATGGCTCACAAGTTAAGACAGTGTGAGAAATGACATCGCCAACAGATGTACTGTATGCAGCGAGCTACCTGATCCATCAAAGTCCCGGGGGACAAAGGCTTTCCTCTTCTCCTCCAAGAACTGGCTGGGGATCAGTCCCGAGGCACCACCCACCACATGGCATGCCTGCCACAGATCACAGATCAGTTCACAGATCCGTTTGTGTCCCACAAACATAAAGGAAAGCAGTGGAGGAAAGGACTTTGGGCGTATTGAGATGCGGCCAACACCGCACCAGTGAGGCTAACGCGCGTCACCTCACCTGCCACCAGTTGGGATCCTCTCTGTTGACAATCTGAAGGATGTCGCCTCTCTTGAAGGCCATGCCCGCCTCTCGGCAGGGGATCAGGTTGTCACTGGCTGGGCTGTAGTCAAAGTGCGGTCGCACGTACACCTATATGGAGAAGAGATGGCGATTTCACATCATTACTGAATCCCTATACGGAGAGAGATCACTGCCTAAACCTGAAAGCTCAGTTTTTAATCTTTGCAGGAATTAATTGTGATTGAGGTTCTGTGGTCATAAGAAATTGTCACTCAGAAAAAAACAACTTCTTACCCTGATGAAGACATTATGGTTGAAACATGTTGGCACTAAAGCCATAACAATACAGGCTTTTTAAATTTCAGGTTTTTAGTCTCTTCCCTCTACTAGATTTACAGTACCTTGGAGAATCTCGTGATAAAAAATTCCAAATATTAAGGCTAGTATCTCATTCCTGTTCCCAATGAGCACCTATAAACCGTCACTACTTTTTTCACAATCCAGATCACCTAACCTTGCCAGGCAGCTGGATTCATGCGAGATCATGAGATCACAAGATCACATGACAAATCCATCTTGCCACGCTCCAATCTATTGGTTTGAGTCCGAACCACCAGTGGTCCACACACCAATCAGCATCCTATGAGGCAGTTACTGTAGTATGGGCGGGCTTTAGGTGTGACGCCAGCGAGAGCGAGCCCGTGACAGACAGATCCAATCACCTGCCAGGTCTTTTTTTTAACGGTTCCCCCAAGCGACTCCTTCCCAGTTGGCTATGTGAAAACAAACCATCTGGCAGTGTTAAGTTAAAGATCATCAAGATCAGATACAAAACACAGACACAGTTTGGCGAATATACAGGCAAACACGTGCACTCACATACGCAGACGTGCACTCACATACACACACGTGCACTCACATACGCACACGTGCACTCACATACACGACACACGCGCAATCACATACACACACACGCAGTCACATACATACACACACGCGCAGTCACATACACACACGCGCAGTCACATACACACGCGCAATCCCATACACACACACGCAATCCGTTACACACACGCGCAGTCACATACACACACGCGCAGTCACATACACACACGCGCAATCCCATACACACACGCGCAGTCACATACACACATGCGCACTCACATACACGACACACGCGCAATCACATACACACACGCGCAATCCCATACACACACGCGCAGTCACATACACACACGCGCAGTCACATACACACACGCGCAGTCACATACACACACGCGCAGTCACATACACACACGCGCAGTCACATACACACACGCGCAGTCACATACACACACGCGCAGTCACATACACACACGCGCAGTCACATAGACACACGCGCAGTCACATAGACACACGCGGCGCGGCTGGAAAACAAAGAGCGTCTCAGACATCCTGACAGCGGGTCATTGTGGCTCGTTCACACTCGTTATATTGGATGTCTAGCTGCACCCGATACAGCCGTTCACACCGCGCCAACAGCCCAGGCATTTGCCAAGAGGGGGTAAGCACCCTGCTCAGTGTATTAGCTTACACAAGCAGCCAGAGGAAGCAATAAAACAAGCCAGTAAAATATAGTGCGTCTCGCGCCCTGAGCAAGAGAGCACGGGCAGATTGCACATCATGTCACATTCCATTTTATTGCTATTCATTTCATTCAAGACTTATTAGCATTGATGTTCCATGTGAAAAATTCGATATACATAATATCTTTGGAATTTATTACTTGAGTCATAACGGGTGGAGGCAAAGCGTCATTGAGCAGGGCACGTCCGCATTAGAGGGAAAATAATACGCATCTAAAAATGTATTCCCCACGTGAGAGAGCGCATGAGATTACAGGAACAGGGTTCCCACGGTCATGGAAAACCTGGTTTTCCAGGCCTGGAAAAGTCATGGAATGAGTTCAATCTTTGGAAAAGTCATGAAATTTATAATGTGATGCAATGTCATGTAATGTGAGGCGGTGACTCTGACTCAATACCAGAAATTATTTTGACAATGGACAAATAGGGCACACCTCTTTATATTGGATTTTAGTGCTTCTTGTATATTATATTATATTGCTATGGGAAAATTCACGTTTTATTTCAATAGCGTGAATACGTCCTGCCGGTGAAGCTCCGCGCTGTTAGGTGAAAAGAAGCGGCTGGCAACTGCACATGTATCGGAGGAAGCATGTGTATAAGGCTCTCCACAGATCGGCAGAGGGGCTAGCGACCAGGACAGCAGGGGGAATTGTCCAAGTACAATTGGGGAGAAAATGGGGGGTAAATCGGGGGGTGGAAGTTTCAATGTAATGTAATGCAGAAGCACTACAATCCAATTTACAGAGGTGTGTCCTATTTGTCCAGTGTAGTAATCATTTCTGGTATTGATTCTTCAGAGTCACATTCCGGGGAAATTTCTCTTATCAATCCTTGAAAAGTCATGAAAATGTGTTGAAATGTTAACCATGAAAATGGCTACCCTGCAGTAAGCGTGTGTGTAGCATGTGCCCAGGGGAAGGAAGAGCCAATCGACCCAGATAGCATGTAGAGTGTTATTAATAGGGCTCCCAGGGTTCATATTCCTGCACGGAGGATCATTCATCATTCAAAATTCCAGATTCCAGATTCATTGCAATAGCCACAGTGAGTAATCAGATTACAAACGAGGAATTTGACTTAGTGCAGTATGCAGTCACAGCAATAGCAGAAGATGGAGCAAACAGAAAATAATCTCAAATCATAAATGATAAATGCAAAGTAAAAGTCCTTTAAATTAAATGATATATAATCATAGGATGGCCGTAGGACACATCATCAGCACCATACCATCACCACCTAACATCTGCAACTATTACATACGGAGGTGTGTATCTTGTGCATGTGTGTAAATGGTCTGTGTGTGTTACGGAGGTGTGTATGTTGTGCACGTGTGTAAATGGTTGGTGTGTGTTACATACAGAGGTGTGTATGTTGTGCATGTGTGTAAATTGAGGTGTGTGTTACATACGGAGGTGTGTATGTTGTGCATGTGTGTAAATGGTGTGTGTGTGTGTGTGTTACATACGGAGGTGTGCATCTTGTGCATGTGTGTAAATGGTGGGTGGGTGTTGCATACGGAGGTGTGTGTATGTTGTGTATGTGTGTAAATGGAGGTGTGTGTTACATACGGAGGTGTGTATGTTGTGCATGTGTGTAAATGGTGGGTGTGTGTTACATACGGAGGTGTGTATGTTGTGCATGTGTGTAAATGGAGGTGTGTGTTACATACGGAGGTGTGTATGTTGTGCATGTGTGTAAATGGTGGGTGTGTGTTACATACGGAGGTGTGTATGTTGTGCATGTGTGTAAATGGTGTGTGTGTGTGTGTGTTACATGAGGAGGTGTGTATGTTGTGCATGTGTGTAAATGGAGGTGTGTATGTTGTGCATGTGTGTAAATGGTGGGTGTGTGTTACATGAGGAGGTGTGTGTATGTTGTGCATGTGTGTAAATGGAGGTGTGTATGTTGTGCATGTGTGTAAATGGTGGGTGTGTGTTACATGAGGAGGTGTGTGTATGTTGTGCATGTGTGTACATGGAGGTGCGTATGTTGTGCATGTATGGGTGTATAATGGTGGGTGTGTGTTACATGAGGAGGTGTGTATGTTGTGCATGTGTGTAAATAGAGGTGTGCATGTGTGTAAATGGTGGGTGTGTGTTACATATGGAGGTGTGTATGTTGTGCATGTGTGTAAATGGAGGTGTGCATGTGTGTAAATGGTGGGTGTGTGTTACATACGGAGGTGTGTATGTTGTGCATGTGTGTAAATGGAGGTGTGTATGTTGTGCATGTGTGTAAATGGTGGGTGTGTGTTACATACGGAGGTGTGTATGTTGTGCATGTGTGTAAATGGTGGGTGTGTGTTACATACGGAGGTGTGTATGTTGTGCATGTGTGTAGATGGTGGGTGTGTGTTACATACGGAGGTGTGTATGTTGTGCATGTGTGTAAATGGTGTGTGTGTGTACCTGCGGCGGGGCCGGGGCTTCTCGGTAGCTGGGCAGTATCTTCAGGGTGATTCCTCCGCTGCAGTCCTTCAGCATGTCCTGCAGCTCGGTGGGGTTGTTGCCCACGTCTTTGCCGTTGACCTCCTTGATGATGTCGCCCACGTGCAGCAGGCCCTGCCGGTCGATCATGCCGCCGTGGAGGATTCGGGCGATGACCAGGTCGTCTTTCTCCACGCGGAATGTCACGCCCTGAGGGGACGGCACGGGGCGAGGGTGGGGCACGGAGAGGAGAGGGATGACCCGGATGAGTGGGATGAAGTCTATTCTACGCTCGCTGCTTATGCACATTAGCATGCGTTACACACACACACATTTCCTCACTTCATCCGCACTCCCACTGCAATGACGTCTACACACACATACTCGCTCTGACTCTATGGACAACCTCTCCCTTCCATCCATTTCCACGCACACATACGCAAAGCCGTTCGGAAACCAGACGGTCTCCGCCTCTCCTCACCAGCGGCTCTCCGGCCTTCTTCCGGATGCCAATCATGCGCACGGCGTCGGCCTGCATCAGAGCGCTGTTCACCGCCGCGTCATTGGCCATCTCGGGCGGGGGCGGGACTTCGTAGCACTTGGAGGCCACGATGTCGTGAGCCTCCAGAAGAGACTGAGAAAGAGGTGAAGAAAAGAGCAAGGGAGAAAGGAGGATGTCGGTGATGCTCAAATCAGGTCAAGGAAATGGTGACTAGATGTTTGAAGGAAGGAATTGTCTAATGTCGGATCATATCAAATTTCAGCCAAATGCTAACAGACAGACATGCGTGAAAACTAATATAAACTGTGTGAACTCATACAGTCAATACATGATGTAATATCACTTTCCCTCACTTGCTCTCTCTCTCTCTCCCTCTCTCTCACCCTCCCTCCCTCTCTCTCTCTCTCTCCTCTCTCTCACCCTCCCTCCCTCCCTCTCTCTCTCTCCCTCTCTCTCTCTCTCTCTCCCCCTCTCTCACCCTCCCTCCCTCTCTCTCCCCCTCTCTCTCTCTCTCTCTCTCTCTCTCAGTAGGTCAACAGGGACTTATCTTTGAGCTTACAGCACAGAGGGCTCTGACTGCTGCACAGGCTTTGCTTGGCTCACAAATCAAACTCCTATTGGTCTCGCCTGTGTAGCCTGCCTATCCCCCTGCTAGGATAGAGGTCAGTGGTTCTAGTGGTGTACAGTACGAGGATCCAAAACATCGGCTCTGTACGACTGTAACTACAGTCAAAACATTGCAATTATGGGCTCGCTGTACTGTACTGTACTGTACTGTACTGTACTCTAATCACAGGGTTTTAAAGCTAAACCCTGGTGCATATAAACATGTTACAGAATTCTGGTCTTCACACCACACAGAACAACAGTACTACAAACCAGTAGCATTGTGTGTGTGTGTGTGTGTATGTGTGTGTGTGTGTGTGTGTGTGTGTGTGTGTGTGTGTGTGTGTGTGTGTGTGTGTGTGTGTGTGTGTGCGTGTGCGCGTGCATATTTGTGTCCCTCTGGTCCTGTTTAGACCTGGTATTAACATGGGTCTTGGGTGATCCAATCACCAGTGGACAGCTCTCCGTCTCACCTGGAAGTGTGGCTCCTGGAGGATCCTGGACAGCTCGGCCGCGCTGTCGTCCTTCACGCGGAGGCTGCTGATGTCGCCCAGGATGTCCGTCACCAGCTCCACGTTGTTGTCCTGCACCGCCTCCAGCTTCACCTCATCCAACCGCTCCTGAGCCTGCGAGGGGCGGACAGTCAAGGATTAACGCTCACGGGGGGGGGCCATCAGTCACATGCTCAGGGGGTGCCACTCACAGATGTGGAAGAGAATGGGGATCGATTGGGGATCGATTGTAGTTGTGGTGTTCTTGTGATTCTCTTAAGCTGTCTCTGTTTAGTTGTGTGAGAGTTGAATTTGCTTTCCTGCACCATTCTGTCAACGGGGATGGAGTGTTAACCTTGGGACAGCTGGATTCGGGTGAGATCATGAGATCATGAGATCAGATCACGCCATCTGGCAGCATCAGGTTCATGGAGTGTTGCTGTTTGATGACCTTGTATTGGATTCTATATGTAGAACTGCCCACTGTCTGACTCGTGTTTACTTGTTCAAGTCAAAGCAGTTTATTGAGGCAAAATCATCGGTCGTCTCTAAATCAACTTATTTTTAAGGATGACTTTTAGCTGGCCTGCCAGCCCGTGGCTCACTCCACACATTCTAAAATGGAGACTAATGGAGAGGAAAGCTGGGAGAGCGCCAGTGTATGTAAGTAAGTAAGTAAGTAAAGTTTATTTGTATAGCACCTTTCACAGATACAAAATCACAAAGTGCTTTACAGTATTAAAAACAGTAGTGATATCATAAAAACAGTGGCTTACAGATTAAGAGGTAGCGAGACACTGTGCAAAATACAAACTTACAACAGACCAATAGACTTAAAAGACAAATAAAACAGATAGATAAAATATAACAAATAAAACAAGAAATAAAACAGGGATTAAAAACCTAACCAAAAGCCTGTCTGAATAAAAATGTTTTCAGTTGCTTTTTAAAAATGCCACAAGAGTCTATGGTTCTCAGAGATAATGGGAGGGCATTCCATAAAACTGGAGCAACTGATTTAAAAGCACGGTCACCACGAGTTATAAAATTGGTACGAGGGACTTCAAGCAGGGACCGTACAGATGACCTCAGAGGTCCACCTGCTGTGTGGGGGATAATAAGATCAGAGATGTATTGTGGCGTCAGACCATGCAGGGCTTTAAAAAGTTAAAACCAGTACTTTAAATCAATGCGGTACTTAATGGGAAGCCAGTGTAGGGAATATAAAATGGAGTGATATGGGATCTCTTGTTGGTACCAGTTAAAAGCCGTGCAGCTGCATTTTGAATCATTTTGAAGACGGCCCAGAGAGGTTTTGCTTAACAAAGTAAAAACAGAATTGCAAAAATCAAGACGAGAAGAAATAAAAGCATGAATAATCATTTCCAGTTCAACTTTGGACACAACATTTCTAATTTTTGCAATGTTCCTGAGCTGATAAAAACAAGAGCGTGTGAGTTGGCTCACGTGGCTGTCAAGGGACATTGACGTGTCAAAAATGACTCCTAAATTTCTCAGCTTGTTTTGTGCACAGTTGCCTAATGGCCCAATACACTGCTTAATGTATGGCGCTTTATTTTCTGGAGCAATTATAAGAGTCTCAGTCTTCTCTGAGTTTAACTGGAGGAAGTTGTCAGCCATCCAGTTTTTTTATTGCGTCCAGGCAATCATTTAAAATTGACAATTTGTTTGTCTCTTCAGGTTTAAAAGAAAAATACAACTGGATATCATCCGCATAAAAGTGATAAGAAATACCATAAAAGCAACTAATAATTTATGTCAGATGACAGAGAATGACATCAGCCCGTCGAGCAGTGACTACAGCTGCCCTCTAACTGACCTTACTACCACACTGCACTTACTACAGCTGTGAGTGTGTGTGTGTGTGTGTGTGTGTGTGTGTGTGCGTGCGTGCGTGCGTGCGTGTGTGTGTGTGAGTGGGTGGTTGGGAGTGTGCAGACAGAAACAGAAAGCCAGTCTGTGTGCAGAGGCGTGGCAGCACATGCACTGTCAGTGATAAAAGGTGCACCGTTGCACCTGTTATCACTGAAGCGGTAGCGTTTTGTCCCTGACAGGAAGTGTGCGCCGGCACAGCGATGCATCAACGCGCGCTGCATCCTGAGCGCTGTGTGTGGTAGTGTGCAAAGCCTGACTGTACCTGAGCACCTTAGCCACAGCAAGCAGAGCGCTGGCGTGAGCGGCGCGTGGCGGCGGAGCTGGCTAGCAGCTCGGCCCTACCTATGTGTGTGTGCTACCTTGGCGAGGTTGCGTACAATGGGGCTCTCCATGATGCCGCGCAGGAAGAGCAGGTCGATGTCTTTGGCCCCCGCGGGCAGCTCGCCCAGGTTGTCCACCACCTGCTGCATGGCTGGATCGAGGGGAGAGAGAGAGAGAGACAGACAGACAGAGACAGAGACACACAGAGACAGAGACAGACAGAGACAGTTAACAATGCATGATGACAAAGATGGCATTGTGGCTGAGAGGGTGAGCAGCTCACACTGACCAGCCTCTAACTCAGATGTTACACAGTTGAACAGAACACGTCTCGAAAGGTTTTGCGACCTTGATCGTCCATGATTCTGTTCCATTCACTCTCCTCCTGGGTCGTGCTGTAGACAACAAGCTGCTGGTCCAAAACATCAAATTCAATCTAACATCCAGCAGCACTGTGTCTTGCACCATCCGGAGGTCAGACTAGTCACCCAGGTGGGTGCTACACGTCGCTGGTGGATGAGTTGAGTCCCCCCACCCCCGAAAAAGAGAGAGAGAGAGACAGAGAGAGAGAGGTGTGGACACCCTATTGCCAGAGTCTCAAAGCCCATAAGACACTTAAAACCCTGGGAACGGGGGTGTGTACTGTGTGTGAGTAAGCTGTGTGTTTATACACTTACTGTATATACTGTATGTGGGTAGTAATTATGTCCAGTCAGCACTAGTAGACAGTTGAATCACCATGAGTCTCTCTCTCTCTCTCTCTCTCTCTCTCTCTCTCTCTCTCTCTCTCTCTCTCTCTCTCTCTCTCTCTCTCTCTCTCTCTCTCTCTCTCTCTCTCTCTCTCTCTCTCTCTCTCTCTCTCTCTCTCTCTCTCTCTCTCTCTCAGCTCATGCTCCATGTCCTTAAGTCAACTAATACTTGAGTTGAATAAATACAAATAAAACAGAATAGAATAGAATCTCCTCATTTGAAAAAGGTGGCACCATCTTTTACAAAATAATTGCTGCCATGAAACAAAACACGGTCTGAAATATTGTTGACAGTGCTCGGTCAGAAATGAATGATCTGTACTCGGGTGCAGCTGATTCACTTGGGTTAGCATTTTCTCTGAAATATATATGAAATATATATGCCGTTTGGGAATGAAACCTTTCACTCATAAATGATGAATCTCTCTTCCCTTTTTGCATCCAATAAACTGTCAAATCAGTCAAACTGCAGCTTGACAAAACGTCACTTTGTATCCCAAAAGTGCCTGTATGTATTCTTCATACAGACACTATTAGAACTGTATGAATAAGAGGGTTGAGGGAGGCTGGTGAAGACACAAATCACCTCACAGTGAGGGGAAGACGGGGCACGGCCTGCTGCCAGAGAACACAGACAGACTGCATAGTGAGTTTAAAAACGCTTTGTAGACTATTAACCCTGACTGTACACCCGGACAACATATATAAACAAACATATTAACCCTGACTGTACACCCGGACAACATATATAAACAAACATATTAACCCTGACTGTACACCCGGACAACATATATAAACAAACATATTAACCCTGACTGTACACCCGGACAACATATATAAACAAACATATTAACCCTGACTGTACACCCGGACAACATATATAAACAAACATATTAACCCTGACTGTACACCCGGACAACATATATAAACAAACATATTAACCCTGACTGTACACCCGGACAACATATATAAACAAACATATTAACCCTGACTGTACACCCGGACAACATATATAAACAAACATATTAACCCTGACTGTACACCCGGACAACATATATAAACAAACATATTAACCCTGACTGTACACCCGGACAACATATATAAACAAACATATTAACCCTGACTGTACACCCGGACAACATATATAAACAAACATATTAACCCTGACTGTACACCCGGACAACATATATAAACAAACATATTAACCCTGACTGTACACCCGGACAACATATATAAACAAACATATTAACCCTGACTGTACACCCGGACAACATATATAAACAAACATTAACCCTGACTGTACACCCGGACAACATATATAAACAAACATATTAACCCTGACTGTACACCCGGACAACATATATAAACAAACATTAACCCTGACTGTACACCCGGACAACATATATAAACAAACATTAACCCTGACTGTACACCCGGACAACATATATAAACAAACATATTAACCCTGACCGTACACCCGGACAACATATATAAACAAACATATTAACCCTGACCGTACACCCGGACAACATATATAAACAAACATATTAACCCTGACTGTACACTTGGACAACAACATAAACAAACATCCCCCCCCCCCGATTTTTTATCCCATTTTTATCCCCCATTAGTGCTAATTTAATTTATTTATCCTGGTTGCTACTCCACCCACTGCCGATCTGGGGAGAGCCGAAACTGGTAGCCTGGGTAAACCCATCCCCCACGTGACCTGCTCTCAGACCTGTTCTCAGTCACCTACTAGTGACTGGGAACTGAGAGAGCAGGTCACGTGGGGGCTGGGTTTACCTAGGCTACGAAACTGGCTCCATGCTTCCTCCGAGACATGGGCAGTTAGCCAGCCGCTTCTTTTCACCTGACAGAGGAAGCTTCACCGGTAGGACATAGCACGTGGGAGGTTCACGCTATTCCAACCAGTTCCCCTACCTCTGAACAGGCGCCCTTAACGACCAGAGGAGGAACCACATTAGCAACCAGGATATTGCATGTTTTTGGTGAAGGGGGTTCCTATATGAAGGAAACCCCCGGGAGGCACGGGGAGAACATGCAAACTCCACACAGAAAGGCCCATATATAAACAAACATATTTACTGTATGAAGGCACAGCAAGGCAGTCTAAAACTCTTCTATATATCCTTTTGTCATATTTCAAATAAGCCCTCAAAACCCACCCTTTCACTCTTGCTTTTGACCTGGAATCTTCTACCCTCTCCCCTTTCCCTTTTCTTTCTTTCTCTTCTATTTTAATATTTTATATATATCTGTCTATTAAAATGTGTTTTATCTGTTGTTTGTAAAGCATGAGGAGCACCGAGAGAATATACGGTGTAGAATATACAGTAGTATGGTGTATGTGTGCACTACACACACACACACACACACACACACACACACACACACACACACGTTCCTATTGCAGTCCCTCACAAGCCAGAATAAATACAGTCTCCAAGCAGAGCTGTAATTGTAGTAAACTCACCCACTCACAACCGTGTGCAAGCATAAAAACAAGCATTAAACCACCCCCCTGACTGCATATACACTGACTGACTCTCACACACACACACACACACACACACACACACACACACACACACACACACACACACACACACACACACACACACACACACACACACACACACACACACACACACACACACACGTATAACTGCATAATAACTATGTACTTTTGTCAGTTGGCTGGCTGATTCTTGTTTGTGCTCCACGCTGACCTTTGCCCTCTTGGTCAGATCATTGTGTCACTGTGTCCTGCCCACAGGAATGTGTGTTCCTCCCGGGCCGCCGCCCCCTGCTGCCACGTGTGCTTGTGTGTACATTACTCAAACCCACAAGCAAGCAACAGATGGTTTTCCACGCAGCGAGAGATGGGAGATGGACTCACGCTAGTGTTCATTTTGAAACTATGACGACATAATGCTCGTCGACTACCTTTTCCCCCCCCCATGACTAAAACGAGACTAAAACGCTCAGACTCAGACAAAAAAAAAAGCAGACAAAATTAAGACTAACAGCTCCTTCGAGAAACCTTTATAATCTCATGGAATATGGCATGCAGAAACAGGTGGGTACCAGCTCTACGAAGCCAAGCTAAGAGACGACAGTAATCGACAATGTCACTTTTAGAGACTTTTCCAGATGATTCATTCATCCACATTCATCCTTGCTGTACCTGTACTTAAGACTCCCCCCTGTGGCACTCTTTCTTATGTGGGGAAACGCAAATAATAGAACAGCTAGAACAGTGTGGTAAGCTCAGAACAGCTAGAACAGTGTGGTAAGCTCAGAACAGCTAGAACAGTGTGGTAAGCTCAGAACAGTGTGGTAAGCTCAGAACAGCTAGAACAGTGTGGTAAGCTCAGAACAGTGTGGTAAGCTCAGAACAGCTAGAACAGTGTGGTAAGCTCAGAACAGTGTGGTAAGCTCAGAACAGCTAGAACAGTGTGGTAAGCTCAGAACAGTGTGGTAAGCTCAGAACAGCTAGAACAGTGTGGTAAGCTCAGAACAGTGTGGTAAGCTCAGAACAGCTAGAACAGTGTGGTAAGCTCAGAACAGCGTGGTAAGCTCAGAACAGCTAGAACAGTGTGGTAAGCTCAGAACAGTGTGGTAAGCTCAGAACAGCTAGAACAGTGTGGTAAGCTCAGAAAATGACATCCCTTTACAACACTTACTGTATGTCGTATCATGATATTACCATATCCAAAATCGAAGACAATATGTCTTGATATAATATCGCTATATTGCCCAGCCCTATACTGTATACTACATTTCCGCAGCACATTTGACTATGTCATGCCCTGCCTCCCCTGCACTCTCTACTCCACCAAACCACACGGATGATTTCCTCCTGTGTGAAAACAAATGACACGAAAAATTGCCTGTTGTCTGAAAGGACAAGTCCAACGAATGTCTGGACCTGATTCAAAGGACATAGTCCAGAGTTTAGTCCTCACTCTGTCAAAACGCCTCTCTCCACCTAGCCGTGTGGTGTGCGGTGAATATCAATGTCATGACTCCCTGCTTACGAATTCCTAACTCTATTTCTCCAGGAGTGCAGGATAAATCCCAGGGGGGCACAGATCTGGCAACCCGTACTCCACCTGATAACACAATCCTTCTGCTCACTGATGGAGATCTGAAGCATTTGAGAACTGCAGCAGCGCTCACCTTGACGGGTGCAAAAGTGAAAGCGCTCGTATCAAAACAGGTTTCAGTGGCGCAGGTTAAGAAGGGCTGACAGGACAGACAGACCACCTCCTGAGGTGACCCTCCCCCCCCCTCCCCGTCACCAAAAACACTTCCAAAGGTTTGTCAAAACCCATATCTCTCGTGATGATAGAAAAATGGTGGCAGCTGCATCCCTGCCAAGTCTTTATCCCTAACACTGCTACAGCTTTCTATCACAACTGCTGGAAAATTACAATACCTGGCAACCAAGCCTACCTCCAAACTCTAATCTGTGGATTATACATTTTTCAAACAACCCTTCCATCAATCCCTCTCCCGTCCTGCATTTGTAAAACACCCGGCAACAAACTCCTTAATATCCATCTGTACTACTACCTACCTAAATGTGGGACACGCCTCCTGCTTTCCTCATCTGAGTGTAGGACATTAGCCAGGGGGGGCAAGGGCAAAAATACCCCAAGAAATCTCAGATTGACCCTAAAAACCGTGATCAAGGGGCAAAAATTGCCCCCAAGATGTTGATAATTTTATTTTCATTCAATTCCTTTTGAATTTCCATTTCCATCTCTAACACACAAGCTGGTTGCCAGAAGAAGACGATGAAGAACACACACACCAAAGGCACTGTTGTTCACACTACACTTTAGCAAATGTATGACTATGCACTAATTAAAAAAAACGAATTAAAAATGTAAGTGCCCCCAAAATTTGGTATATGCACTTTTTTTTTTTAGATAGACAACCCCCCCCCCCCCCCCCTCTACACTGCCTCACCTCCAGATGGATCTGGCCCCTGGGTGGGCTGGGCGGCGGGGGGGCCCTCCCCGGCAGGCTGTCCTGTGGCGGCCACATCGGCAGGGGGCGTCGCCTCCTTCTCCCGCACCCCATTGGGACAGGCATCCTCCGTAGCCATCACCATCACCACCACCTTGCCTTCCTTCCTTCCTGCTGCCACCACCTGTACGCTAACGCTAACCCCCCTAGTAACGCCCCCCCGAGATCCACAGTGGTTCTGCTGCGACTTGTGTCTTCTGTTCTGTCCGCCGCCTCCGATCCTCGTCGCTGGCACCGCTGAGCTGAGCGCTAAACTTCCAGAAACAGACAGAATACAGAGGGAGAGAATGTGTGAGAGGAGAGAGAGGGAGAGAGAGAATTGAGGGCAGAGAACGAGAGAGACGTGCACAAAGAGAGCCGCAATAGAGTGGGATTAAGAGGGGGATATTAAGAGACGAGGAGGGAGAAGGAGCGGTGAGGAGGAAGAGAGAGGGGGAGGAGGGGGAGAGAGGGGGAGAGCTGGAGAAGATACGGATGAGACAAGTTCAGAGAGACAGAAGAGAGCGAGAGAGAGACGGTGGTAGATAGCTGGCTCGCATACACAGATGTGGACACGCGTTCAGTGGCCGCCAGCCCCCTCCCTCGACACTGGCTTTATTACCGTCCCCTCCTAACCCTCACCCACCCCGCTGAACACACACACACACACACACACACACACACACACACACACACACACACACACACACACAACCACCCCGCTGAACACACACACACACACACACACACATAATCCCACAAGCCGCTCCTGCTGTTGAGGGCTGGCTTGAGTACCCCTCCTCTTGTCTCCTGTCCACACCCCGCCCAAAGTGGTGCAGCCCCTCTTGTCTAGACACACACACACACACACACACACACACACGCACACACACACACACACACGTCGGCTGTGTCATTATGTAAGTAATCTTACATAAGTGTTGCTGAGGGGGCCTGACCCTAGATTCCCAGTCTTTCCCCCTTCTTGCCCCCTGCCTTCAAACCAACTCCTTAACCACGCTTCACCATCTCTCTCTCTCTGTCTCTCTCTCTGTCTGTGTCTGTGTCTCTCTCTCTGTCTGTGTCTCTCTGTCTGTGTCTGTGTCTCTCTCTCTCTGTCTTTCTCTGTCTGTGTCTGTCTGTCTGTGTCTCTCTCTCTCTGCGTCTGGACAGTCTAGTTGTTGGCACCCTGCCACAGTAATGTGCAGACTCCCTCAGCAGTCGTCCGCCTCCCCCAGCAGCGTGTGTCAGCCTGATAGAAGCTCTCTCTCTCTCTCTCTCTCTCTCTCTCTCTCTCTCTCTCTCTCTCTCTCTCTCTCTCATTCCCTCTTTGAATTAACGAGCCCTTTCTGCCTGCTTTTCTCCAACTCAATGGAGCTGGATGCATATTTTGGGGGGTGCAGCAGCACAAGCATAAGAAGGACACCACCCGTGCACCTACTGTACATATGTTTGGGCACCTCGGCACTGGCTGCACTACCTTCTAGACATTCTGCCCTGCTTTATGCAAACATGACGGCAGATTATTATTACTCTACAAAGTACGCATAGATTAACACATTAATCAAAGCAAGGCAGTGTTTGAACGAAAGGTTAATGAGTGATCTGTGAGTCATATTTTCTGTGATTAAAAGTCATTGTCTGACCCCATTGAACCCTTTCATACCTTCAACCCATCAGTTTCCCCACAACAGCGACAAACATTAGAAACATGACACAACTGCCGAAGCACAGCAGAGATTTCGTGCCCCCCCGATCTGTTGCCATACCAAGGCTATCGAGATGTACAAGCAAACAGCCATATACAGACCAAGATAAGAGACTCCTCCCCTTTTGTGTCCTCTGTGGAGCCCATCCCACAGTGATGCAGCTGACCTGTAAGAGGAGATGATCTGGAGGCTTTAATCCGCCCCGCCAGTCAGCCCCTCCCCCAACTCGGACGTGGGATTTTAATCCGGCCACGAAAGCACAGGATTACAGAATCTCTCTCTCTCTCTCTCTCTCTCTCTCTCTCTCTCTCTCACCATGTCCACTGTTAAACATCTCAACATGGCTACAGTAGATCCACTATTAAACATCTCAACATGGCTACAGTAGATCCACTGTTAAACATCTCAACATGGCTACAGTAGATCCACTGTTAAACATCTCAACATGGCTACAGTAGATCCACTGTTAAACATCTCAACATGGCTACAGTAGATCCACTATTAAACATCTCAACATGGCTACAGTAGATCCACTATTAAACATCTCAACACGGCGACAGTAGATCCACTGTTAAACATCTCAACATGGCTACAGTAGATCCACTGTTAAACATCTCAACATGGCTACAGTAGATCCACTGTTAAACATCTCAACATGGCTACAGTAGATCCACTGTTAAACATCTCAACATGGCTACAGTAGATCCACTGTTAAACATCTCAACATGGCTACAGTAGATCCACTGTTAAACATCTCAACATGGCTACAGTAGATTCACTGTTAAACATCTCGACATGGCTACAGTAGATCCACTGTTAAACATCTCAACATGGCTACAGTAGATCCACTGTTAAACATCTCAACATGGCTACAGTAGATCCACTGTTAAACATCTCAACATGGCTACAGTAGATCCACTGTTAAACATCTCAACATGGCTACAGTAGATCCACTGTTAAACATCTCAACATGGCGACAGTAGATCCACTGTTAAACATCTCAACATGGCTACAGTAGATCCACTGTTAAACATCTCGACATGGCTACAGTAGATCCACTGTTAAACATCTCAACATGGCTACAGTAGATCCACTGTTAAACATCTCGACATGGCGACAGCATGATACATGGCCTGGTTGGACAATGGTTTGCTGATGTACAGCAGGGCAACATGGTGGCCTGGCTGGTGCAGAAGTTCTCAACTGTGATCCATTTAAAGCAAGCGATGCCCCGTCACAGGCTGCATTATGCAGAGTGGTGAAGAGTTCAACCAAAGAATGGTTTTCCCTTTTCAGGTCGTTTCATTTCATTTCATTCATCACCGTCTTGAGAAACATCCACCCTGCTTGAATCCCGGCCAGCTCCAGGAGTGCTGTAGCTGACCTGCGGCGATCAATATTGTATTATATCATTGTTATATTATCAGTGGAGAATAAGATAAATGAGCCTCATAAGAAATGCCAGTCCACGGTCTGTTGATCAGACATGAGGCTATCCGACTGTTTGCCAGTGAAAAGGAGAAGGTGTCCCGCAGAGTTGGACTGCGGCAGAACATCTGTGAGAGGAGAAAACAGCACTCTGTCCACAACAAAGCACCACAGGAGGTCACCACAGATTGGAGGAAAAGAGCTGATCACCAAACTGTTTCTTAGCTATAATGAGTCTGCGTTGAGTTAAATAATAGCATCGGGTGATCTTCTTTCTCGTTGTTGTATTACATGTATTAATAAACAAGCAAATGGTAAACATGTTGTCGTGACTAATAACAAAGGGATAGAGGCATATGAAGCGTTCCATTTGTATTGGGAACAACTAGGAATATCCCAGTTGAGTGACGTCACACCCGAGTTGACCGCGTTCCAGTAAAACAGTCGGGAAACTGTGCAGGGTTAGTTCTAGCCAGGCTAGCCATTGTTAGCAATAGCAGTTGGGAGACACAAATAATACAGAAGGGCTAACTTTAACTACTGTTGAAGTACGGAGCTACCATCTTGGGGGGGGGGGGTTACCTGTGACGGTCGGTTGTGGCCCAACCCTCAGTGATCCTACTGGCTGCTCATCAGTCAACCTTGGAGACCTAAAGAAAGAGAGAGAGAGAGAGAGAGAGAGAGAGAGAGAGAGAGGTACATTTGTACAGTAAGCAGTAAGGCGCTGCTGCTCATTGAGGAACATTTAGACATCCATTCCTGCACACTAGTTTTCAATCCCCACTTGTGACCAACTTGCGCGCGCACGCACGCACGCACGCACGCACGCACGCACGCACGCACGCACGCACGCACGCACGCACACACACACACACACACACACACACACACACACACACACACACACACAATGGATTGTTACAATGGAATGGTGTATGTTATCCGTGTCTCTCGTAAGAGAGGAATGAGCGATGGTTAGAGCCACCCAGGATCATTCACTGTCCTCAGCTGTTCAAGGATGCTTTGCTCGCATCATCAACTGGCGCCACGCCATCACCACGGTCAATGATCACTATTCTCTGAAACGAATGACACAGCACTATGCATTCATTCACAACAAGGCTCACACGCAGACACTCCATTTGTACCATGTATATAGACACAAACAAACACACGCACGCACGCACGCACGCACGCACGCACGCACACACACACACACACACACACACACACACACACACACACACACACACACACACACACACACACACACACACACACACACACACACACACGTAAATGGCTTGGTGTTTTTGGATTACCCCCTTCTTCTCAATAAGCCCAGATAGCAGCACCCCCCCCCCCCCCCCACACACACACACACACACACACTCCATCTGTCCCTGTGGTACTGACAGCAAATTGTTTAAAACATAATCTGTCTATTAAAACCGCAGAGGTCTGGCAGTAACCCCGCCCATGCTCCTCTGAATAGACTATTATAAAATGGACCATTAGGAAATGCAAGCCAGCAAAATAAATAAATAAAATAGTGTGATTACAAAGTAGAAGTGTACTCGGAGAGCGCAGACCTGTCTGCCGATATGCAAATGTTGTGAGTCGGATCAGAACCCTAACCCTTATCCAGCGTAGCGCTTTCCTTCACCCCATGTTACTTAGCATTCATCCTCTTGACTCTACAGCTAGCAGCTACAGTAGGCCTAACTAGGGATGAAATGATAACCGGTATTAATGATAACCGTGATCAAATTCCTTATGATAACCGTGATAAAATGCCTTACGATAACCGTACTAGGGATGTTCATTTTGAAAATTTTCCAAAATCGATAATTGGTGAAAATTAACGATCAATTGTCGATTATCGATCATATTAATACTTAGATTTTTTTTTTTTTTTTTTTACAAAATGAATGCCTATGGCAGAAAATACGAAAGACAACATGTTCTCCTCAATGAACTCTTTATTTCAATGTGTCTCCTCTCCAACACTGCTGTCCCCGGCGCATGCCGGTGTGAATTTCCCATGTTTAAAACAGTTTTGTTGGCACAAAGGCCCGTGCCCAGCCAGAAAACTAGAGACTATATGAAGCTCCACCTCACGTTAGTCGGCTGTGCAATGGAGTGGGGCAAGGAGGAACGAATTCCACCCAAACCTAGTCCAAAAAAAAAAAAAAAAAAAAAAATTGTTTTTTTTTTGTTTTGTTTTTTATAATTAAAAAATCGATCCAAATGCCACAGGATCGATTCCAATCCTTAACGATCAATTATCGTTTTTTGATAATTGATGAACATCCCTAAACCGTACGCTTTGAAAAACATGGTATATACTGTCCATCATCAACCAAAGTTGGCAACCGTCTCCCAGATGCAGACGCGCAGCCTTGGAGAAATGATTTCAGTGAGTGTATTATTTTGAACATTTTCAACACATTTTAACAATACTGTGATAATACTGATAACCATGATCATTTTCGTCAGTATAACCATTATATGAAATTTTCATATCGTTTCATCTCTAGGCCTAACTGGTCCATTATTGCATGTAGGAGAGAGAGAGAGAGGGGAAGAAAGAGGGTGAGTGAGTGAGGGAGAGAGAGAGAGAGAGAGAGAGAGAGAGAGAGAGAGGCTTGAGAGGTTGATTCATTACGCTGTGCAGATTACAGTCAGGCTCATTGGAAGTGAAAGATATCCATTGGAAGAATGTTAATGGCGCCAAAGCCACTCTGGCAATTCCTCATCAAATCATCTGCACCGCGGAGCAGCAAGCAGGAGCCGGGTCAGCACCGCGGAGCAGCAGCCGGGCCGGGCTCCTGCTAGAGAGATGGAGAAACGGACTATCAAAAGATGAAAGGGGTCACAATGTGGTGCAGCGGAGATTTAGAGCAAACTCCCCGTGGATAGTAAAGGCAGCACACAGGAGAGATAAAGCACACATTAACAGGCATGGGAGAGTAGAGCCAGACAGAGTCTGAATCCCTAAAGAATAGGTAGAGCGGGGGAAAAGACTCATGTTTTCAAAAAGGGGGGAGGGGGAGAGGCAGGGCTGCGCCACTGATTTCCAGATTCGATACGATTCCGATACACAAGGTCCCGATTCGATATAGATGTTTCAGTTACAATACCAATTCTGCTTGGATATGCAGAGATTCTGAAAGAACTAAATGCTGTAAATTGTACAAGGAACCATCTAACCTGGTGTATTTACTGTATTATTACAAAATATGAATGTTGACAGATGATTATGAGATCTCGTTGCGCTAAGAACCAAAACCACGCGAGTCCAACGGGGTTAAAGCTTCAAGCATCCACAGGAAAAGGCAATATATTAAACGATTGATAATATCGGGATTTATGAATCGATATCAGTGCCTTCAAATGAATATCGAGTCGATATCGATGTTTTTTTTACTCAACCCTAGTGAGAGGAGGACGAGGAGGACAGATGAAGGAGTCTTGGGAGGAGAAAGATTGGAGTGACTGCCTCTCTCTCTGAATACAAAAGCCTTCATTGACACTGTCGCTACAAACAGCAAGGTGACTGTAATTCCTCTGCTAATAGAAAATATCGCCATGTCTTTGTGTCTCAATGGCTGGGAATGATTTATGTGAATTGGCTCTAAATAGAATAGATATGAAAGGATAGACACACACACACACACACACACACACACACAGACAGACACACACACACACACACACACACTCGCACACACACGCACACACACACTCACTCACTCACACACACACACACACACACACAGACACACACACACACACACACACACACACGCAAAAGCTGGGTCATCTCAAGGACCGAGAAGTGGGTTACAGCATGTGGTGAAATGCTTCAGCCAGCAGCAGGTCAGTCTGTCTCAGTGAGATTGCAACACGTCACTGAGCATGTGCAGAACTCTGGGCTCCTGTTGCACCTCTTTTCCACCTCGCGGGACAGAGGGAGAATAAGCGAGCAACCTATAAAGAAGGAAGAGACATCACTCACGTCACAGAGAGGGCCAGTTCTATTGGAGTGAATGGGATGGACAGCCACTATAAACCATCATGTCTGTGTTGTTTCACCTTTGAATGCTTCCAAAAAACACACATGACATGATGTTGACTGATGCTCCATTCAGTCATGTAGCATGATGTAGCTTAGCTAATCTAGCTCTCTTTTGGACTAAACAGGGGCTTCACTTGAGCTATATGCAGCTGCTGGACAGAGCCATGATCTGTTTGGAGAGCGATAATAAGGAAAACAAACTGGTGCAATCTGGTTGAAGCATTTTTCAATGAAAGGTGAAAGGTCACAGATATAGGATGGTTTATAGTGGGACTTACTGGACCGTGCCTCAAATAGAACATTGGCCCTAAAGTCTGACCCCAATGCAAAATTCAAACACTGTCGTGAGTGATGTCCTATCCTTTGTTTTTAGGGTTCTTGAGAAGAACTAGGAAGTGGCCACCAGCAATCCAGGCTGCCATTGGCTGATCCACCAAAGGGGACGAGCCAACCAACGCCCTGCCACTGCCCCCAGGTTGCCAAGCAGTCAGATGACGGACAGCGCATGAAAGAGGGATTACGGAGGATCAGGTCTGTTTTCGTACAAAACGCAGCAAGAGATCATTACTGCCTCACACATGTGTGCGTGTGCATGTGCGTGTGTGTGTGTGTGTGTGTGCGCGTGTGCATGTGCATGTGTGTGTGTGGGTGTGAGAGAGAGTGTGTCGTGTGTGTGTGTCGTGTGGATGCCATGAAAAGCACAGGCAGGGATCACAAGCCGCACGGCTGTAATTCCTCCACTTGACTTTGTCACGCGAGCAGAACATCTCACTCTACCTCTGTCTCAATGCCTTTGGCGAATTTGCTGCAAGTATATAGTCTTTGTTAGAGTACACTGTGCATGGAGTCATGGGACACACACACACACACACACGCACACACACACACACACACACACACACACACACACACACACACACACACACATTCAACTTCAATTCACGGATACATAGGCTGACAAACAAATAAGTGAGGGTGACCCTATAATATAAGCCAGTTCACCTGATAAAGAGAGAGAGAATTATTATTCTCTCTCTCTCTCTTTATCAATTCAATTATAAACAATGTATAAACAACATATAATATATAAACATACAATGTAAACAATAAACAAGTGAAGGTGACCCTATTCTCTCTCTGTCTCTCTCTCTCTCCCTCTCTCTCTCTCTCTCTCTCTCTCTCTCCCTCTCTCTCTCTCTCTCCCTCTCTCCCTCTCTCTCTCCCCACCCCCCAGTGTAGCACAGTGCCAGAGGCGCAGGGCACTCAGAGCAGCCGTCACTCTGGGTTTCTCTCCCTGACTTGAGAATCACAAAGGAGGCCATGTAACTCCATCCAGCCCAGATGTTCTCCCGCTGGGCCGGGCCGGGCCGGGCCGGGCCGGGCTCTGACTCCTGGGGTAGGAAAGAGCAATTAGGGAACGCTGCTGACTCCATGTGTGTGTGTGTGTGTGATTGGCTGTGAAGATGAATAGCCCACACCCCGCAGCGTCCAGCCACTCACCCATCACCCCCTGCCTCCAGACAAACCTTATGTAGGTCACTCAGCATGGCCCCTCAATAAGAGGATTACACTGCTACCACCAATACAGCCATCTTAGCCCGTTATTATCAGCATAGTATATCAACAATAATCATCATAATTCATATTCTTTTCCACTATCGTTATCACTCCATCGTCACTGCAGCTTTTGATCTTTTTCTCCCATTTACTCCTCAATTGTACTTGGCCAATTGCGACCTGCTGTCCCGGCCGTTGCTCCACCCACTCTGCCGATCTGGGGAGAGCAGTAGACTAGCAACATGCTTCCTCCAATGCATGTGAGTTTCACCGTCAGGACGTATCGCCCCATTCCCCCCAGTTCCCCTCCCCGCCAAACAGAGGAGGTGCCAGTGCGGCGACCAGGACTCATATACCCATCGGCTTCCCACCCGCAGAAACGGCCAATTGTGTCCGTAGGAACCGTCTGACCAAGCCGGAGGTACCGCTACAGGGAAGTGAAGTGTGCTTTCACACTCTACACTACCCAGATGCCCTCCATCATCACTGCAGCTGTCTACAGAAAGTTGATGAAATCAGCAGACTCCAAGCTGCCGTCTCACCTTCTATTGTGACACTTTCCCTCACAGTAAACGGTGAGACAGCAGTGTTTACCAACTTTCTGCTGATTCATGCTCAACCCAGCAAATATATACTGCATGTGGGTACTTATCCTATACTCTTCACCTGCTGGTTATTATTACCTTCAACACAAGCACGGCCGCCGTTGCGTCGGCGCACTCTGCTGCCTCGACCAGTCCCCCCCGCTTGGGTGATGCTACAACCGATGCACATTTCTGGGATGTCTGCAGTTTTGCTTTGGAAGACGTTAATTACATCCGCAGCTCGTCAAAGCCCTCTGAGTCTGTGCTTAACGAGAGGCCATCTTAATGAGCGGCGCCCCCATGACATCATTCATAGCCTCACATGACCATGTCTGCCTCTCCTCAGTCTCTTCCCTCCCATGTGCCTGTGTTAGTCCTCAGTCTCTTCCCTCCCATGTGCCTGTGTTAGTCCTCAGTCTCTTCCCTCCCATGTGCCTGTGTTAGTCCTCAGTCTCTTCCCTCCCATGTGCCTGTGTTAGTCCTCAGTCTCTTCCCTCCCTCCCGTGTGCCTGTGTCAGTCTCTTCCCTCCCATGTGCCTGTGTTAGTCCTCAGTCTCTTCCCTCCCTCCCATGTGCCTGTGTTAGTCCTCAGTCTCTTCCCTCCTATGTGCCTGTGTTAGTCCTCAGTCTCTTCCCTCCCATGTGCCTGTGTTAGTCCTCAGTCTCTTCCCTCCCATGTGCCTGTGTTAGTCCTCAGTCTCTTCCCTCCCTCCCATGTGCCTGTGTTAGTCCTCAGTCTCTTCCCTCCTATGTGCCTGTGTTAGTCCTCAGTCTCTTCCCTCCCATGTGCCTGTGTTAGTCCTCAGTCTCTTCCCTCCCATGTGCCTGTGTTAGTCCTCAGTCTCTTCCCTCCCGTGTGCCTGTGTTAGTCCTCAGTCTCTTCCCTCCCGTGTGCCTGTGTTAGTCCTCAGTCTCTTCCCTCCCATGTGCCTGTGTTAGTCCTCAGTCTCTTCCCTCCCGTGTGCCTGTGTTAGTCTCTTCCCTCCCGTGTGCCTGTGTTAGTATTAGTATTGAGAGGGGAGGGAGAGGGAGAAATGAAGCATGTAAGTGATAATCTATTGCTTCGTGGGTGAGTGAGTGGAGGCATAGGTTATTTGCAATTAAGAGAAGAGAGAGAGACAGTGAGAGAAAGAGAGCGAGAGAGTGAGTGTGAGAGAGAGAGAGAGAGAGAGAGAGAGAGAGAGAGAGAGTGGGAGAGAGAGCACGAGTGTGTTGTGGGAGCCGGAGGGTGGGGGTGATGCAACCGCACTTATGACTGCAAATGAGACATGACTGGGCAAATTGTCTTTGTCCAATTCTTCTCATATAACCATTGACATATATAACATACCTACCTACATACATACATACATACATATACATACATACATACATTCATACATACATACATACATACATACATACATACATAAATACATACATACATACATACATACATACATACATACATAATCATACATACATACATACATACATACATACATACATACATACATACATACATACATACATACATACATACATACATACAACATCATACAAATAGAGTTATGCCTTATGCCCAACTTCCTACCAAGACTGTGTAACCCATGGTCTGGAGCTGCTGTGTTGAAAATGAATGTTACTTTTGATATGGTACATTCCTAGAATACTTCTTGCCTGAACTTTTATAACTACATGAACTTGATATGATCTTGGTGCAGATTAGTTTTTGTCAGAAAATGTGTCCTGTGCTGTAGGGGGCCTCGGTCACCTCTCCCATCTTTTCTAATGTATTCTCTGTGGAGGTTTAGAACAGATCCAGCTCCTCTTCCTTGTGTCAGCCAATGAGGAGAGCAGAAGGTGCTTTCAATGCAAGGTCGAAGCCGCATTATGGAGTGCTGATAACATAATGTATTGTTTATCTGCAGGGGTGTGCCCCTTTAAGTGGTAGATGGAATTCGATGAATCAGCACCGGAATGCAGCAAAAACTGACAAAATAATATTGCTCTTGGCAACTATGCTCAGTTTGCTGAGACAAAGTTCAGTTCAGTTCAACACAATTGTTCTTCTCTGTGTGGGTCGATCAATTAGTCCTGTGTTTTTCTGGCCGTGACTTAGCTCATAATAACTGCTCTGGGGTCAGCTTTGGATCAAATCTACCAGCGGTGTAGAGTGTCGCCAGGGAGCCAGAGTTGATTACAGGTGTGGAGATAACTGCGGTGATGCATCTGTTGCTCGTCCTCCCTGGGAGGTTTGAGTCACTCCAGGTACCTGACTGTGTGTGTGTGTGTGTGTGTGTGTGTGTGTGTGTTTCTCTCTCTCTCTCTCTGTCTCTCTCTCTCTCTCTTTCCTTCCTCCTTTTCCCATTCTGTCCCTCCCATATATAGCTGCGTATTAATAATGGAAAAGCAGATAGATGCATCTGAGGCTTGGTCTTTGCATGACTCACTGACATCTCTCATATGTTCCAGCGTGGGTTGCAGTCATGCACATGCTAAACTTGAAATTCATGTTCCTCCTGTCCTGCTGATCGTGCACATGAACACTTGTGAGGACACGTTCACTTTGTATCAAACTATTCCACCTACAGTGAAGGTCATTTCGGAGCCCTGCCTCTTTCCTAAACCAATACTCTGGTCCGGGAATTGCCGATTTACTCTAATGCACTAAACTTCTCCTTCCCTTCCCCAACCAATGTTCTTCTTCCAATTAGCTGTTAACAAATCAAATTAAGCCCTATTAGCCAATGAAAAGGAAGAGAGAAGGACTCATAAACTCCAGTTGAGCTGCAACAGGATCCACATGGCCTTCTCGGGTGGCAGCCTGGCAGGATCCTGGGTAAATGGCCTGGCCTGGCCCCTCCCTAAGGATCCCCAAGGATGTTGCATACTGTATGCATGGGCTTCCCCGATCACGTGCACACGAGGCTAAACCAGCTTATAGCCCTCGGCCAAGTGACCCGTGGAAGTGCACTACGATTCATTGAAAGCCGTGATAAACGTTTTGTGTTTGGATTAAGCACTAATAGGCTATAAATTGGCTTTGAGATTGTGCCCATTATTATTTGATGGTGCACTCAGTCATACATCTCAGTGGAGGACCGAAGAAAATCAATAGCGCCGTGTGGCTGCGCCTCCAGGTCGTTCAGTCTGTGCCAATTAAGCCACGGGTTCCCCTCTCCTCTTTCATTCAGCATCGGCTCGATATAAACAATGTCTGGTTGTTGTGAAAGCGTTGCCAGAAGACAAAACGTCTTCCCTGGCGCAGCCTATACGTGGCTGCGTTGTGGTGCGCTCCCCGTGTCCCCAGCACCCCACTGTGACTGCTGGTAGGTTGCAGTCTATCGTTTTGGGACGGGGGCGCGTCCCAACCCCCCCACCCCCCAACAGCACTCATCCTGTCTGCACTAAACTCTTTTCTCTCCCCGTGGATTCAAATGTCACGGACGCGGTTGACGCACGGTGAGATGATCGGTGCGCCAGACAGGTCCGTGCGCCTGATCCATGCGCCACATCCGTGCCAAATGGTCGGTGTCCAGACTGTAAATTCACGCTGATCCCACCACACGTGCGGCCATTTTTGTTACCCATCCGAGCCATTGTGGCGTGTGCGCACACTTACAACCTACAACCCGGGTCACTGTATCCTTCCTCATGACATGCAGGAAAAAGGAAAGGGACGCCTCCGATTTCACAATAGGCGCTCAACGCACACAGGCGAGCCATTCCGGACAGGCTCCTGCTCAGAGCGGGCTCTGAGGGGACG
>NC_139643.1:32865945-32965945 GCF_964638095.1 Poromitra crassiceps | reverse complement strand
AGAAAAAAAGACAAGAGAAGAAGAGAGACCTGAGCTGAACCAAACCCATCGGGGGGTGGTGACTGAATATAAAAGACTATTACCCTGTATGCCCTTGTGTCATGTGTCCTATTGGAGCTTAGTGGAAAGTGGAAACTGAACACAACAGGAGCAGACAGTTCAGTTCTGCTCCTCAGATGATAAAACTCTGCATGTGTCTTGTGCACCCCCGGGTGGCTAAAAGACACCACAGCATCCAAACCCGTGACATTCAGAAGAAAGCTGAAGATTGGGATTAGTTTGCCGTGTCATACCAGTCAGTCGTTTCTCCAGCTTCTGGGCAGGAGATGAACAAGCGTGTATTGACTGTATTCCCTCATCTGTACCGAGGTGAGTGAGATGGAGTAATTAGGAGTAACAGCAGGATCCAGAAAGCAGACCAGCAGGGTTCAGACCAGCAGCTCCCACAGAGACTCTCAGTGGGATTATATATATGTTGCCAATTGCTTTTCCCCTCTTGCGCATGATGACTCTCACCCATGCGCTGCTCTGTTATATTTGTGATTACTATGCTGCGATCACATTGGAGCATGACATTCCAAAACTACAATGTGTTTGTGGAGCCTGCGACCTCCCAGCCATGAGGATAAACAATCCTCCAAAATTAAAGAAGATCATTAAAACCTTCAACCTTTCCCCACTCAGCTGAAGTTTTCATTGCTGTGTCCATTATATGCAGGCTCTCTTGTCTGAGGGAAAACAACATAGCATAGGCTAATTACATAAAACATTAAACTGGACTATGTGAGGGAATTGTACTTAACATAAAAATGTTGTTTTAATTTGACACTAATCTCTGGTATAATGGAATTGCAGCAGTTATAAATGTGATAGAGTCACAATATGCAATGCATTAGAATAGAATAGAATAGAATACAATACAATACAATACAATACAATACAATACAATACAACACAATAGTGGGACTGTGTCAGTGGGACATAGTCTTAATTCAGTAATTCAGTAAATTGTAACCTCTTCTCCAAATTTGATGGGAATTTATGTAGGTTTACATTTTCTTTCAGTTCGAGAATAATTGAAAGCAAATTGACTCCAATCAGTTATGTTCTATTAGATTATATTTGATTATTTGTGAATCTATCCATATTATAACTGGTGCAATATCAGAGAAGATTGGTGTCAAATTAAAACGTTTTATGTTTAGTAAAATGTCCTTATAGTCCTCCAGGTGAATGTTTCCCCCATTAGTGCACAAACCTTCACTTGGCCTACCTCTGTCTTGTGATGAGGTTGATATAATGTCTCAGGGCGGAGTAATACTTGGACAACTCGTCCGCTGGAGCGTCCTCGCCCGGGTTCTGGGGTTTGACCGGGTATCCTTCCGTCTGGCTCCCCAGGCAGATCAGCGCCCACAGCAGGAACCCCAGAGTCCCCAGCCAGGTCACCAAGTTAGGATGCATCTACAGCAGGTGAGGATGTCCAGGTCATGCGCATTTTCCCCTCAATGGTTTTCATTTCACTTAACAGTTTAACTCTGAGAAAATCTGCTTCTGCCAATGCGACATAGTCTATTTTTGTTTATGCATGCCAGTAACTATTTTTCTTTCACTCTGCTTCAGAATAGACGGTGTGACATATAGCATCTGAATGCACTCAAGCATGGATCAAGTTTACCCAAATTGTTTGATGCCAAATAAAACAAAATCGTTTGTCGAGTAAAAGAGTAAATAGAGTACAAAAAAATAGGGTAGCCTACTAAACTTTGAAATGTGGGCCCTCTTGTGCTGAGATGCTCCATTCAAAATGACGAGTTAGAATTTAACTCATTCCAAACCCCGAGCTCACCCGGAGCCAATTAGGCTATGGTCGAGAGACTTTAAAATCATTTAGAAAGTTGTTCAGCACTTAATGGATAAAGCAGCAATTAGGGTACTTACAATTACCGGTGGGTTTCAGGGGTGTGCGCGTTGTGTCCTCGGTCGTCTCTTCTGCTCCTGTGCGCTCCGTGCGCGCTGGTTTTATATCTGTGCGCCACACGTGTCCCAGAAGAACACGCGTCACAGAGATGCGCTCCGTTTAGCGCAAATCTCTCTGCCTTTCTCCATGTGCGCGTCACGTGTGATGCTGTCATCGCAGTGTTTTTAAAACATGTTTGCACTAGTTTTAAAGACATGTCAATAAAATGACCAACTAAAACTAGATTAACTCATGTTGTTGATATCTATGACTTGTCTCCAATGAGACCAAGAGGTTGAAAATTATGTTTTTAAGATTATGCATGAAAAGAACAATTGAACCGCAATGATGACATTTAGGAAGGAGCAGGTCACTATAAATTTACTCTTTAGTATCTTATTAGACACACTGTAAATCCATAGAGGAAAATTATTGAATAGGTGATTGTTGAGTATGCACCATAAAGCAGTAAATTGATATGCATTGCATAATATATTTCCACACACAGTCTAAAGTTGTATTTCAATTGGGAATTAAGAGAATGCTATTCCAGAACAGATGAGTTGGACATTTTACAGGGATGTGTCTGATTTAGTGCAGAAATAACGATCGGATATTAAAATTTAAATCACAGCCTTTAATTAGACAATCAGTATTTAATGTATTCATATACATTTCCATTTAAGTTACACATAATTATTGTAGATATATACACAGACAGCCACGATATTCAGATAACCTGTAGCCTGCATTTGCAGCTCCTTTCTATCTCACACTGTGTCCTGCGTGCAGGACCACGATAGGTTTCTACAGAGTTGCCTTCAAAATGTGCATCAAGATCAATCTGATGTGTCCTATAAGTCTGATGTGTGTCCTATAGCCTACTGTAAGTATCTTTGACTTTCTGTTCATTGAATGTAAGCCTGTGTATCCATTCATGAATATACTACAAGAGTGCATTGCTTGGCCAAGAAATATGTGAATACATCATTTAAGATGACTTCTAACGACTCCTGGCTCAATTTTTGATCACAAGTATAGTTATCTTCAAGTGGTTCACTATATTTATCTTTTGGCTCAGTTAAAATCCATTCTACAACACTATCAATATTGGATTGGATAACACACTAACCGCACTCACACATTTAATTTACAAAGACACGGACAAACAAACAAATACGCAGAGACACACAGCTACAGATACAGATTCAGACAGACACACACACACACACACACACACACACACACACACACACACACACACATTTGTAAGTCGTGTATGGAGGAAGGGGGTGAGAAAGCAATTCACAATCAAGTAGCGATTCTTGCAAGCACGTGTGAGATTAATAATCCCATCTGAAATCATAAAAGAGTAACCTGCAATGGGAGGCAGAAATGTTATTCAGATGAATGAGTCTCCTATGGCGTCGCCCTGAGTGATCTGGAATAAAAAGATTTCAAACAGACTCTGTTCACGAATGAATTTCCGCAACGTCTGATCGAATCAGTCCACTAATTTTGTTTGACAGTTCATTCCGTCAGATGGAAAGTGAGACTGGGACACTCAAGGTGAACAAAAGACCCTCCATCTGAATATGTTATCAAGACACGTCAGCCAAACATCAGCCCAGATGAGCCCTATATATCTCCCAGAAACCCTCTTAATAAAAACACTTCAAATAGCACTTCAACTGACGTATATAGCACCACCAAGTGCTTCATTTAACTCCCATTCATAATCTTTTGTATACCAGCCTCTTCTCTCGCAGGCGTATTCTCAAAATCGGCAATCTTCACTGGTGCCGGTTTTTAGGTTGCACAGAGGCTAAGGTTAAGGGCTGTTTGTATACCACAGGATGCCATAGGGAAATGGGGAAAGTAAGCAGTGAATACATGCAGTGACTCACTTCAAAGGTACACCACCAGCAAACAGCACCCTCCTCCAGACAGTGAGTCACGTAGCGGAAGTTTATCAAGCGCGCGGCAGGGTTAAGGGGGCAGTTACTGTTCGCCTAAACATTAGAATATAGGCTAAGTGATTTGTGGTCATCGGGGGCCAGTTCTAGCATCAGAAACAGCTGTACCTGCTCGGGTTTCTAGGCTGCAGTGTCCTAGAGTTTAGTTGTGTGATTAGGGTGAAGACACCTCACTGATGAGAGAGGTCAGAGGTGAGTGGCATGCCTCATTCAAGCTAACAGTCTTGACAAGTGTGTAAATAACAGCTGGATGTAAGAGTGATGGAAGGGCTTCTCGTGGAACGTCCTGTCAGTGAGGAACAGGAAGATGAAGCTACAGTTGGCATATGATCACTACTGAACGAGCGAAGAGTGGAAACATGTCGCCTGGTCCGACAAAACCAGGGTCAGAATTTGGCATGTAGTCTTACAGTAATCCATGTTGCTCCACCCACTCAGCCGATCTGGGGAGAGCCGTAGACTAGCATAGGCTCCCTCCGATACATGTGTAGTCACCAGCCGATTCGTTTCACTGGCAGGACGTCGCGCATGGGAGGATCACTCTATCCCCCCCGGTTCCCCTCCCGCCGCACAGGCGCCACGACCGACCAGAGGAGGCGCTAGTGCAGCGACCAGGACTCATACCCCACCGGCTTCCCACCCGCAGACATGGGCAATTGTGTCTGACCAAGCCGGAAGTACCGCTGCCGGTAATTGAACCCGGGGTCTCTGCGGTGGCAAATGCTTGAACATCTACACTACCCAGAAGTTCTCCTAAAAACGTGTGATATTGTTGTTGACCAGGTCCCTTCATGGCCACAGTCTAACCATTCCCAAAGGGATACAGTATTTCTAAGATGATGCATCGTCATCTCAAAATCTTTCCAGGAAACATGACAGTGACTTAAGTTCACCACACTCAGTATCTCAACCAGTTTACTTTTGGCATGAGGTGGAATGGGATGTTTGCAGCATTTAGCGTGTTATTGAGTAATCTGCAGGAACCGCATGACGGTATCGAGTCAACGTGCACCAAGGTCCATCTGGAACATCTCCAGCACCTAGCTGAATCCATGGCTTGAATAAGTCAGGCTGTTCTGGAGGCAAAAGAGGTTCCTATGCAGTGTAGCCTACTTAATAAAGTGGCCATTGAGTGTACATAAAATAGTTGTGTAATAGTACAGTGGTGTCTTCCCTGCATCAAAGTGTGTGAAAGATTATAGTCGATAAATCAAACTGCAGAAATTTGTCACACACTGGATGAAATCTCCAGATCAGATTTGGCAGGAATTTCACTGGATTGCTTTACGGCATAGAGGGAAATTGTTTTACAGCACAAAACAGGAAGAAGCACTGTTTCCCTCCCCCCCAGCACAAACAGAGCTAAAACTGTCAGAGTTTCTGGCAATGGCATACGGTGGAAGGAGTGGAAGGCCAATGGAAAAACGTCATGCTGTAAAGCAGAAGAGAAAACAAACGCCAGATAGTGACATCCTGTTCTCGAACCAACAGGGTTAATGGGAAATGTAGTCTTGAAGACCTTAGAATGGTATCAGACCATCCTCGATGCCTGTGATTTAACACGAATGCAGGCGAGGGGCGTAAAAGGTGTGAGGGGGGGGGGGGGGGGGGGGGGTGCAGCCCCCTTGCTCGGATCATCCATTTTCAAACTTGCCCTTGATTTTGATGTCAACTACACACCTGTAAAGTTTAGTGACTGCATCTTGCATCATTTTGATACTATTGTGCAAAATCTGTCCATAGACAAACATCTGTACTACTCCTCAAAGTACTCAAAATGCTTCTGTGGTAGTTCCCACTACAATAGTGTCTCTGGCTAAATGTGGTCTGGTACGGCTCTGGTCTGTGTATATGTGTGTGCGTGTGTGTGTGTGTGTGTGTGTGTGTGTGTGTGTGTGTGTGTGTTTTAGGACACTGTGTCAATGACACACACACACACACACACACACACACACACACACAATCTAGGTTGTCTGCACCACTCTGAGCTCTTATCGACACTTGAAAGAGGTCTCTAAATTGTGCTTCTCTAAATAGGGTTTGGCTTAATTGACAGCCTTTGCATGCAATTATTGAACTGAAATAACATCTCAATAACAAGCTTCTCTCCACTTTATTTTAGTTCAGAGCAAATACAACACGATAGTTCCAATTTCTATCACGTTAATTGAGTCCCATTGAAATTGGAAAGAGTCTCTCTGTTAATTTACCTGCGTGTCTAGTGTTCCTCTCTGCCTCCTGTGTGTGTGTGTGTGTGTGTGTGTGTGTGTGTGTGTGTGTGTGTGTGTGTGTGTGTGTGTGTGTGCGTGCGCATGCGCATGTGTGTGTGCGCGTGTGCGTGCGTGTCACATCTGCTTTCGGTTCAAAAGCGCCCTATCACGTCACCCCTCTTGAGGAAGTTCATATAAGCTTTTTTCATTGGCAGGTGGAGAATTGAACTGGTCGCGGCGAAGCGATGACCCCCTGGTTCGTCTCAGGTGTGACCCGGTGGGTCCATGAGCCCCGGGGGACTCTGATATTAGGAGACCAACCGGCACTAAACTTTGGTTTAATACATGTTGTGACAGACATAACCTATATGGGTGTTTGTCACACTGCTAAAAATAGAAAAATCAATACTTGAATCGACTTGAATTGACTTGAGTCCGATCCAAAGTGCTATGTATTCATTTTGGAGGAGAAAATCATTACTTGTGGATCATCCTATCTCCACACTTCAAAGGATGCTGTTTATAAAAGTTATTCACGGGCACCGCTATGAAAACTATTTTTTTGTGTGATCATTTGCAAGATTAGATCACAGTTTTTTCAAATGGTGGACATCTGATCTTGAAATCAATATTGTAAATTGCAAACGGGTGAAATTACTTGTGGAAACCAAAGCAAAAAACAACAACAATATAATCTTGATCAATTGCCCTTTACTGTAACAGATATTATGTTTGATTGTCAAACTATTTTCGAGGTTTCATGTCAAGTAGCTGGTGGAAGTTGGGACATCATGTTGAGGGGAGAGATGGGCATAGATGCTGCCAATCTACAAACTCTGCTGAGCGTGGAGGGAGTGGCCTCCATAATCCCTTATCGCTTCCTTTGGACAGAATTCTGCTTTCTAGTTCTCTCTTCAATTCCCTTAACTCTGCCTCTCCCCCCCGGTTTCCTTTCTTTCTCTACACCGTGCCTCTGTTGGTCCATCTCCTGCTCCTGATTCCAGGCTTCTCTACCGCCTCTATCTCCGCCCCACCCACCCACACACACACACACACACACACACACACACACACACACACACACACACACACTCATTCAGTTCTCTCATGTCCTCTGGCATCACATTTAGTGGCCCCATTAAGCATCCGAGGTGTCATTATCCAATCAGCTTTTGTGTGACATCAAGAGTTCATCACGAGACAGGATGTGACACGTGCAGATGTTTCCAGCATGGTATTTGCTTTTTGTAGCATTTCCAAGCAGACATGATTACTAGAAAACTTCAAAGACAAGTCATTGGTGCAGTGGGATGCAGTGTGTACGGTATTTGTGACTATACGTGTACCATAGTATGTATGTATGTATGTATGTATGTCTATCTCGTAACGGGACAAGCCCCGTCTTTTATTGTCACACGAACACCACAATACAAGCATGCGGCCACAACACACTCATGCTGACGGTGGCCGGTGAAAAGTGTCCTCTGCATTTAACCCATCCAGGCATGTCCTTTCCTCCGGGGGGCAGGCCAGGAGCAGTGGTCGCTTTCTCGTACAGCGCCCGGGGACCAACTTCGGATGTTGTCGTCACTGGTCGGATGACGATGACGATCTGATCTTCTGCATGTTTTTAGTGGGGGGGCTATATACGGAGGAACCCCCTGGGGGAGCACGGGGAGAACATGCAAACTCCACACAGAGAGAAAGGCCCTTACGACGAGATACCCCACCTGGGCAGTAGGCACTGAAGATATGGGGGGGAACACAACCACAGCGCCCACAGTGTCCCAGGCGAGAATCGAACTCAGGACCTTCTGACTGTGAGGCGACAGCTCTACCACTGAGCCACCGTATGTATGTATGTGTGTGTGTGTGTGTGTGTGTGTGTGTGTGTGTGTGTGTGTGTGTGTGTGTATGTACAGTATGTATGTATGTATGTATGTATGTATGTATGTATGTATGTATGTATGTATGTATGTACGAGACACAACAAGCAATAAGGCAGTAGAGTGATAAGACAAGTCAGAGACAGTGGCATATTCACTGACTGCACATAGGTGCACATGGCATGTGCATACTTTAGACATACTTAAACATAGTCGACGTTCTGTTTGCACAGGTGCAAATATACCTAATTAAACATACAATTAAACATTAGACATACGTAATGGTAGCAGCTACAGTACGGTACAGTATAGCTACTCCACTATTTGTGTATGTTAAGGAGTCTCGTGGCCTGCGGGAAGAAACTGTCCCTCAAGCGATTTGTGCGTGCTTTTAGGACCCTGTATCTCCTCCCTGAGGGTAACAGGGAGAACAGGCTGTTGTGGGGATGGTTTGTGTCTTTGATGATCTTCAGGGACCTCCTGAGGCACCGCTGATTATACAGTTCCTGCAGTTCTGGCAGCTCACATCCTGTTACGTGCTGGGCCGCGCGCCTCACTCTTCGTAGCGCCCTGCGGTCCATGGTGGTACAGTTCCCGTACCAGGTGGTGAAGCAGCCAGTCAGCAGGCTTTCAATGGTGCCTCTGTAGAAGTCCCTAAGGATTTCTGGCCTTAGCCCAAATTTCTTCAGGCGCCTGAGTCCGTGTAGTCGCTGTTGGGCCTTTTTGACAACAGTGGCGGTGTGACCGGCCCATGTCAGGTCCTGGTGGATGTTGACTCCCAGGTACTTGAAGCTGTTCACCCTTTCCACCACTGTGCCCCCCTCCTGTAGTCTACAATGATCTCCTTGGTCTTGGAGACGTTCAGAGAGAGGTGGTTGTCCTGGCACCATTGTTCCACCTCCTCTCTGTAGATTATTTTGTGACACAAAAGGTGACTATCACCACCGGCCCGCAAAATTGCGACTAACACCGCCGAAGATACTGTAATGCCATCAAATGTTTTGTTTCTTTTGACTTCTTTTACTGTCTATGGATTTGACAGTCTTGACTGGTTCAAGTAAATTGTCAGTCTCTCAATGCCACTTGTATTTTTGTCACCACTCTTATCTATGGAGAAATTATGGAACTGTGTTCCTCCTCTCCAGTTCAATCAGTCGGTGCTTACCACCTCTCATGGGGGCAATTAAGTGTTTCCTTGTGAATCTAATCTTCTGTGTTTGCATCATGATTTGCAGTGACAGATCTGTCACTCACGTTGGGCGTGGTTCCCATGGCAATAAGGGAAATGAAGTCGTTATTCTCTTCAACCAATGACCAAAGTAAATTGCCTTTTTGCCTCCTAAACAGTGTTGCTATGGAGAGGCAATTACCCTAAGCACAGTAAGTAAGGCCTTTACCGCTTCAATTAGTTGCCCCACCCCCACCCCCCACCCTCTGGGGAAAAGATTTCTAATCCTCCAGGAGAACGTGTATACAGGTGACCTATTATGCAAATGTATAGTTCTATATTTTATTATTTTATTCTGGGACTGCACTAGAGCAGCTTTGTCTGATTCTCAGTGAGAATCGTAATAGGTCTGTATTATGTAGTAGTATGTGTGTTGTGTGAACTGTCACAATTTTAAAATGTGTGAATTTAGTAAAAAAAAAAAAGTACAGCCTGTAAAGTCTGGTAGAGTAAATTGTGACATCACACACTCAAGGCTGGCTCCATAGGATCCCATTGGCAATGAGCAATGAGCATATAGGGTAATCTGGTCTAAATATACATGACACAAAATATAGAAAAGTATAATAGGACGCTTGATTGTATGAGTCAACAGAGCTGTTGTGATGTGTACTTTGTGAAGGAGAGACATGAGTGTGACTGACTACAAGGGTGCAGGTGCAAGGTGCAGGTGCAAGGGTATGAGGGTGTGTGTGTGTGTGTGTGTGTGTGTGTGTGTGTGTGTGTGTGTGTGTGTGTGTATACTGAATGTATGCTATGGTGACCTGACACCGCTGTCATCGTATGATGAGAACGCTGAATCAGAAGTGTCAGCTTTCAGATAGGATCCCTTCCACCGGCTTCCTCTCCAGAGACCCAGCTGTGTCCATGCCCTCCCTCAGGCGTCTACCTAGCTGCTTTGCCTCCAGACCACCTGTTCAGCACGCGCCCGCACACGCACACGCGCACGCGCACGCACACGCACACACACACACACACACACACACACACACACACACACACACACACACACACACACACACACACACACACACCCACACACACACACTCAGTTCTCTCAGGTGGCCGCTGGCATTACAACACAGGTGAAATGAGATGTGCTGGCCGATGCTGCCATACCAATGTGACTCTGAGGGAACATCTGAGTGGGAGTGAAACCCCATTTTAGAGACCCGTTAATTTGATTTCTCAGTTAAAGTCGTTTGAAAGTGGGCCAACATGACCCGCTCTCTGTGCGGATTAAATCAGCTCTCATCATCGCTGATCTGCCGTGAGGAATGGGATTAATCGGAAACAGTTGATCTATCTGCAAATTATAACCTGCTCTCATCATAGACACGTAGCTCCATGGTTCTGCTCTTATTTTGGTAACGTGCTGAGTGGGTGGCGTTCTCTCATCAAGAGAACATCAATCAGAAACCTGGGGGCGCCCTGGTGGCTCACCAAGCACAGTGCGCGCGTACCATGTAAAGCTTCTGGCATACTCTTCGCGCACGCGCTGGAGGCGGGGCTCAGAGGAGGGCACGCGCACTCTGCGCGGGCCAAAACAGAACATACTCAGTGCGCAGCTCCAGGCTCCAGGCAGTCTGAATGAAATTGAATGTAACGTTCCCAATTCTATGTATTAAATTATAAAAAACGACCCCTCCACATTTGGGAAGGCTAAGCCACACAACTAGTTCGTTATAATCGAACAGCATGCTTTGAAGGCGACTTTACGACGGTGAGGACTCAATCACAGCAGATATCCGCTGATAGCCTACCACGGAGATCTCAGGCACAGGCAGCAAAACCGACGCGCTGATAGAAAAATCTCCATGGACGCGCCGCGCTGCGCTCAGGCCTCGCCCCCCGACACGCCCCGTGCCATGTCGTCATAATCGCCGTGCGCCCTATGCGCTTGGCTGGGCGCGAAGAGTATGCCAGAAGCTTAAGGCTCAGTCCTTCCCGCAGCGACCCGGGTTCGAATCTGGCCCGTGGTCATTTGCTGCATGTCCTCCCCTCTCTCTCCCATACCCCCCTGTCTCTCTCACACACCATCTGTCAATAAAGCATATACATTCCTGGGGAAAAACAACAACATACAAACAGACAATGGAATAAGCAAAACATGAGACACACATGATTAAAAAAAAAAATCATTAATGCAATAGTCCTTGTACAGTGAATTGTGACATCCCTATTGCATTAATGACCTTTTTTTTTTATCATTGTCTCATGTTTTGTTTATTCCATTGTTTGTTTGTATGTTGTTGTTGTTTTTCCCCAGGAATTTATATGTAAACCAGAAATTGTTTGTTGATGGAAAGAATGAAAATATAATTACATACATATCAACACGTTAAGTTTGTTTGTGTGTGTGTGTGTGTGGGGGGGGGGGGCGTATTCCTTCAATATATTTCAATCAACCATAACATTTTAATAGATTAAAAAAAAACATATTACAATGTTGTTTAGATTAGAGAAATTCTACCATACTTTAAATGTGGTACATTTGTGCATACTATGTTTTTTTTATGATGGTTTTTGTAGCAGATATGGCAGCTGTACAATAATGAATACAAGAGATAAGAACATCTCCTCCTGACCTATATGTTCATGTGTAGGCTCTGTAAGTATTAAAATCAATTCAGGCTCTATCACACTTTGATTTGTTACGGTTGTGTCTCATAAATTTACAAGGAAGGGTGGGAAAAACATCTGTAGCCGACTGGAGTTCTGTGCCCCATCATGGCCACGCACTGTGTGTTATTGACTGTGGTTCCGCACACGCAAACCTCTGATTGGATCAATACGTTGTCAGTTAATTGTCGAGCTGTGAAGACGTGAAGATGCATTATTGTTGCCTCTTGTTGGTTAGTATTGACGGAACTGCTGCCTGCCAGGAAGCTCACTTAGGTTCTAACCCAGTTGATTTACACCACGGCATCACTGGAGAGAGGAACAGCAGATGCTGAGCACAAACCACAGTGTATTACAGATATGCAAATTTGACTTTCGTTCAACCACTAGTTGATGAGTCATTTAATAAACTCCTAAAGCTTGGTCAATCGTGTCAAACGTTATCACAAAAACAACCAAAGGCATTTCACTCGAAGAAAGAGAAAAATATTCAATGCAATCACCAGAAACGCTTTTTCCCTTTTGGAGGCGTTTTAAAATGTACAGATCATAAGCAGATTATGAATTATTTTGATGTGATAAATGTTGATAGTTCATACATTTGCAGTTGGTGGTATTTGACAGATTGGGCTCTTTGGTGGAAGGTTCACTGATGGTTGGATGTCTTACTGAAGACAGAGCTTGATGCTTTAGGGGAGGCTGGGTTGACCCTTGATGCTGAGCCTCTCTGCCTGGCAGCCATGTTCTCTGCCTTCAGCTGAAAAATACAAAGCAGGGAAATCACCTTTGGAGGGACAAAACTAATAAGTAATTTATAAATAGCATAAATAGCGTCATTAAATAGCACTGCAATGTGTTGTGGTGCAGTAACTGCACCAGGCATTGCAACTTTGATGGTAGACGGGGCCATAAGTCAAATGGGTACGGAACAGTGTGTTTATGAGCAGTCTGCTGAATTTGAAATACAATTGTCATAAATCACAATACTTTATTTTCACGAGAATTCCAACCATAAGTAACACAATGACAGAATTGTCATGGATTTCACACACTTTCTGTAATAAAACATCTAAAAGCGTGACGACTCCCTCGCTCTCCTGCCCTGTCTTGCAGGAGCCTGGTGTTGGGCTCGTTAGGCTGATTGGGTGCACTTGGGCCCAGTGTACGCGTGGGCTTAAGGAGACCTTCAGACCAGACAACAACACAACCTACAAGAACTGAACAAAAGGTGCATCGGTGAGGAGGGAGAGAGACCGAATGGTGTCTGAAGGTCTTCTTAGCCCAATAAGTGCACCGGGCACAGGTGCACCCAATCAGCCTAACGACCCCAACACCAGGCTCCTGCAAGACAGCCAGGAGAGTGGGAGGATCGTCACAAAAGCTCAAATCTTTTCAGATGGGGGTCTGTGGTCTACTTTGTGTCAGTTTAGGGGTCCTTGATGTGAAAGAGTAACCACTGCTCTCTAGGGAACTCAATTCAGTAGCACTGTATGTGCACAGTAATTACTACATTTTCTGATAAATCAGTCTGAAGCATATTAAATCATACATAATCAACTACAAATAAATGCACAAAAGTGTTCCACATCAATGCATTCCTTTCCCCATGTATTCCAAAAGACCTCTCATAACGTTGCCATTATGTCATTATTGATTATTGGGCTGATACAATTTGTAAATGTATCCTCTATTTAATTAGATCCATTTGTTTTGTCCATTCCAAGATTTCAAAACACCTCCATTACAGGTAGGTAGGTATAGAATACAGACTATTCTATAAGAGTAGACCTATGTGGTCTAATTAGATGTGTTTTGAAGCAGTATGGTTTTGCTGGTGGAACTCCTGGAACCTGTAATAAACCAAAAGGAAAGACTTGTATGAGTAGATTAAACTAGGCAAGATCATGGAAGTCAAGCCAAGTCGTCTGTGTGACCCCTGTATCCATGTGACATAGATGAGTTTGAGAAGAATAAGGTAGTGTTTCCAACACATCACATGCATATTGGAGGTGGTCTACTCCTCAAGCTCCCGCAATTGTAAAGTTTTACCACAATATATAGAGAATATATGGAGAGAGACAAATATACAAACATACATACAAACACAGTCTAGGTGGGAAATCAATGAATTGGTCAATTGAATGTACGGGGTGCAGATGCAGTTTGTGGGCGTGTCCTTTACTCGGACCCCAGTAAGAATAGCTGTAGCATTTGCTGCAGCTAATGAGGATCCTAATAAACCAAACTAATTATAAACTTTATTGCACTATATTGCATTAGTGCTCCATTCTGTGCACTCGTTTGTTCAGCGGTGTCACTCCACTGCTCTCTGCTGCCCTCATGTGCCCCTTAAGAGACATTTCCACACCCAGTAGGCTGTCTCAGTCTCCTACGGTCTGACAAAGGCTGCAGGATCAGCAAAAGTAAATAATGTGAGAGGACTAATGACATGACGGTTGAACCTGTTAATAAACCTGTCCGGCCGGCCAGGAGGTGAGGTGACACCAGGCAGAGAATGGAGTACCATCTACATACCACACACACACATGCACACGCACGCGCACGCGCACACACACAGACACACACACACACACATTTTGCTATGTGGGGTCATTAACATGGAGCTACCTGATGTATCACATATCTGGTGCATGTGGCTCTCTCACCTGAGCCACTGGCCTCCAGTGCGAAGTAACCATCTGCCAGGGAGCTGAACCCCGTCAGCCCCCCCATGGAGGCATAGGGGACATCCCTGCCCACCGGCCGACCCCGTGCCTCCCTCTCTGCTTTCGTCTCAACCTGCAGGAAGGAAGTAACAGCACAGTAACTTAAGGTCAAGTTGTGAAGCCTTTTACCATATCTGAGGAATAATGGTAGCAAAGTTGATACAAAATCTGGTACTCACCAGTGTGTGGTGGGCGGAGCTTGGCTGGCCACACCCACAGGTGAAGGGGCTCTGGAAACCAGAACAGGAGGAGCACTTCTTGCACAAGTGCCCAGTAGCCTCACTGTGATCTTGAGGCAGGTGTTTACACCTGCAGCGGACAGGCTGCGACCCACTTTGGGGGACGTACTGGTAGGCGGGACAGTGACAACCCCTGACCCGGCACAGGAGGGCCAGGGGCCTCTCAGGGGGAACCACGTCAAATTCTGTCTTATGTTGCTTGTACCTGGAAGAGATGTACTGCTATATTTAAAAAGAGATAACAGCTGGGTGGATGTGTGTATGTCTGTATATGTACTGGAGGGAAGTCTGGGTGGGGGGCTGATTTCATGACATGTCTTCCGGTGGAGCGTGCTACCTGTGGGTGCAGAAGCATTGTGTCTCAGGGCCAATGAGTTTGCAGTCGATGCCTCCTGGCACCCCGAAGCTCACATACAGCCTGTTGTTCACTCTCTGAGGAAGCACCTTCCTCTTGTACTCCTCATATTGCTCTGGAGTGAACAGTCTTCCTCCATCATCATCACCCACAATCCTAGAAGAGAAACACACCAGCGTAAAACCACATCAAGCAAAGCTACACAGTCAAGATTCTTGTCAACATGACGATTTATCCTACTTAACTTACACATCAGCAATGGGGTCCTACTGGCAAAGAAGGACCTGAGCATCTCTGTTACACATGCACAACAAGCTGATTACTACTAGGCTACTACTAGCTAGGTGATATATCCTTTTGGTATCTTCTAAATTCAATTTGAGTTATAAATGAGCAACGCCAGATAAAAGACCTTGACAACTGTGTTAGCAGTCACATGATTGTGCTAGCTGTTGTTGTTGCTTGCTAGCCCTAGCCCCAATGTGAATGAAAACCTCTCAGTCTCAGGTAAGACTGCAGCTAGCTTCTAGCAGTGCCAACAGAATAAGACCAACCTTCTGTACTCCACATAGCCATCCACTGCCTTTAAAGCTGATTTATCGACACATATTTTCTCCATTGTCAAACTGACAGAAAGCTATAGTATCATCATGTGATGACATCAGTGTTTTGTCCCCACAGAGAGGTGTTAACGTTGCCATGGAAATGGTCGCAGCCTTCCCTCTATCGGGTACAAAGCGAACTGCAAGTAAATAATGGTTCACACCGTGTTCACAATATTCCTAAAATAGTCATGCTAAAAATGGGTAACCTGAATAATGAAATACATTTCCCATAATGCCATAGCGATGACGCACGCAGTGCACGTTCACGGGAACCATGACAGTCACGCATTAGTTGCATGCGCGGAGTCATATAGCTGACGACTTTTGACTGCAAGGACCTCCTGACTGTTGTTGTCGAAGCCAAAGTAAAAGTCGACGCTGCTAGGCTAGCACGCGGACGGAAACCTCAGCATGTAGCTCGGCAGCTAGCTAAGTTTTTAACGGAGATCGCGGGCGGTTCACGGTATTTCCCCGGCCCCGGCCAGCCGTGACAGACAGACAGCAACACCCCGGGGTTACCAGCCAAACAACAAGCATCATTCAGTGTCAGCCAGAGGCAGCAGCTGGAGCTCTCTCTCTGTCGCCCCGTGACTGTTTATATTCCAGCTTCAACTACAAGGTAGCTTTTCAATCAACACATTTAGGTAAATATTAATCTGTTTAAGACTACTCCATGCAACATTATTTGCAGATGGTTTGCCCTTTCCTTTACGGTGGCTGACACGTTTGTGTGTTGTGTTGTCGAGCTAACATGGCAAGCTAACGTTACCATGTTAACTGGAGTTAGAAGATGCTTAATTCACATTAACGTAGCTAGCTTTTAATGGCATTCTGTGAAGCTGATCTAATGTATTGGTTTATGGAACATCAACTTAACTTACAGATTTTCCGAGAACCTTTGCTAACTTAGTTAAAAGTCTTGAAACTAAACGTATCATCTGGTGTTTTTCAGTCTTTGTCAGAGCGTTTGTAATGTCAATATCTTTTAATCGTGTTGAGAAAAATATTGTGTAATTTACGGTGACAAAGTCAACCCTGACTTTTAAAGTAAGTTGCTCCTCGACAACTCATGAAATGTGTGCGTGTGCGTGCAGTCTATCTCTGTAATAGTGACATTTTGTGCCCATGTTTGTCTGGTCGACTGAATAGCCTACTGCTGAGCCTACCAGCTGTTGATTATATTGTCACAGTTGGCAGTGGTGGTCAATGTTTAACCTGTGGGGTTATTTCACTGACACGGTCAAGTGAAAACTGGCCTGCGATTCCTATCGGCGGTCAATCATTCCACAGGATGTAGGCTACACTGTTCTGTATGAGTAGCCTGCCAAACCAGTGGGACATTCATTGTTCAAAGCCTTAGCCTATAGAGTGTGCATTTCCTCAGAACAATACCCAGGCCTACTGAATAGCCTGACAGCAGCACAGTGGAAGTAGCATAGATATCTGTTCTAGCTGTCAAGTGTCAAGCATACGGTTATATAATAGACAAGATCTGTTGTCAGACACATGAAAATCATTTTGAGTTTTCTATGATCACATGGCCATATAGAAAACACCCAGTGTTGTGGTCGAGTCCAAGTCTGAGTCACCAAAGAAGAGTCAGAGAGACGAGTCGCCATTACCTTAGTCTGAGCCCAGAGTTACTGAACATGAGTCCAACATGAATTCACGTGTAGGTGGAACACACACGCCTGCCTTAGCACAAAATTGAATGTCATTCATGTCACAGTATTAATATATTTATAGCTATCAATATCTTATGCCAAATTTAGGGCCTCTTACAATTGTAAGGAAGTTGTGGTTGAGTTTCGCTGGATCCTAGGTAAGAGCTTGCTTCGGGTGATCGATCAGAACCACAAAGATGTCTTTCAGGCTTTATTGAAATATCAGGCAGATAGATGCAAGAACAGAAGCAACATACAGGGAGAGATAGAGAGAGACAGCAGGGATAGCATAGCATAGTAGAACATCGCTTTTATACCCCACACATTCGAGGTATGACATCATTGATGACCTCACAAGTCTGACATCACACAATCACAATCAAGACCGTCTGACATCACCGATGACCTCACAGGGGGAACTCTGACATCACCGATGACCTCACAGGGGGAACTCTGACACCGATGATGTCATCATTGGGTCGCGTGCACAACTCCGGTTTGTGGGCGTTACCCCACGAAGAGGCCTGATCTCAGGGCCTTTTGGAGCCTTTTCTACAACAATTAACATGTCCGATTCCAAGTCTCCAACCTCCGAGTCTGAATGCCCAAGTCCGAGTCATCAGTTCTCAAGTCCAAGTCGAGTCCAGGACACGAGTACTATAACACTGAAAACACCATTGGACAAGGGCAACAAGGACTTTTCGCCTTTCATGTGTTCCGGGTAGTCATGGTGAAACCATTTCCAGCCACACAAACTAAAGCTTATATTCTGCCTTCAAAGGAAACTCGTGGGCTTGTGGTTATGGCATAGGAAGTCTTGTACACGAATCACGATATCGTGAAATCTGAGCTTTCAGAAAATTTCACTTTCTTAAGTCGTGAATACCACAGGAGGAAGGGGCGCAGTGTTTGCTATGGACATAAAAGGAAAAAAAACATTCAAGTGCAGGACTGACCATTCCGTGAAAACCGTCTATACAGCTGAGCAGCGAAAACAAAAGTAACGATGTCGAGTGAATATTTCTGCAGTTTGCCGAATGCTGAGAAAAAGGAAGTGCTGTGGGGTTGCGCTCTGGTGAAAACCGTCACGGCCCTATTTTGAAGGCAGCGATAGTATTCTTAGTGGCTGATAGATTTGTGTCGGCTCGGCCTGGCCGTCAGTTTCGCTTCCTCAAAAGGCGTCAACCGTTACTTCCATCAAGGCTTTGCGCCTTGCTTTCTCTTTCCCAGTGTTTGCCTGCTGATGCATGGTGCTTATCTAGTAGCACAAGCGCACAGGTCATAGGAAGGACATGTGTGTGTAGTATGGATAGAGACTAGGAGACATCACTGGACGGGTTCTGTTACTTTTCTTTTCATAATTTATTCCCCCCCTCATTCAGTGTCCCCTATCTGACCTCAATAGGATGTGACACTCCCACGCCCATGAGAGAGAGCAGAGAATGGACCCAGTGACAGGATGTGAAAACTGAGATATTATCGTCTAATTTCCGCTCTGTGTGCACGGTGCATTCATCGGCTATTTGTCAGGTCATTGACATGGGATTAGAAAATGAATAGGCGGTCGTCTAATACCTCAGCTTGTTACCGTGTCGGCCATCCCCTATGTGGAGCTGCAAAGTGGGTCCTGGTATGAAATCTAAACTGGTAATCAGGTTTCTGGGATAAGGAGCTGAAACAGTTCCTTGATGAGCAGCAGGCTACTGTGCACCCTGACCCAAAGCACATGCTTCCCTCACTAACAGGTAATGAGTGTGGGAAGCCTGCTGGATCTAGCCAGGATTGAGGAGCTGGATGTTCTTATTATATCCAGTGCATACAGTTGAGAGAGAGAGAGAGAGTGTGTGTGTGTGTGTGTGTGTGTGTGTGTGTGTGTGTGTGTGTGTGTGTGTGTGTGTGTGTGTGTGTGTGTGTGTGTGTGTGTGTGTGTGTGTGTGTGTGTGTGTGTGTGTGTGAGAGAGAGAGAGAGTTGGAAAATACTTGTGTGTGCCCCCCCCCCCCACAAACCAATAAATCTTCAGCCACTCAAAATAGAGGCCTGAAACAAAAGCTCTCCTGCTGAGTGAGGCTATGAGATGAATCCTCAACCTGCATCTAGAGGGGCTTAAAGCCGCCCCCCCCTCCACTGTATTTTGTCATGTTTAATATATTTCGTGTGTTGCTGCGTCCTGCTCTGCTCTGTTGATTAGCCACAGGGTTCGCCAGTGTATTTTATTGAAAAAATAACCTTATTTTGGGCTCAAAGTCCTAAAAATAAGCTGTTGGTAAAAACGAGTGATGACATCAGACATTGTAGTGGTCTGACGAGTGACGATATTCAGACACTACATTACAGTATGGAGTTACCTCTGGCGTTACCTAGCTGTTAGCTACATTACGTGGTAACAAAATGCCACTGAATGGCCAGTTTGATATAACTGCCGTTAACCAGTTTGAGTTACGCTCGTTCCATAAAACCCACCAGCTTTGATATCTGTTGGCTAGTTGTTGATATTATAACAATATTGTGGCTCTAAAGCTAACGTTTTTCTGGAGATTCGGGTAACTGTCATGGCGGCGCGTCTGTTTCCGGTATTTCCGTTCTGGGCACAGAAAGAGTTGAGCAAAGAGAGAACAGACACACAGAGAACAGCGGTGCTGTCGTTAATGCTGCAGTGGAATAATGCGTGGAACAAACTAATCGCTTCGGTTCTTATCAATTTAAGTTCTTTGGGGAAAATGATGATGTGCGTTGTTGGTACAGCACGCACACATGTACGTTTTTATACAACATAAACGGTTATACAGGCAGGAGAAACTGACTGGCTTTAAGGAGTTGATGGCTAATGCAGTTGTCCAATTGCCTTGTTTTTGGTTCTCTTCACCGAGCTCATTTATGCTCCATGCATCCGTTTCAAACGATGTAAACATCACTGCCCAGTGCCCACATACTTCCATGCGTCTTTCACGTTGGTATCATGTTAAGCAATACATCCACTAGTGGGCAGTAGAGAGTCGAATGTGTGAGTGCGTGTGTGGTACTGCTCCGTTTATCTCCGTCCGTATGCGTATCCGTATTTAACGTTGAGCATAATTGGGCCTTTAGTGGGTCAGCTCGCTCATGTTGCTCACCTGCATCTCTCACCCTGCTGAGCAGAGTTTACATCAGCTGCTACCTTGTGAATTATTTACCAACTCATTACAACAACAGATTACTGCTCAGTTTGAGCTCAGTGCAATTGGTGTCATGAGAGATTAAAATCCTCTTTGCAAAATGTATGTATTAAAGGTGAAAATTAAAGGGATACTCCACTTTTTCGGGAGTTTAGCTCATTTGCCACATCCCTCCCACATAACCAAGATACACCATGCCTTACCGGCCGGCACTGTCCGTGCGGTTTACAGTGAGCTACAGTCGTGAAGTTAGTTAGTATCGCCATAGAATGGAGGGTAATGGTACAGCTGTTAAAAATCCGCCTAAACACACATCTCACGGCACCAAAATACATGTTGTGCTTCGGGTACTCACCACATGATGAAATGTTAATCCAAAATGCAGTGCACATAATCTGTCTTTTTGGCAGGAAAAGAGGTCGGCAGCCATGTTTGGAAAGTAGTGCCGGCTACCTCTTTTCCTTCCAAAAAGACAGATTATGTGCATTTTGGATTCATATTTCATCGTGTGGTAGGCTTGCCGCGGTAGTCGGTGTTACCGGTGTTACACGGTGGTGGGGCATACACCGATTACATAATATGCCCAACGGTAACACCGTTAATTTTTATGGAGGAAGAAAGAAAGAAAAAACTCTGCCCGCTCATGCTAGTTTCAGCGTGCACCGGCGTAAATTACAAGCGCTCCCTCTGGGCTGCAGTGTGGCTGCACTGTGACAAACTATAGCTGGCTAAACAGAGCTGTGCTGCAGTGTTGAGATTTTGTTTGTTTTGTAAAGGCAGAGGAAGAGCTGGAGTTGCTGTAGCTAGTCTAATCATGGAGCGAGCGAATCGCAGCTGAAGCACATGGCTAATTAATATGGATGTTAACATCCATATTAATTGCTTAATATGCTTCATTTGCTTCAGCTGTGCTCACCCTGTACTTTGCTAACTTAGCATCGATGCTAGCGGGACTTACCCAGCTATCGTCATTGCCTGCTTACTGCTGCTTGCTGGTAATGTTAATCCCATGTCAGAAAAAGTCTCCAGATTTGTCGCTAACGTTAGTCTCTTCTGAGAAAGATTGTCTCCAGGAGGGTCTGAAAAGTTGTCTCGAGTTGGATGCAGCCAAGTATTGTGAGGCAGCCAGTGTTGTGACTGTGAGCATCCAAGCTAACACAGCAGCGGAGAGGAGCTGACTGACTGGACAGCTGAGAATTATTATTAATTTTTTAATATTCTTTTAATATTTGATATTATATTATATATATATATATATATATATATATATATATATATATATATATATATATATATTATTATTATTTTTCCTAACCTTTATTTACCCAGGCAAGCAAGTAAGAACAATTATACAAAAGCAGCCTGTACGGATGCAATATGCTGTATATATTCATACGATGTTACCGGTAACACCTGTGTTGTCACGTGTTTATTACCCGGTGTGAAAATGACCACACCGTGGCATCACTATCGTGTGGTGAGTTTCCCGAAGCACAACATGTATTTTGGCGCCGTGAGATGTGTGTTTTAACAGATTTTCAACAGCTGTACCATTATCATTACCCTCCATTCTATGGCGATCCTAACTAACTTCACGACTGTAGCTCACTCTAAACTGCGCGGATAGTGCCGGTAAGGCATGGAGGTGTATCTTGGGTATGTGGGGGGGAATGTGGCAAATGAGCTAAACTCCCGAAAAAGTGGAGTATCCCTTTAAAAAAAGGCCTATGTTGTGCATTTGTAACGGCTGTATGGTTTGTGCGTTTGGTTCTTTTTCCCCCTTTCTTTCTCAACACGTCTTTTTTCTTCCTCTTTCCAGTTCTCAGTTGGGCAGCGATGCCTGTGGACCCGCGGGTTCAACAGCACACAGTTTGCCACAGTGTTTTGGTGCCAGCCGTCTTTCAGCCAACACACCTGATCCCCGCCGGTACTTGGGCGCGTCAGCTGCCGTGTCGTGTCCCCAGCCCTTAGGGGCGGCAGGATGGCCTAGCGGTCAGCGAGACTGTCCTTTAGCTGCAGGAGCGCTCGTGTTGGAAAGCACCTGTCCTGCTGATGTGTCCTCGAGCAAGAAGTGCTGAGATGTAGCTCATCCCTGACCGGTGACCTCACTGTGGAGAAGCAAAACTGAATAGAGAATTTCCCCTGGCCCACCCCTCTCTTCCCCTCAAATCACGTTTTAACCCTCCCATGTCCAGTCCTCCCTAGATACCACCTCCTGCAGTCCTAAGCTCCATCAACCGGCTAGCCCCCCCCCCTCCCCTCCCCGCCTCAGTACCATGCTGGGCACGCTCCTGCGGAGGAACATGTCCCAGAGGCTGAGCATGCTGCTGCTGCTGTTCGGCCTCGTGTGGGGACTGATGCTGCTGCGTTACACCGTGCAGCAGCCTCGCCACCAGAGCAGCGCCGAGCTACGCCAGCAGATCCTGGAGCTCAGCCGGCGCTACGTCAAGGTCCTGACCGAGGAGAACCAGAACGCCCCGGGCGGGCCCCAGGGGACCTCCATGGCTGGTTATGGTGAGCCCTTTTTCAGGGAATTAACTTGCTTTAGAGAAAGATTAGCACACAAAAACAGTATGTCTCTTTTGTGCGAAAGTCTGGCCAAACATTGCTTTCTTTTTGTTGGTTCTCATTGTCTTTCTCTCGATGTCTTTCTTTTATACACACACAGCTGATCTGAAGAGGACTATAGCTGTGTTGCTGGATGACATTCTGACGCGGCTGGTAAAACTGGAGGGGAAAATCGACCTGGCGGCGAACGCATCTTCCACTAACACCTCCCACGCTGCAGGGGGCGACCTTGCCTCTGCGCCAGCCGCCTTACAGAAAGCCTCGAAGCAGGACAGCGACCCAGGGACGCCCCGCCTCCACCCACACATACCTAATAGGCCTAGACTGCATCAAGGAGCGTAGTGTCAGTAGATATAGAGTGTTATTTTTAACGCATCACGCTTTCCCGGAGTTAATCACTGATCTAACAATATTAGAATCATGAAAAGCAATAGGAAGGAGTATGGACGTCCACTAACTTAAAACACGGGATGCATTTTGGAAATGGTCTGCCGACTCGGAAGAAATGAGGACTGCTTGATGCTCTTTCCTTTTCATATGCTGATATTTATTTTTTTACCAGGACGATCCAGCACCTTTTTTGATATTTACATTGCTGACCTTCTTTCTTTTACATTTTAGCTACTTTTTATGATGGTGTCATGAATGGAAATTGACTGACTGTTTGCAGCAAAGGTGTAGAGGTGAACAACACTCATGGAACAGTCTCATATGTTTTACTGTAGAAATGGCTAAGAACGCTTCAGTGTGTACAGCGCCTACGAATTTGCAATACTGCTTCAACATATCAAAATGCTGAACTAGATAGTACACTCATGGTAGTAAACAAAAGCTGCATTTCAAGTTGCAGCTGGTCCAATTGCATAATATAGAACACTTTTAGCTAATATATAATGATTTTATGGATAAGTAAACTATTGTAGACCTGAAAGAGATAATCCAAAGAATGTTATTTGCACTCCCTGTGAAGGCTGGTTTTAAATGTGTTTACTTTGGCTGTAAGTTATGTAGAATATGAGGGAACAATGTTTATTTGCCACAGCATACATGACAAAGAGCGTATGTGTTATACGTATGTCTCAATTTCAATCCAATATTTAGCTCCCATGCTCAGTATTTGGAGCCGTTTTATTTGAGATGTGGAGTGGATTGAACGTACTGTATGGTCGATATTTAGCCCGGTAGTGCTGTTAGGATGACTGACCTATTGCTTACATGTGTTCAGGGTTCATATTGCACTGTGACTCCATAGGGATTCTCTAAAAATAGGCTCATCCAACTTTGACATTAGGGATATTTAAGGGGGACTCACATATCCATTCTTCCAGCCTCCCTGCAGTACAAACTGACGTGGTTTCTTTAATGCCAAGAGTCTGTACCCGGGGGAAGAGAGGCTTTGTTGCTGATGTTGATAAGCTTGATGACATAAAGGTGATGATAATTGAGCAACTCTGTGAGGCAATCAAGATGGGAAATATTGTCGTCGATATGACTTGGGCAGGGTTCGAGTTATAATCTGAGCTTTGTGGGGGCCCCTAAAATCAAATCTTGGCCGTTTGAAGCCAGATTCAGAGGAGTATCCAAATTTAAATTAACATTAGAATTAGACTCTTGTGATGTCATTATTCAGTCTTACTGTTAACCAGCCATTTCATTGTAGTGAGGCAATTTTTCACAAAATAAAAACCGATTTGAATTGATAAATGTCCTTTGTAATAGGTTATAATGGCAGTGTAGTATAGTGAAGACTATCAAAGACTGGATGCTGTTGAGAAAGATTTAAGGCTTAAAATGTCTTTGCAAATTGACATCGGAGAGCTTTGTGCAAAGTTGCAGGCCCACTGTTGCATCTACGGGTAGTACCATCGTTAGTGGCCATTACTATTGTTATTATTGCTACTAGTTACTGGGAATACTCGCACATCTCTCTGAGGCTGCAGTGTGTGGAGTTAACCGCGCTATCAACCCTGCATCGCCCAGAGATGCGGGACATCTTCTCAATTTGTGGGACGTGTGAAAAAGTCATGAAAATGCTGTGCAGTCCCGCGCAAAGCGGCACATCTGGTCACCCCAGATACAGTAACAGTATCCCCTTGATTCAGAGAGAGATTGTAATAGAAAAATTGCTTTACTATCACAAGATAAATACTTGTATACCGTATATTCAAAAAAGGTCATATTAGAGACCCCCGGGCCCCATAGGTGTTCATGTTCGTGGGGTCTCAGACACTCTTTATGGGAGCTGAGCCCCCATTGCCCCCCCATAACTCGAGCCCTGGACTTGGGAAATTGCATGGTACAAAAGCAGTGTGGATGGCTTATGAGGAACAGAATTTAGCGTGAAACCTCATCAGTCATAGTTGCCCATTTACTTAGCTTCAAAATGTTGCCCAGATTTCATGACCCCAAGTGTGTTTTGAAGCAAGTACAGTGAATAATTGAATTACTCTGCTGCTTTGAGCGATGCCAATGTACTTTGCTTCAAATATGGTATAAGGCCGATTTCAGCTGTCCTTTAACACCCAGAGGTGTCATATTCGTTTATGTTCATGGACATTAAGGATTTTAACAAAACAAGCTTCATGGATACACAAAGTTACTTTTGATCTCAATGGAAAAATAAGTTGTTCCCCTTACAGATTTTTTTTAAATCACAGATCCTTGTTCCAGTGAATCCCTGTCAATTAAATCAGATGAAAAAAAGGTATTGTCATTCTGGTGTTCTGTCGTGCTTCAGCAGCAGAAAATGATTTTTCCTACCATCCAAATATTAGGCCAGTGGTCCCAAAGTGGGGACCTGGCTACAGAGGTCCTTGAGATGGTTCTAGGGGGAGCGTACCTATGTTCCCCGGGTCCTATATTCCCCGGGTCCTATGTTCCCCGTTTTTGTGGGACCGAACCTAACCTCCCCCAGACCCTAACCCAAAACCTAACCTCTCCCACCCCCCACGCCTAAACCTAACCTCCCCCAGACCCTAACCCAAAACCTAACCTCTCCCAGGGAACATAGCGGGGTTCTATGTTCCCCGGTCCCACAAAAACGGGGAACATAGGACCCGGGGAACATAGGGATGACCCCGTTCTAGGTGGTCTCCAGCCAAATAAGAGGAATAGTTTCATGCTATTTCAATCACTACAGGTTTTTAGCACAAGTGTATAGATGACTGTTTTGATGGTTGGTTTCACTGTCCCCACTTTTGCCTAGCTACAATATAACGTTTATATTATAACAAACAGTTGTGTAATTCTGAATGAAGTCAACTAGCAGTCGAAATCATCTCATAGTCCATGAACAATTTCACTTGTTGGTACCACCACTAGTGGGTAAATTCTAATAAAAAACAAAACTCTTTTTTGAAAAGGTATGTCTATCTTAGCCTGGGTAAACCCAGCCCCCACGTGACCTGCTCACCCTGCTCACTAGTCATTAGTGAGCAGGTTGAGCAGGTCTGAGAGCAGGTCATGTGGGGGCTGGGTTTACCCAGGCTATGTCTATCTAGGCTGTGGATGTATATTTAAAATATATATATATTAGAATTTGCCCGCCGAGTGGTATCGAAATCTGGTCTGGCCCATATAGACGGTTTTCACGGAATTGTCAGTCCTGCTCTGCTCCTTCTTATTTTTTTGTCCATAGCAAACACTGTAACAGGAAGTGAGCTGGGGTTCAATTTCGAATGTTTTTGTTGTCAAGTTAAAACCGTCTATATCAGGTGGCAATGGCATCCCCTCTTATCAGATGGGGGTCCTTGTAAGTTAACCTAGGGTCCCTGAAAAAGTCTGGGTCATGGTCTGGGTAGCCATTAGCACAATCACAATCTGGGAACCCAGAGTCTATTTTTATTTAAAAAAATATAATTTGAGAATTAGAATTAGAATTTGAGAAATAAATATATTTTTCAAATAAAAATAGACCCTGGGTTCCCAGATTGGAGGAGCCATCTGCTGACGTCACACCCTGCAGCCCATAAACAAACCTTCCCCCCGCCCCCTCCGCATGCGCCATCTTCTACCCGGTCTGTCTGAACAACAAAACGGTACAACCCCAGTTCGGACCATTTAGGTCCCATTTTTCGGTTATATTGTATTGCACAATGAGTGACATTGATGGTGGGAAGTTTAACTATGGAGGGCGGGTAAGTGTTTACAGTTAATTATCAAGTATCACTATCCTTTCCCCCTTCCTTTCTCTTGTGTGGCTGCCGAGATAAGAAACACTGCAAGGCAATGCACCAGCAACATACGTACTTAACGTTAACGTTATGACGATTTCACGTTAATGTTATCGGTGTTAGAGGCGGATAGAGCTCTTGCTTTATTGCTTTACCTCGCTTTTTTGTTTCACTGAATGTTCAAGCTCCAACGAGACTCCCTCAATTAACGTTCAACCCCATCTATAACGTTAGCTAGCTAGCGTGTACGGAAATGCAACTACCGCTAGATCTCGGTATTTGCAGATTGGTTTGAATTGGGATTTTTTAAAATCCAATTATTGTACTTTACGTTCATTGCTAATGGACGTTATTGTTACTGCGTCGTATTTTGCACAACGTCCCTGGCCTTGGCTCAAATGACGCTGCTCTTGATGCAGCCAACATGCCAGATCTAGCCTTTATTCATTTTAGCTTGGGATTGCAGTTGAAAGTTTATGAAAGCCACTCTTCCTTCCCTGCTTTCACGCTGTGATATATAGCTATTCTACAATGTAAACACATACTTTGTTAGTTGAATTTAGCCCCTCCACCTACACTGTTGTACTGACTTGCCTATTCTGAAATGATTAATAATGTAACAGCAATGTAATTGTACTGCATTCAGTGTTATAAGTCATTATCTTTTCACTAAATACATTTTCCTTTTCATAAACCCTTGATCTTAATTTTATTGAATGTTCTTTTTTCATTAAGGTTATTGATCGTGAAGGATTTGAAGAGTTTTATCCAAGAATGTGGAAGAAAAATTTCAAGATAAAAGAAGGCATAATGAAAACATTTACAGATCAGAACATAGACGTGGAAAGGGGGAATGTGACGGAAGAATGGTTTCAGAGATAGAAGCACTTGCCGCATAATGGCTACTAAAATGAACTGTTTTCAATTTGGGTGAAGAGAGGAAAACAGACCTGGGATCAGAAAATGAGAAAACTGAAAAAAGAAGAATGAAGAAGGATAGAATTCCTGAGAGAAAGGAGTAGCGTAAAAAGAATCTGGAAGAATGAATGTGTCCCTAGGTTAAGTAAATATCATTTGTGTTCCCAATGTCTTTTCTGTACTATGCTCCCTTTCTGTAAAATGAAAATGCATGTTAACTTTTAGTTCTTCCCATGATGGCCCAGGTGGGCACGGGAATAGATCTATATTACATTGTTACACAGGCTTAATAATGCCACATTGTAAACCAAAGATTTGTTAATTGAAATGATAAGAGCACTAACCCTTTCCTCCACAGTACATAGCTGTACATTTTAGTAAGGTGTATGTGTGCAACATACTACTCTTCTACATGTCACTGCTTTCTGTGTGTGTGTGTGTGTGTGTGTGTGTGATAGTTTGTGTGTGAGACATTATGTGTATTTGTCCATCAAAGTGGTGTTAACACGCTCCTGTGGCAATAGGAGTCTCGCTCCCCATGTAAATCGGATCGTGGGAGTCCAGCTCGGGTCAAGTCGGAGAGCAGGTCCGGCTCCCCGAGTCCAACCCGGGCCTCCAAACGCTCGGAGTCCAGATCCCGCTCTCCTTCAAAATCTAGGTATGTTTTGCCATTCTATTGATCTTTGTGACATTATCATCTTTGGCAACATTAAGTGCTGCTGATTGGCTGATCGACAGTTCATTGAAATGCGTCATCCTGTTAAAGCCGGATGTGCTAAAGATTCATGTCTCGTCTCTGTCATCGTTTCTCCTCTTTGACTGCTGCCTCTCTACTCTCCCTCTCATATTCAATTCCCCTCTGTCGCATCTGTTTTAGGTCCCACTCTCAGCGGCACTCAAACCGCCGCTATAGCCGTTCGCGCTCTCGCTCCCATTCTTACCGGAAGAAGTCCCGCTCCTACAGCCCGGAATACAGCCGCAGAAGGAGCCAGAGCGGCTCTCCCGTGTCCGACCGGCGCCGTCACACAGGCAGCAGGGTGAGTGTGATCAGGTTGGAGGGCAGGATGAAGTTAGCCAGAATGAACAAATTGTATACTCTCGCACAGAGGTTGTACATGTACATGTTCTTAAAAACTAGGAATACACCGAGATCTCCCCAAAACATGGTCTATTTATTTAAAACCCCAGACACGCCGAGCCGATGGTCGGCTGTCATTCAACATCGGGCCGTCGGTGAGCATCTGTGGCCATAGTTTTTGCGGTGTGTGTGTGTGTGTGTATGTGTTCTGATTCAACATCGCCATCGGTGAGACAAATCACTCTGATTGGCTGCTCAGCTGGTTAAGCAAATCAGTGCATGAGAAAAGAGGGCGCGCACAAAACATTCTTCTAATTTTTCAACTTCATCTCATCTGATCATTCCAATTCATACTATTCCTATGATGTCACATGTATTTCCTACCAATATGGTGCTTTACAATACACACAGCTCATAATTGATTGATTGATTGATTTTTATTTGTGCCAACCCTCATGGGTTTACAAGACACACACAAAATACAACAATAAACCAGCGCTACAATGGTACATTTAAGTTAAGACCAGTCGCAAATCAACATACTGGCCGTGTTTGTCAATTGCAATCACCTGTTAATTTATTACAATCACCTGTTATTGTCCTACCAAGATGGCCGTGTGGTGATGTAACAGAATGCTATCACTACACAAATATGCGTGTTCATGTGCAACTTAGTGGCCCCCGACACAGGCGATGTGAGGCGACGCAGCAGTCGGCCTTCGTTGCCGCTATTTCTTTGACGTCGGTTTGGCGTGGCTGAGCCCCATCACACCACTGTTTAAGCACGTTTTTCTCATGAAGGAGAGACAGATCACCATAGTTACAGCAAACAAAAAGGGAGAGTTTCGCATAAGGATTGGATTTGGACGATAAATAAAAACCATTTATAGACTGGCTGCAAGGGTATCACACAGGTACTAAGCACAACATTGTATTTGAAGTGAAAAGAGCAAAATATTTTCAGTCATTTATTTGTGAGGACAAGCCCCCCCCCCCCCCCCCCAGGTGTTTCTGCTTAGTTTCATGGGAGAACAGCTTGACTTGACATTTAACAGCTTTGATGAACCTTCCCCTCCTTTCATTACATCCACAGAACCATGACTTCACAAAAGAAGCACGCGGTCATGGAGGTGATGCTGATGCCAGGGTATGTGGACCTTTTCCCTTTTTTCCTCTTCTTCTTTTTTCAACAATGTGCTTGATTTGACAGTTGGATGAGTTACTCAGGCTATTCTATTTCTATCTCTCTATTATAGATAGATTATCTATCTATCCTGTGATTTATGGGATGTGTTTGGAAGCTGTTTCAGAAGGGGTTATTAAAACTGTCATACAGTTTCCCCATTGAACACTTACCTATGGGAGAATTGTTTGAAAGTGAAAGTGAAAACGGCCTTTCAGCTCACGGCTACAGTGAAGATTTACGCTAAAACATGGTGGGTGTAAGTGACATCTTTTCAAGTCAACTTGGCATCTCGGGGCTTCTGGAGACTTGGATTACGCCAGACAAGCAGTATACTGTGTAGAGGCATTTTATGTTTTTGGGTTTGTTTGTTTTGTCACCATTCACTTCAGTTGTTTAGGAGAATTGTTTCTCCATTGTTTCCCTTGCTGTTATTACTCCTCGGCGCACTTCACAATGGCATTAGCTCTGCCCGTTGGGCTGTTTATTGATGCTGATTGGCTAATCGTTAGTCCCCCTCGGTGCTGATTGGTGAATCGCTGGTAAAACCGAGGAAAAGGCATTTGCATGTCACGATGCCAGAAGCAGCCAAAGCTCAACTCCAAGGTCTGGACCCAGGCAACCTTTAACATGTACAGATCCTTAACGTTAATAGTAACCCATTATGTGCTTAATCTTCCAGCCAAAAAGTAATTCCCATAATTAATGGCCTTTTATTGAAGATAGAAATTCTCATGCTCCGTTACCACTCTTCTGTCCAACATGCTTATTGTAGGTATTTGTCCAAACTGTATGGAGCCCCGAAAGGCTGGTTTTCACAGTTAGACACAAAGGAATGGAAGATATTTTCCTTGTGTTGCATTCTTTTGCGTGCATGATGTTTGGAAAGGCGTGTCTGTGCTGTCTTTGTGCCCACTTTGTCTGCTAAATCCGGTGGCGTGGATGAGGTAAGCCACCCTACCAACTCTGACCCTTCCAGGCGAACCCTGACCCCAACACATGTTTGGGGGTGTTTGGCTTGAGTCTGTACACTACTGAGCGTGACCTGAGGGACGTGTTCTCTCGCTACGGTCCTCTGGCGGGGGTCAACGTGGTCTATGACCAGCGCAGCGGGCGCTCCCGTGGCTTCGCCTTCGTTTACTTTGAGAGAATTGAGGATTCCAAAGAGGTATGGGAAATGGGTGTGGTTTATTTATTCGTATAGGCCAATGGGCTTCAGCCCCACTAATATAGGCCATTTTGATCCAGTCTTAACATTAATTGTTTTTCTTGGATGTTTATTTTGTAAAACGTTTTGCTCCAGCATATGGCCATTAGCAGTTGCATGTACATGTATTGTGCAGTACTGCTTTCATAGGTGTAATGCATGCAGGTTTAAAATGTCCTCCCCGTATAGACCGTTTCAACTTGACAAGAGAAACATTCTAAATTGGCCCTAGCCTTACTTCCTGTTGCAGTGTTTGCTAATACAATAACATCGAGGAAATAAACTTGAGTCTAAACTGTTACTGTTCCCTAGCAACAGAATTCCGATGAAACGTTCTATATGGCATCCTGTAGTTGCTTAGTTAAGTGTGATTACCTGAGCATGCCACTAGGTGTCAACATTGCCACATATAATTCTTTCTACACAGCCATACATCCCCTGCAAGGGGCTACTGCTTGTAATGTAGGTCGGCATTTGTGAATTAAATCACTTTACCAAAGTGCCTGAGAGATTTTGATAGCAGCTTTGGTTTTCCCTCCCTCTTGTGTTCCCTAGGCAATGGAGCAAGCCAACGGCATGGAGCTAGATGGGAGGCGCATCAGGGTGGATTATTCCATTACCAAGCGTCCCCACACCCCCACGCCAGGAATATACATGGGTCGGCCAACACAGTAAGAACACTTAAGCAACTTTCAGACATGAATCTCTCGACTATGTCCGTTGAATCCGGTCCAGACATTCCCCGGAGTTACCCTTTTCATACAAGAGGCATTGTTGTATTCACACATGAGGATGGAAATCCTCCTGGTATAGAGATTGGGATGGTGGGGGAGGTGGGGCATGCTGCGGGATTTATGCAAGACAAACTTTTAGTAACGTTTTTCAATGTCGACTACATTAGAGATATAGAAAGCAATTCTGCACTCCATGAAAAAAAGCCTTCAATGCATTATTCTGCTGATAAGTTTAGAAAACAGGGGCGATGTGCAAAGAAGTGAGCCGTTTGCGAAGTACCAAAAAATTGCCTGCCGCCCTGCCAGGTAGTGGTCGCGGTAACGTTAAAAGCTGGAAAAGGCGATTTCACAGCCATGTTGACAACATATCTGCCCCGTTTTCAATTTATTTCTCCCCACAAAATTTATCTCTGGAATATATAATGCGCAACACTATCATCTTGTTGCATTTTCACGATACAAGACAGACAGACAGGCCGGGACTATTTCTAATCCAGAAAATATATCTCGTCTCGCTCGCTTTCTCTCTGAGTGGAGGCTGTGTGAGGAGGGTGGCGGGGGCAGACACACACACACACACACACACACGCGTGCGCGCGCGCTCACAGGCAAGGAGCACACAAACCGACACACACACAAAGCGAGTCGCAGTGAAAGAGAGGGAGAGATGGCAGAGAGAACGAAACGTATCTTTGGTTATACTTCACTAGACTCGATGCTGACGATGCTCGTTGTCACCATGGTTGTCACAAGTGCAACAAATCGTTTGCTTGTAAGCACACACCCACTCACTCGCTCTGGACATTAAACTGTGGTATTCAAACATGAGGCGCTCTGCGAGCCACACGGGGACATAGTACTGTACTAGGGGCTTGGGTGGTTAAGATCACAACGGACGATTGTGTTCACCCCATCCCAAGTGATGTCTGGATATCTTCAGGAGTTCACTGCATGTCTGAAATGATCAAGTCCTACATGTTAGATTCAAGATTCAAGATTCAAGATTTATTAAGTGTCCCAAAAGGGCAAATTGGATTGCAGAAAGCGTAGTACGAAGTACATACATAAAAACAAATAAGACAAAAAAAACATTGTAAAAACAGTCTAGAGCAGCAGTTTAAAGTGCAACACAATAGTTAAAGTGCAAATGACAACAGTAGCAACGATCTAAAGTGCACAGTAGAGATATAAAGTGCATAGTAGCAAAGTGCAGTTCGCTCACAGCAGCACATTTATATCACAAGAAAGAGCTAGATCCCTGTAACTGTAGTGTGGCATTAGACATCAAGGCCCCTATCGTTGCATCGGCGCTGTTTCTAGGCCGAGCGCCTGGCGCAGCGCAAATCAGTGGGCGTGGACCAGCGCACTTGATATCTTGGTCTTGGCGCTAGACGCAGCCTCAACCATTACAACCACGCCTTTTAAGCGTAAAATTATGCACCGTCAGTTCATTGGATAAGTGCAATAAACAAATCGCATGCTTGCCTTTTAAGCTCCATTCCAGTGGTCCAACAAAACCAGACGAAAGCCAAGCGCTCTGCCCCCCCCCCCCCCCCCCCCTCCCTTCATCCAGTCTGTCTGTCTCCATATTATAGGATATTATTCCATATTATTATGCTTCTCAAACCAATCTAACTGCAGTTTAAATACTGCAAGCATGTAAATACGCTACACTATAGCAAGATCAAAGTGAAAAGAATGTTCTAAATGCATCAGCTAGAAAAATATAGCCTATCCCTATATGATGAGATTCATTTTATATTGATGAAAGTTTGTCCAGAAAGATATCGTTTTCTCTCCCCTGCTGCAGGTAGAATGATGCACATAAATATACCCTACATTATGTAAAGTCATTGCATAAATGTGTTTTTATTGTAAAACTAAATGTGAAGTAGGGCCAAGTTATTGGAGCGGACATCACAGTATAGCACATGACAGAAGCGCGTTCCGCTGTCACTTATCTAAATCACGTTAAATCGACAAGGGATATATATAGGCTCAAGAGGACATATATGTTTCACATAGGGTGGTGTTTCATTTCGATGTTTTATTTGGTCCAATATTGAAATGTTCTACAATTGCAGGTTGTCTTACCATTACACATTATTTTAGATCTACCTTTTATATCTATTTCGGCTCATTTGGTTGCTATTTAGTAGCGAAATGGAGGACCCAATTGCATGCTGAGACATTCACAGGCAGTAAACTTACAACTGCTATTTCCTATGGGAAGCTGGGTGCTGCTATGTGTTGTGTCTGTCTGAGCGAGGGAGTCGGAGAGAGAGAGAGAGAAGGGTGACAGAGAAGAGGCAGAAGAGCCCTGGCGCACTGAATAGGCCTGGTTTCAGAGAGAGACAGAGAAGGGTGACAGGGGAGAGGCAGAAGAGCACTCCTTGACACTGGCGCACTGAATAGGCCTGCTTTTCAAAGGCGCAAAGCGCTAAATGTAAGCCAGGTCGGAAGATAACAGTAGGCCGGTATTTAGCGCCGACACGCCCACTTTGGCCCATTCGGCCTAAAGCGCATTTGGCAGCGTAAAGCCATATTGATATCGTCCCAAAACAGGCGCAAGGCACGTTTTTTTGCGTTTAAGGCCCGTTTTAGCGCCGAAGGCCTGTGGGAGAATAGGGGCCCAAGTGTACATTGCAGAGGTGAAGTGCAGCGAATTGGGATAGAGGGTGTATAGACCCTTCTTACGGGGGCCATTTTGTGTCGAAAAGGCAGGATAAACACAGGTGCAAGCAAAACACTAATGAGGGTTTCCATCTTCCATGATTGCAAGTTAAACCCTCATTAGTGTTTTTCTTGCACCTGTGTTTATCCTGCATTTTCGACACAAAATGGCCCCCGTGAAAAGGGTCTATTGTATTTATGGCAGTGTTGTAGTCATGTGACTATATCTGGAGTCCAAGTCGAGTCTGGAGTCCCCAGTGTTTTGAGTCAGAGTCACCAAAGAAGATTCTGAGTCAAGTCCCCATTACCTGAATCCAAGTCCAAGTCAGAGTGCAGAGTTACTGAACGTGAGTGTGAATCCGCATGTAGGTGGAACACAAGTATGTATGGAATTGTATGGAATTGAATAGTCATCATATTCATATAGCTATCAATATCTTGGCCTATTACAAAAAACTACCAAAAAACTGTCTTCATCAATTAACAAGTCCGGAGGATTGTGAAATAACGGCCAGGTCACTCTAGGAAACAAGATTCCTAATCCCAAAGGGATTTACCTGGTAAAATAAAGGTTAAATACTATATATATATATATATATATATATATATATATATATACACAGTATGTATCTGCTTTTACATGGTGCTCAATAGAGAAGACACCTGGAGGTCATGACTTGTTGATTCCTCTTGTATCTGCAGTAATGGCAGTGGAGGCGGTGGCAGCAGCAGGCAGGGGAGAGACTCGCACTATGAGCGTGGCTCTGATGAGCGCTATGACCGATACGACGAGTATGACTACAGGTACAGGTGAGTCATTACCCCCAGTACAAAATGGATATTACACGGGTGATTTGGAGGAAAGGTGTAATCCTTCTGTCTCTCTGCAGTCGCAGGCGCTCTCCGTCTCCCTACTACAGCCGATACAGGTCTCGCTCACGATCCCGCTCCTACAGCCCGCGTAAGTGCCAAGAGAAACGCAGCATGCAGCACATACACCTAGACCTAGCTCCACTGCATCCAACACACCTAGCTCCACTGCACCCAACACACCTAGCTCCACTGCATCCAACACACCTAGCTCCACTGCACCCAACACACCTAGCTCCACTGCATCCAACACACCTAGCTCCACTGCATCCAACACACCTAGCACCACTGCACCCAACACACCTAACTCCACTGCATCCAACACACCTAGCTCCACTGCATCCAACACACCTAGCTCCACTGCATCCAACACACCTAGCTCCACTACATCCAACACACCTACCTCCACTGCACCCAACACACCTAGCTCCACTGCACCCAACACACCTAGCTCCACTGCATCCAACACACCTAGCTCCACTGCATCCAACACACCTAGCTCCACTGCACCCAACACACCTAGCTCCACTACATCCAAACACACCTAGCTCCACTACATCCAACACACCTACCTCCACTGCACCCAACACACCTAGCTTCACTGCATCCAACACACCTAGCTCCACTACATCCAACACACCTACCTCCACTGCACCCAACACACCTAGCTTCACTGCATCCAACACACCTAGCTCCACTACATCCAACACACCTACCTCCACTGCACCCAGGCCCGCCGCACCCCATTACGCAGAGTATGCAGACTGCGTAGGGCATCATGTGACTGAGGGCACACAAAAAAAAAAAAAAAAAAAAAAAAAAAATTTGGTGCCCTCAGTCAGGCCACTCACTGAACAGCAGGCCAGGCGCCGCCTACTGGTTTACTAGTGGTTTTATTACTTTATTCAGGGTGCATCTCATTGTAAAATTGGACTCGGCCCAAATTGGGCTTCAAACGGCCCAAATTGGGCTTCAAGCGGCCCAAATCTGGCTTCAACCGGCCCAAATCTGGCTTCAACTGGCCCAAATCTGGCTTCAACTGGCCCAAATCGGGCTTCAGACGGTCCAAATCTGGCTTCAAACGGCCCAAATTGGGCTTCAAACAGCCCAAATTTTTCGCCGCCGCCCTTCGGACGCCGGCACGCACGTCGGCCTGTATCGGCCTGGCCTGCTTGGTATCTAATGCCCGGCCTGAATTATGATCCCAGTCCGCCCCTGCTTACATGTACAGTTTAACAATCACTTGTTTGCTGACATGTACAGTAATTCTAACAATTGTTTGTTTCCCACATGTAATGAAATGTGAGATACACTAGTATCGTTCATAATTAATGATTTTGCAGTCTTTCGTTTGACAGTTATTGAAAGTTTTACGGGGGGGGGGGGGGGGGGGGGCACCACAAAACAATTACGCTTAGGGCACCCAAATGGCCAGCAGCGGCCCTGACTGCACCCAACACACCTAGCTCCACTGCATCCAACACACCTAGCTCCACTGCATCCAACACACCTAGCTCCACTGCACCCAACACACCTAGCTCCACTGCATCCACGTCCTTGTCTTAAGACATTAGGCTGCCTTTGGTATGCATGTCCAAACACATTGAGGTACTTTACTCACAGCTGAAAGCAGATTGACTTCATTAACACTGTGCTGACTTGTACCTCTACTAATGTGAATCCCTTTTTATTTTCTTTTTTCCTCACACAGGACAATACTAAGTGGCTTCTTTCAACATTCACATTTCCTCTCTCTCATTGCTGGAGTCTGCTTCATCAAAGTGAGGGGAATATTTTGAGCTAGCAGGTCCATATCGACAGACATAACTCTTTAAGTTTGACATAAGTTGTTTACATGCAGTAGATGTCTTAATTTCTAGACTGATTAACGCATCCATGTCGAATGTGAGCAAAGCACTCAACAGCTGATGGTTAACGTGTTGCTTGTTTCCTCCACTTGCATCCTTCCTTCCCTCTTCACTTTCTTAAGCAGGGATGTTGTAGTGATGGTAAATGAACAGCATTCCCTTAATCTGTTACATTGGCCTATAATATAGTTACGTCATGATGTCATTCCCTTAATCTGTTACATTGGCCTATAATATAGTCTGCGTCATGATGTCATGATGTCATTCCCTTAATCTGTTACATTGGCCTATAATATAGTCTGCGTCATGATGTCATGATCTTAATCTGTTACATTGGCCTATAATATAGTCTGTGTCATGATGTCATGATCTTAATCTGTTACATTGGCCTATAATATAGTCTGTGTCATGATGTCATGATCTTAATCTGTTACATTGGCCTATAATATAGTCTGTGTCATGATGTCATGATCTTAATCTGTTACATTGGCCTATAATATAGTCTGTGTCATGATGTCATGATCTTAATCTGTTACATTGGCCTATAATATAGTCTGTGTCATGATGTCATTCCCTTAATCTGTTACATTGGCCTATAATATAGTCTGTATCATGATGGGGAAGGAAAGATGCAGGGCAACCGGCTGTAGAATTTCAATTACTAATATTGTTAATGGTGACACTTCATTTTACACCCTGTCTTAGGTAGGTATAAAAAAGTATAAAAATTCTATTTATGTCTTGGTTGTGATTGGTTGTTGATCCAATTGCCTATAGTGCTAACTCAGTTTCCTGGTAAGTAGCAGGTAAATCAGGATGTAAAATGTGTGTTACCAAAGATCAGTGGTTGGGTCTCTGCTCACCTTTTTTTCCACTTTTTTTTAGTTGAGGAAGTCAACATTTGAGTATCTCCACAGAGTTTTATTTTCATGTACAGTATTATGTTTCTTCTTGTTCCTTTGTATAGAAATATAAAAATATGAAAACTTCAAAATGTGTATGGTGATTTCTGACTTGGTGTGCATGAAATTGGCATTGGGCTTATGTATAGGTAGGTGGGAGTTAAGAAATGGTGTGGGTGCAGGTGAGAAAACAAGTTTTCACAGAATAAGATTTGTGCCATGGCTGTGTGATAAGTTCATGTTCATACAAATGTAAAACAAACTGAAGTGGAGCCACGCTTGAAACCACAGTATGGGCTTTGCATAAGTTGTATTTTCTCTCATTCAAACCATACTAATCAAACCAGATGCAGATAGTCATATCCATAATCTTTTATTGTGAATGTCATTGCAGACGGAACAAATTACAAAACACTATATTTGAGGGACTTTGGTAATTGTACATTTGTTTGTTCAGAGGCAGATCCCAACAAATTACAGCAGTCCAAAGTTACAACACAAGTGCTTATTTTCATAAAACTGCACCATGGCGGACATTCAAATACTTTTTTCATTGGCATGTGACAACATGATGTACTTCAACTCAACCGTGATATTACTTGTACATTTCCCTTTTCAAAGTTGACCAAAGATGTGTGTTTTACATTAGGAAAAGTGTTGACAGAGCAAGGCCATTTCTGAATCCCATCAGACCATGTTAACAGTCACATGTTCCTGCATTGATCAAAACCTTGCAGATTGCATCAGACAACTTGGTCAGTTGTCTGCCCCGATCAGATAACGGTTCAGATGCTGGATTGATACTCGCTGAGAGCAAACAAGCTCTTGAAACTGATTGGCTGATCAAAGGAGTAAACCTGAAGACATTAACGGCTCTTTATCTATAGACCTTAACCCTAATTGTCCAGAACTTGATTCATAAACGTGGGGCCTCTCGGAGTTATGCATTCATTCACACTGACTCAATGATCATTCTTTAGGTCCCAAGGTAACCACTAGTTGGCAGGATACAAGGGTCAAAGTAGAGCTATTTCTCAATAAAGATTGAACAGTCACATGGTGAACTCCGAGCCGCTGCTGTGTATACATCGTAGCACCCGTTCACTACTTTGATTACATTTAGTGAGATTCAATCACTGATGTTCCCTGAAAGAACACCCCGGTAACACAATGAGGAAACATTAGCTTGCTTTTGACTTCTCTCTGATCCACAGTCTACTAGCACAGCAGGTGCGCAGATTGAGAAGAACACCAAGAAATCACTGAATTGTATACTTATGTGAGCTAGTATCTTGTTGTGTGTGTCTTTTTCTTAGGTATCTCCATTAGCTTAGACCCCCACAGAGACTGCAAATCCTCTGAAGAAGGATGGAGGGGGCCATTTCCAGATAGGATGGCCAGTAGTAGTCGACATTACGTGTAGATGGTTATTGGGGATGATATCTCACCTAAATTTGGGACTCGTGATCAAACAAAGACACATGTACATTATTTCCTCAAACAGAGTAAAGACAACATTAAATGGGACATGATCTACTTGGAGCCCACACCTTCCACGTAACAGAAGAATATTGGCTGACAATTGAACTCTCCAACACAAAGGCTACCTTCTGATTATACATCAAATTGACATTTTTTCATTCCTGCTCAGCTTTACCATGAACTCCTTCATAAATCTTTACTACAGGGGTCAAAGTTATGTGGAGCCGAGTACACAAGCCAAGCATACCCATGGGTGGGTTTACAGCAGGTCCAGTTGCAACCTGTGGCTCCATACATCACTCTGCAATCAGAATAAGACTGAGGGGCGACAGTCATGAAGGTTAACAAGCAATAACATGCTCTTAGATGTATAGTCCAGAGAGTGGAATTGCGAGGAATGTGTATCTGATTTGTTCATGTCTAAGCAGTAAACATGATGGCTGCCTGTGGAATAACAAAGTTATACGAGAATTGTTTGCTATTCAATTAACTCAAGTGAACGATCTTCATTATCAGTAAGATGGTTTGATGATATATTGGTAGCCTACAGTGAAATCTCACATGGCTTCTTCATCAGTTAACCAGGGGCTTATCTGAAAAATAAATTTTTTGACATTTAGCTATTTGTATCTGAAAGAAATGTGAGTGTTTTGTCCAAATTCAACAGTTCTTTGCTGAGCCAGAGATTTGCAGTTATTGGTGTTTATTTTTTTAATGAACTGATATTTGCCTCAATATAAGAAAATCGATCATTATCAATATATACAAACTGTTTTAAACCTAAGGTTGCACATATGCACAAAGAGAAGTCCATAGACATGGAGAAAGTTTATTGTTATGCCATAACTTCAAAATATTGCATATTCAAGAAACCTATCAAATCATATGTCAAATAAAAAGGTAAAATTGCAATAACTTTAATCAAATGTACCACCAAAAATCATGTGGTTTGAAGATAATTAGCTCCAACACTTTTATTTCAGCTCAACTCACTCTTGGAAATATGTCCCTATAGAAAATAACTACATTTTAAAGAAGAAATTGCTGAAACTTTTCCACCTGTAATAAAATCCACAGTCTACTACCCATTCCAGATTCTATAAATCATGCACTTTATTTTGAAATAAACATAATGTAATGTGAAATTACACTTACTAAAACTTGAAGCACAACAAATCATGTTTCTCTTTTACAAAACTATACCTGACAAAGATATTGAAGGAATTCATTGCTTTTGAGCCTTTAAGGAGAGATTTGCTCAGCAGTGTAACTAATCAATCAAGGTGCTGCAACAAGCAAACCACAGCAGGAGAGCAGGAAAGTTTTCCAGTAAGTCAGAGGCAAAGCTACATGCTGAAACATGGCCCTTTTTACACTACAACTGCAATGTGTGACAAATTCTGCAAAAATTCATGTGACTCCAGTGTGAAATAAATAGCTAGTTTTATCAGGCCTCTCTGCACTGCAGATTTACATGTGGTGTTGATCTGACCAACTGCTCAGAACATTAAAATGGACAGCGTCATCTTTATCCCACGAAAAAACATCAGCAGATGTTGATAGCCCAACAAAAAATTATATTTTTACTGCAAATAAAAACCAAATGTGAATTTCAGACAATATAATTCTACACACTATAGATCAAATGCAGAGTGTATAACTAAATCAATCTCAGCCTATAGTCTGGCAATTAAACAAATATTTAATTGGTGATGGATGTTGCCACTTGTGACACAAAACAAGTATGACGGTATGCATGTTAACTATTAATAGCATTTTTTTAAACTATTTTCAACAAAACAAGAGACAATTCCATTCCTTAAAAAATACATTCACATTTAAATAATCTATAGTTTCCAGTGGTCTGGATTGAGTCAACTTTTTCTGACTAATGACAGCATTTCATTTTTGGTTGAACAGAGTGAGCAACGAGACACCAAGAAAAAGGTATAAATTCTTTAATAGCATCATTATTTTTAAATAAAATACATGTAGTAGGCCTAGTTGCAATAGTTGCATAGTTTTAATAATTTGCCAGTGACCATTACCTCACTATTTAGCCCACTATTAAACAGAAATGTTCCTTGGCATGTGTTTTCAAGGGGCACAACACCGCCATTTTCTAATGAGATGAGGGGTGCCATCCCATAGGGGAATCTGTGGAGAAAGGACTTATCCAGTTCCCCTTTTTTCTTTTTCTTTTTTGAAAGACTTGTATGCAGCCTGTATGAAAGCACTGGATGTAAATAGAAAACACATGTCTGGATAAAACGTGTTATTACATCGATATAGACCGTGTTTCCGCCAAAGTTCTATGTTACTGTGAGCCTCAACATTCCCTTCAACATGGCGTTCGTTCACCACAATGTTCCATATACATTCTGTCCAAAGCGCTCAGTCGGTGGATTGAATGGTTAAAACTCAAGTAAAAAACACAATGAGAATGGCTATTCGCCTAGCAAGACATAAATAAATAAATAAAGCAATCTCACCGGAACACAGAATCCCTTGATTCCATGTAGCCTAAGGGGGGAAACGACCCTTGCGTTTGGCGACGTAGACCAAGTTATCTACATCTTGGAGTGAGGCCAATAGCACAAAGTTGGGCTATAGGCTGCGTTTGTACTGCTTTAGCTCTCTTTCTCTCCCTACAAATGCACTTAGGCTAAACCAGATCGATTTTCCCAGGCTTTCTCTCTCTCCCCTATTCATAAACCGCAGAAATCATCCCACATAGGATGCAACCTAGTCTGAAACTTTATGTCAGTTTGCCCTATGGAATGTGTCCATAGCGAGGAGAGCAGGGGCTGGGGGCGGGGAGACTTTCTGTACATTCCTCAGCGATACATTCACTCCTCCTGCAGAGCAGAGCCTGCAGCCACACACAGGCAGGCACGCACGCACGTACACACACACACACACACACACACACACACACACACACACACACACACACACACACACACACACACACACACACACACACACACACACGCGCGCGCGCGCGCGCGCGCACACACACACGCGCACACACACACACAGGCTGCAGCCATGCATGCATTATTTTAGGCTACTTCATTTAAACGCACAAAAGCTCTTGTGCCCTGTGTTTCTGTGTGCACTCTGTCTATAAAAGTATCACAGGAGGCAGCTTTGAGACACATTAAGTTTGCATTTCGTTATTTCCCTTGCAGCGGAAATCAATGAGGTCGAAAAAACTAAGTTCTAAAAAATTGTATATGCCCAACTAGGCCAATGGAAAATGCTAATTTTCAATAAATCCCTCGTTGTGCATGTCCAAAACTAAAGAAAGCTATGGATCTGCATGGGCAGAATCTGAAGAAATGTTTCTGGAGTTATAACTTTAAATGAATTACAAAATGTTTAGGAAGCAGACAGTGTGTTAAATGTGAGTTTTAAATACTACATTTAATTGTTTGTGTATTTATTTATTCGTCTCAGTTACCTTCAGGTGTAAAGACAATCTAAACTTCATGTATTAGTTATATAAAGTGCCACGGATGACGTCACGGGTCATATTTCGTTGCATCTCCATGGCTCGTGATAAAGCCTAAAAGGGGAAACATGGGAGAAATGCATCATTGGCGCGCTCATTCATATAGAATAGCAGAGCAGGATAGCCAATGAATGAGCGCGTTGAGGCCGAGCCAGGCAGTAGTACGGAGCTGGTCTGGAGCCCTCTGATTGGTCAGCCCTCCCGACCAATCAGATAACTCGCTGTGTTTGTTCAGCAGCAGCAGAACCCCGCCTTCTCTCTCTCTCCTCTCTCTCTCACACACACACACACACACACACACACACACACACACACACACACACACACACACACACACACACACACACACACACACACACACACACACACACACACACACACACACAGTCTGAGCCACTGGCTAAAGGGCCCACAAAACCAACACTGCCTTTGTAGCCTGCTTTAAATGAGCCTGCACACCTAGGTCTATTCATTAGGAAACAGCTCTAGTGACACAGTAGCCTATCATTTTTGCACTTGCAAATTGCAGGGGTGTAGTGCAGGCTAAACCCACCTAAACTCACCTTGCCTACCCCTTTCCTTGAGAAATGAAATCTACACAACTTTTCAAACTTGCATCAATGTTTAGAATATTAGATTCAGGGTAGCATATCTGACACAGCAAATGCTATCAGACATAATAGGCTAATTAAGTTACATATAATTTACAATGATTTTAATTATAGTACTATATCTTGCTATATTGTTTAGATCTCTCTGAGTTAATAGTTTACCTATATCTTATTATAATTTGCCACTCATCATCACTGATTATGTTGCCACTATGCGCACACAGAAGTCACTGACTACAACATAGAGCTCATATTTATAATAATGAACTTATTGTTGCATGTGCATGTCTATGCACAACAATGTATGTGTTATACTTCAACTATATATAGGCAAAAAAATCAAATCTTAATAGTCTGGAGTTGAATTTGAACTGCACATAGGCTACATGTTACCTAATCTTCTATAGGCTATTTCAAATATCCAAATTAATAGTTTAACAGTCGTCCTCAAAGTAGAACCTGGAACCGCATGGGGCCTTTGGAGGTCCAAATGGGTTTCCAACAAAATACAAAAAAATATATACTTTAATTCCATTGTGAGGTCTATTAAATTCATCAGACGTCAGCAGTATGAGGAAATGTAGCCTCTGCCCGTCTAGAAAGCTGTTCCCAGACTGGCTCTCTAAGGTCAGCGTGACCCCCATATGTAATTTATTAATTTGGGGGTCCTTGGTGCTGAAAAACTGGGTTGACAATCCGCCATTATTCAACAGGCATGGGTTTGATTACCCGTAATATGCATTTCCCGTAGGCTGAGCTACGAGTAACTGTGATTTACGACTTATCTTATTGGCCGTTGTATAATATTTTAGACATGTAGGCTATTCCACATGTGATTCATTTGGGCTGTATGTCTACATATATGACGCTAGGGGTACTTTTCTGGAGGAGACTCCTCCCTCTTTCAGAGCATGCACAGACCCATGCCTTCCGGAGGTATAGGGGAAAGGATTCGCCATATGCATTCATTCGGCTCGGCCGAGCCTTTTCCACTTTTTCCAAATGGCCTGAAAGTTGAGGGGAAAATAAGTGGCGTGGCAGCAGTCATCTCACCCAAAGACGCCCCCTTGATGCCATTCAGTGGGACCACGGGCAAGTCGGGCGTGCTGTTGGACTTTGAATTGTGGATCATAGGCAGAGGCTGGCTCCAATCTTGTTGGAGAAGATGGATGCCGTCATTTGGATAGTAGTACGTGTCATTCCCATATTGACTGAGGGCCCAAGAAGCGACACAGGGCCCCTCCCTATTCTAGATTCCCCAAATTGAATGTGTCCATATGTATGCAATTTAACAATATAGTGCAATATCATTTATGAATGGCCCCACCCCCTTTCCTCCTACTGTGTCATCCGTACAGCGCAGCGCACTTTACCAGCACAGCCGTGCGCACAAGCCCCCGCAATATCAGCGTCGCCCTGCTATATGGGCGTGCGCGAGCGCACTGCCGTTTTACTATTCCTCAGCCGACCAATGAGAATCGAGGGTTTGCAGAGAAAGGCACACGAATGTGATTCTAGTAAAAGATACACTGGGTTCTCACGGAATCCCTTTACGCGCACAGCTCGCCAGGTTTTTTCCCAACACCAATCCACTCTTCCCCTCCTTTTTTCTCCACTCCCCTCTGCTGTCCCCACCCCAGATTCCCGTGCAATTTTCCCCAATCCCAAAACACTTAATTGAGCAATTGGGATTCCTCACGTGTGGGGTTGATTTGTAGTTTGAACACGTGGCTCATTCAAAAAAGCCGGAATAGCCGAGGATTTTTTTTTTCTCTCCCCCTTCTTCTTCTTCTTGTAGGTTCCACTCAGAGGCGGGCGCCAGCCTTACCGTGTGTGACATTCTCTGTCTCTTTGCCAAGGGGTTTGGAGGAAGACACAAAGTAGTTTCTCCTCCTTTTCACCCAGCCCGCCATCGTTTGGAGACACGAGATTAATAATTGAGAATTTATTTTTTGCGCGATAGAGATAGAGGGGCAAGGGAGCGCAAACGCACTGTGAGGTTGCCAGTTTAAATCTATCTGTGGCTTGAACGACCGGGAAGCACGCCACGGCCACTCCGTAGTAGTAAAGGCGATTTTAGGCTACTCTAAACACTGCGCATCCGAGAGAGCGAATAACTATCTCTCCGCCGGCGTAAAGATTGTCCTTTTCGGCGCAGAACATGAATAAGCTATACATTGGCAACGTGAGCGAAGAGGCGAGCGCGGAGGACTTGGAAACTATCTTTGAGCAGTGGAAGATTCCGCACACTGGTCCATTTCTTGTCAAAACTGGCTATGCGTTCGTGGATTGCCCGGACGAGAAGGTTGCAATGAAGGCCATTGATGTTCTTTCAGGTGAGAATTTATTTCGGGGTGAATAAAGTGTTGTCTGAACGACGCCCGAACTGCTGCAATTATGTGGAGATCGCTTTACTCCAGGGCCCCTGAGAGAAATGCATGTAGTCTTGTAGGGTGGGGGGTGTATCCACCATACAAGCCATTCTCTTTCTCTCCCACAACCTTTAGCTACTTGGCCTTTTGACACCGTGGACGCAGATACACGGGTGCCCAGGTTTCCACTGAAACCATGCGCTCGCATTTAGCTTGATAAAATGGTCGAGTAAACACAAGCATGGGGAATGGGAATACCAAGGCTTCCCTATTGTAGGTTTACGCCGTTCAGACACTGAGCAGCGGGGCGCATATGGGGCTGCGGGCTGTGTGGACGCCGTGAAGTGAACCTTATTGTGGGCTCTACATCAGCCCACTTTGACACGATTATGAGTGGAAGCTGTTACTGTGTTGCTGCTTCCATCAGCGCCCCTTTGAAGTTGCTCTCTCGCCCATGTTTCAAAGTGTAGGCCCCTCTTCAGTGGCCCTAACTTGTTACATTGTAGCACACAGTGGAGCCAGTCCGCCCATGCTGACACACCAGGTGGTTTAATTGTGTTGGCCAAATGTAGGCCAACGAAATGAGCCACACGACCGTTTTGCCTTTGTATATTATTTATTTTGTGTCATGGCGTGTTGTTAAGCGTGAAGTGACGCCTGTCAATATAGGCCACCACGCAACAATTAGGTTAAACTCGTATAATTTTACAAATTCGGTTCATGTCTAGCCAATTTGCTGTGTCCTTGTGCTACACTACTATCCCCGCACATTTTCATTAATTTGTCCCGATAATATCGCATTAACCGGCGAATATCCACCCCTCTGATATCTGCCCATATCTTGTGTTTATATATTTTACTGCACTTCGTAAACATTAGGACTATTAGGCATGTTCTGAAAGCACAGAGCAGGCCTGCTGTGAGACGAAACTATTAGTGAAATTACAAAAAAATGTTGTTATTTGCTCTCCTAGGTAAAGTTGAACTTCATGGAAAAGTTCTCGAAGTGGAGCACTCGGTCCCTAAACGTCAAAGGTACGTGCAGTTTTATTAAATAGTGCTTGGATCAACTCGTGGGGGCCCCAGTTTTTTCTCTCTCCTCCTCCTCCTCCTCCTCCAGCCATTTTCTATAACTCATTTTCTTTTTTTGAAGTGAGATTTGCTGGACTTGTGTGTGCAGTTTACGTCGTCGGCGGAGGCTGCTACAATTAATGCGTCTATGTAGGCTATTTTTATTTGGGCCAAATGAGACGCCATGTTTTTTCTCTCAATGCGTTGGGGTCAAATGAAAGGGGCGTATGGTGGTAGCCAACGCTCCCTCCCCTCCCCTCGCCATGCTGCTCCTAAAACCATTGTGAATATGCTTTTAACCGGCATGGGCCTGTATTTCTTCACTGCCCTATCCACTGCTAATTTTGACTGAAGCCCAGTGCGTGGTACGACGTGAGCTCCGACTTGTTAAGGCTAGAGTGGATGCAGGTTGGGTTTGAGGCGTACAGGCCTGCGTGGCGGAGAGAGTCGTCCATTTGAGAAGGATCTACCCGTCATTCTCCCTGTCTGCCTGCCCTGCGCTTCCGCCCTCCTATCCACACATTGTGCTGTTGCATGAGATGGACTCCCAAACGCGACTGGAATGGGAGCTTGGGGCCCTATAGTCACGGAAAACCTCAGTTTGAGACTATAGACCCCTTTAGCCACTAGCCACTGATCTGTCATGTGTTTCAGTGATGAATGCTTCCCATAAGTGTGACAGGATTATTATTTCCTAGGGCCCATCTAATCTGTGCTGGAGATGTAAAAGATTGGGTGTTATATTGGCTTTGGGTGTGTGTAATGTTACATTTTGTTAGTAGTGGCACATTTAGGTCCTAATTAATCCTTTCTTGGATTAAATTAAATTGGCTCTTGCTTGGTAATTGCTCTAATGATTTCTGAGAGGCTTTATTACTCGTAATATACATTGTGTATCTCAGTGTGAATTTTAATTGGATGATCTGGTGTTGAAAACAGAGGTTGAACACCCAGCCTATGAAAATATGCTGAAATTGATAAAATGATGGATTCATTTATTTTAGCATGTGATGCTGGTCCTTAATGGCAAATTTATTTGATTTGACAACTTGACGTGAAATGTATTTTTCCACCATACAAGGTTTCCTGGTGGCTGGTGGCCTAAAGTGTAACAGGCTAGGTTTTGTTTGGATAAAAACCAAATGAGCTAAAATGTCAGTTTTGGGTCAAATTTCCGACCTTCCTGCACAAATTATTGACCATGAAAAACGTTTCACGTAGCTATGTATTGGTAGGCTCTAGTCTGTTTTGCTGGCCATGGCAGCAATAGAGTCCAGTTTCAGCCATATGTAAAAGGAAAAATGTGCCCTCCTTTTACAACAGGAATGATATCCGTATAGTCAATGGGAACAGTATTCTGAGTATAGGCTAGATAGACACACACACACATACACTGGGGCCCCTTTTTGCATTCTAGCCTGCTGAGTATCAGCTGGGGGCTTGGCCAATCACCGTGGCTTAACCTTTGAACCCATCAGGAAGGGGAAGTGCTGTAGCAGGCAGGCAGATCTTTGTGGGGAGCAGGGTGGGATTGGCCGCAGCTTGGGGTACATGCAAAGACCAGGGTGCATGGGTTTTGGATCCTGAGGAACGTGTTTGATGTGGGGGGAAATGCATATTTAATCAAAGTTTCATGATGTACATTTCTCTGAACTTAGTCATGGCTGTGGCCAAAAAAGCCCACGCTGTCTCCTGCTTGGCTGCACTACATTATCATTCCTACTGCAGGGTTGGCTAGCGACTTGTATGAAAATTTATGCAGCAACAACAACATACAAAACGTAATTCATCCAAAAAAAAAATCTTGTCCACAGCTGTATTGTATTCTTTTCTATGGCATGGCTGTTAAACTTTTCAGACATTTTAGTCTCAGATATTTCACTCTATTGAACTTAAAAAAAAAATTGCTGTGAAATTTGGTATGTGAAAATAGATTTTTTTTAAACGTGTCATTTAAAGATGATGCCAACTCTCCACTGTCTTGACAATGTGCCTCTAAAAAAATAAAAATAATCTCAAAGCGTGGCAGTTATACAATAAGAGCATCCAGCACTGATCAGAATCTTACAGGTGTATGTTTGTATTTTCATTAAGATGGCCATTATTTTTCCACTATAGCTTTAAAAAGTGTGGTGGATTACATGTCGCTGGATCACACAACTGTCCCACATAAAATTGGAGCTATACATGTAATTTGGCCCAGCAATTATTAGTTAACTAAATGGTTTGTTTACTCACCCACTCACTCATACATATTATTTTTTTTACCTTAATTATAAGCCAAACCGTTAAGTTGTAGCAGTGTTTTTATTTATTGTATACTCTCTTGGGGCTGTTTCTCTTGTTGAGGAAATTTCAAAAATTCTAGCTACAATGCTGTTCACCACAAGTACAAGAAGAAAGAAAATGGCATGTTTTTAGGAGAGGTGGCCCCACATGTGACTGTACGTGTGTGTGTGTGTGTGCGTGGGAGAGAGCGAGAACGAATGAGACACAGATGTCATAGAGGGCATGTGTTCATAGGTGTACATTTAACAAAGCAGACTTAAAATAAATAAAGAAGTAAATACAAATGGCCCTTAACAATTGAGTTCCCAGTAAGTGGTGTAAAGTTTCAACCCTTTTGCTAATGCACTACCCCCTTTTTTCCCCAAGAGTGTTTTTTTTTAATACCAAGCAGTAAAAAGTAAGCTCTATAAATTCAAGACGACAACAGTGTAGATTGTAGCAGGGCTATTGTGCCTGGAGAAATGGCTCCTGGCTCTTATTAGAAGAATTCTGGGTCACGGGGTCACCGTGGGGCCCCACCTGCGAAACAGGGAGCGAGACTTGTGGGGTGCAAATAATTGTGAATGTGGCCCCTTGTTTCAACCGATCTGCAGGCAAGGGTTCCTCAACTCGACCTCCTCCGAAGCTCATATCAAAGTGACGTTGTAGCCTCGCTTTTGTCTCTTTAATTATTTTTTCCTAAATGGGGGGGGGGCAAAAGTAATCTTTGCAGAAGTTAAGTCATTTCTAACATTTCTAACAGTTACTTAAATTATTATAGTAATCACAATTTCTTATATTTCCACAATCATTCTAGCCAAATGGTAGTGTTGAATGTAGCTTATTGGGTGCAAACTGCATGCAAGGCCTGTGAGAGGGCAGCGGAGAGGAAGCCAGGCTGTGTGGAGTTCAGTCATTCAGAACCTCTGCATACTGAGTAGTCAATGGCTGGGGATGGGCGTATAGCAGCACCATCCCTGTTGGTGTCGATGTATAGTGCCACAGTATGGGCTGTGTAGTGCCAGACAGTACGGGTGGATGGCAGAGAAATGGAGACGGAACACGGGTGTGGCGCAGGGCAGGCTCATGGTGCTCCTCTCGGGATTCCGCCTGTGTTTTTTTTCACAGATGCATGTGCACGCTTGCATACGTCGTGTGCATTACACACACGTACTTGTGTGTGTGTGTGTGTGTGTGTGCACAAACTGCACTCCCATAGATCTCAGCTGAGCTGCGGGGGAGGTGGGTGGGGGCGGGGGGTGAATGTGTAGAATGTTGGTTGAATTTTAAAAGTAAATACGGAGCCGGGCCTCCTCCTGGCCATCACATGACGAGTCACTCCTGCCTCCTCCCCTCCCACTTTTAACCCCCGCTCTACATGTTCCTGTCAGTGGACTTGTCCGTGTCCATGGCAACGGGGCCCCACCCCCACAGGGCAGAGAGGGCCCTTGTTACCCTTCCCTGGAACAGGGCTAGTACCCCCCCAACCCGTCCACCCCCCTTCCCAAATCAAAGGCTGGGGCTAGGGGAATGTACACCCCCCCCCTCCATATACCCTGGCTGACTTCCTCCGTGTGTGGAGCTATAGGTTAATCCGACTGGAAGTGGCTGGTGCATTTGCACATTTCGCATGGCGTTCCCACCGCAATGCAGAGCATACAGAATGGTGGGGGGTGGGAAGGGGGCCGGATCAGCCAGGAATGGCACAGTGGGCCGGAAAGGGCTGGAATTCCTCTTGGAAGCTGTTTGGGAATTTTCTTTACGATTTGCCCATTTGGAATTAAGTAGTTTCCTGATGTCTCAAATTTAATATGTTGTACACACTTGAACTTCAGCTAGCTTGATTGTGGTGGTGGTGACTGTTGGCTGAGGAATCTCCCATTGCGGCCTATGTAGCACCCGTGTGCCGTCTCCCAGTGTGTGTGTGTGTGGTGTAGCACCCGTGTGCCGTCTCCCAGTGTGTGTGTGTGGATGTGCTTTACATGTGTGCTGGTGGGCGTGTTGAATTGGCTTCTGCCTAACCTGTGCTGCTAGATGCTCTTCTGTCTCATAGAAGCTATGTTGGCTAAATGTGAGCTGAGCTGGATGGATGCTGCCTGTTTTTATTATTTTCACCAATAGCAGATCACAATAAATGTCTATTGAAACAGGTGTAGAAGTAGATGGGCTGCATTTGGATGTTACATTTGACAGTGTGGCGAAGCTTGAGAACAGAATACAAAATTTATGAGTAAAATAGCTTTTTAACCATATCAATCTTTACCGTTTTTAATATAAATGGTCAACACACCATCTAGCTTGTATTGGTTGACTAGTGTATGCAGGACATGCTCCAGGTGTGTGGGGTGTCCTTGTGCAAAAGCGTTGTGGTCAGTTTGTGCGTCCACATTGTGTGCGTGAGTCACTGTTGGTGCCTGGCCTCTCAGCTGTATGTACATTGCGTTCCTTTAGGTTTGTGTGTGTCAACAGGCGGTGGACCTTGGAATGGCCGGCACTTTTCTCACATTTTTATATAACATCCACGTCCGCGCGAAGCGCTTGTGAAACTGTGTGTGACTCATATTGATCCACAAGTTCCATTGTCTGCATGACCTCCAAACATAGCCGCTACATTCACACACTCTTGTACACTTTTGTCTTCCAATTCCAGTGCCACACAAGCGTATCTAAATTGGGAATCTGCAGCAAAAAGGAACTCGGATGAATTGGGATGTTTGTCATGCGGGCGGACGCGGGCTGCTCGCTCCCCGCGATAGCACGCAGCAGCACCATTGTTGTAATTGGTCGTCTTCCACTTACCTCTGCTGTGTGTGTGTGTGTGTGTGTGTGTATATGTGTGTGTGTGTGTGTGTGTGGCGCTGATATGAACAGGCACTCCATTCTGATTAAGCTTGCCGTCATAACTGTGACGCGGCGAGCGGAGATTCCCCCTTCGCTTTCCATTTGGCACCCCCCCACCACACACACACACACACCTTTTCTTTTTGGTGTGACTCGTGGCTAAGTGTCTGTATTGGCTGCATCGGGGGAGCAGAGGTGTGTCGTGGTGTCCAAACCTCTTGGTATACTGGTAATGCCATGAGCACATGCTCCACCATCCTTTTCTTCCTATGTTCTGCCTTTTTTCCCGATTCCCCCGATTTTCTCCCAATTGTACTTGGCCAATCCCACCCCCCCCCCTTCTCACTGCCCCGGTCGCTGCTCCACCCTCTGCCGATCTGGGGAGAGCCGTAGACTAGCGCCATGCTTCCTCCAACACATGCGCAGTTGCCAGCCGCTTCTTTTCACCTGACAGCGGGAAGCTTCACCGGCAGGACGTAGCACTTGGGCGATCACACTATTCCCACCGGTTCCCTACCGCCCCGAACAGCCGCCCCCCGACCGACCAGAGGAGGCGCTAGTGCGATGACCAGGACACATACCCCCAATCCGCCTTCCCACCCTCAGGCACAGCCAATCGTGCCTGTATGGACGCCCCGACCAAGCCGGAGGTAACACGGGGCTGCGAACCTGTGACCCTCGTGTTGGTAGGCAGGGAATCTACCGCTGCACTAGCCGGATGTTCTGTCCTTGATGCCCCGGTTTGCTCCTCCCTGCTCTACTTTCCCATCGTCTGCTTCTTGCTGCTGGGTGTTTTGGGGGGCGTGGCAGGGAAGCACATTTAGTTTGACTTTTAATTTTGGAGCACAGACCCCACACCCCCTAGCCAGCTCACCCTCTGTGCCTCTGTCCCTTCATCCCATGTCTGACCCGGGGCGTGCGCTGCACCTGCTGGGATGGGAGTGGTATGAAAGCAGCCTGCGTAATCTCTCCAGTCGGATGATGCTGATGTTGTACAGAATGCCTTCATCTTGTCATTCATCTCATTGTACCTCCGGTGCTGCTGACTACCCTGTGACTAACTGTGCAATCTCCTCTTTTTTTTTTTGTCTCTCCTCTTCTCTGTCACTCTCCCCCCATCTCTGGTCTCTCTTCCCATCCACCTTGCTCTCAATTTCTTCCTTTTTCTCCCTCCTCCTCCTCTGTCCACACACGCACACGCACGCACACACACACACACACACACACACACACACACACACCCTCTCTCCTCCCTTCTTCTGTCTCCAGGAGCTGTAAGCTGCAGATCAGGAACATCCCGCCTCACATGCAGTGGGAGGTGAGTGCTAACAAGCGGCTAACTACTTCCAGGGCGGGGCTAACTGCTTCCAGGGCGGGGCTAACTGCCTCCAGGGCGGGGCTATCTGCTTCCAGGGCTGGGCCGCCCCAAACCGGGCTCTCGTTTAGCGGCCTCCGGAGCCGGCGTTCGTCCCCCTGGGGTTTGAGCCCAGCACCCTCTCCGCTCGTCTGGAACGGGGTTGCGGCCTGGGGCCAGCGTCACATTGTGACCACTGGGTCGCGCATTACAACAGAAATTATTACTGATGCCATTTGGCCCGGGTAATGTACATGTGTCATTTTCAGAGGTTGAGCAGAGTCTACCTCACTCCCCTCCCCCCCCCCCCCCCCCCCCCCCCACCCCACCCCACACACACACACACACATTTATACACACAACAACTTGGGTAGCGACAGGAGTTGGGCAAACGCATGGAAGCTTTCAAAAGGATGCAGTCCTTGGTGCAAGGAGGATCTGCACATGCATTGGCTATCCCAGTGGTTCTCAAACTTCCTCACATCAAGGACCCCTAAACGGACACAAATTAGACCACGGTCGCAAAGATCTTGTCCCATGATTCCCCATCTGATCAGATTTGAGCTTTTTAGATGTTTTATTACAGAAAGTGTATGAAACCCATGACCAAAACGGTGATACATTCTGTCATTGTGTTACTTACGGATGGAATGATGGTGCAAATAAATGATTCCCCTTTTAGCTGGGGACCCCCTCTCAAGGACCCCTGGGGGTCCCCAGACCCCACTTTGAGAACCACCGGGCTATCCCAACTCAGGCTTTAAGTCATTACGCCACCCTTGTAGCAGACTCCCACACCTGCTGCCTGCCAGCTGGGATTTTAATGCTTTTCAAAAATGCTCTGCGTTTTTGTGCCTGCGTTGTGTCCTCTGGTCAAAGGATCTCTGATGCGCGCAAATGCAAACTGTGCAGTAAATAATGGCTGTTGAATAATTGTGGTCACGACTTATTTTCGATAGTGATTACAGGAGGTGGTCTATGAGTGAAGGCTGGGCACTATCATGCATTTTCTTGTGAAAAACTCGCATGGAAATTAAATTTAAAATAAAGCAAAGTTGACTCGAGTGGTTGTGAAACATTGATGCAGTGGTGGTGGGTGGCGTAGGGGTTTGATTCGGCCTGGCACAAGTTCGTGCAAAAGTCCACACGTTTGAATGCTACTGTATATGGGGCATTTTCTACAATTTATTTGTGTGTGTGTGTGTGTGTGTGTGTGTGTGTGTGTGCGCGCGTGTGTTTTACACATTCAACCATTTTTTATGTATTTAGTTCTGCATTGCACATTTCCATTGCGTCCTTAACATTCATGTAGCTGTTGTTTGCCCCCAACACACACACACACACACACACACACACAGCTGGAAGATTGTCCTCACATTTAAATCTGGCTTATTGCCGAGATCGCTCCCCCAAAAAAAGAACAAATAAAACACAGAACAAATACAATTGCAGTAGTTTGATATTGTGCTCGTGGAACGAGGGATGACTTATTTATTGGATCCTCCTAGAATGAGCAGGTGACTACAGCAAATGATTCAGACAGCAAGACAAGACAACCACTAAAACTGAGTCGAGGTTCCTCTGAAAGGCCATCATCCACTTTGCTGGCTTTCTCTAAAGGCTAAGCAGGTGAACATGCTGTCTGTCTCATCATATACAAATCAATTGTAATGGTATCAATAGAAATGGTGAGCAGCACTGTGGTCACATTCCTGGAATCCGAGGCCACTGCCCCTATTAGTGAGCCACTGTTTTTTTTTCTTTTCTTTTTTCCCAGAATATTGAGCAACAGCCGAGTGTGTTCACTTCACGCATCGTACGTCTTCTTTCCTTCCTGCATGCGATGTGCACATCTTTTGATTTGGACACTTTTCTACTTGCTATCAGCTACACATTCTGCCGCCATCAATCACACACTGTTGTTGCTTTGAAAAGAAATGTATCTGAAATCTTTACAAATCAGTTATGCATTGAAGCTTGCTTTTTTCCTTCAGATGAAGCATCAACTCACAATTCCAGTGTTGTTTATAGATTTATAATTTGAATATTATGTGCCAGTAACACAATACATGATATTTCTTTTCTTTTTCCCCTCAGTTTTGTTGTGTGTGTGTGTGTGTGTGTGTGTGGTTCAATTTAATTGCCTGCTCCATATAAATACATGGAGCATAACAGAGAATTTCACATGGAACTGTAAAATGCTACAATATGTGCTCTCTTTTTTTTTTTTAGCCTAAATGTTCAGATTGTAAGTGATGTCGGACGTATACATGCTCTTTAGATTGCAGCCTCGTTCACTCCCCTTGATCAAATGGCTACGGACAGGCTCAGTGCTTCGTAATGGTGGGCTCTCGCTTTGCCTACGCATGTGCCTGCCTCCACTGCAGCTCCAGATCCACCCATGTTGCTAGCATGTAGCGTAGCGAGCCGTCTGCTTTCTCAAAAGGTGACATGGAGGGTTTTTCCCCCTCTGATGAGTGGGGGGAGGGGCTGCAAGACTGGAGGAGCGGAGTAGCCCTTGTTCATGTAAAAGGCCTGGCATGCGTCTGGTCAGGTAGAGAAGGCGATGTGTGATGGTGCGTACGGCCCTGCTGCCACAGGACGCGGGTGAGAGTGGGGTGTTTCACGAGCTGTGGTGGGTGGGTGGCCCCCCTCCCCCCCCCCTTAGCCTCCATGTGCCGCCGACTCACAGAATGTGTAGCATGAGCTCGCACCCCTCCCCCAGCCACTGCTTCCTGCTGGAATGCACCCCACCCTTTCCTGAATGGCCTGGATTCCTATTGGCCGGGCCCCTCGGACGGACAGGCGCAGCAGCCAGTCTGGAGCGAGCAGCTCTTGGCTTCAGGGAACTCTCATATCAGCGCCGGAGCAGCCAATGGCGGTGGCTAGAGATGGCAGAGAGGCGGGAGGTTGCGCGGTTGGTGGGTCGGTGGAGTGGGGGGGGGGGGGGGGGGGGGGGGGGGGGACGGTGTCTGGTTGGCTAGAAAGGGGGGTTGAGCTGTTGGGGGTGTGGCCTTGGGTTTGACTGAGCATGGTTGGAGGTCTTGGGCATGTAGGCTTAGCTTAGAACCCTCGCTCCCCCTCTCGCCCACATTTGATCACATCTATATGATTATGAATTCAAATCGCGTGGTTGGCTGAGGTGATTTGGCCGTGCCGTCAATTTGATTTCTGTAAAAAAAAAAGGGCTTGCTGCTTTGAGTCAAACAGGCGAGGAAATGTGTAGTGAATTAATTTTAATTGTTTTAGCAGCAAATCCTTTTAAGTCAATCTAAGTGCAAAGCAAATGACTTTCTGCCATCAAGGTTTTGTTGAATTGGTTTACCTATGCTGTTGTATTGCTGCTGGATGACTGACTTTAGGTTTTCACAATGTTCAATGAACACCTGTGCACTTTTGAAATGAGATATTTGTTTAATGGTTTATAATGAATAGGGTTATGAAATTCACTCAGCATCACATCAACTTAAGGAAAGGGTAAGAAAGAAGACACATTTTGAGGCACGTGGTGGCCTGCAGAAACCCTTTACATGGTGAAAATTTGACATTTTCATTTTTTTACATTTCCATAAATGAGAAACTCTTTCCCTATAGCCTATATACCTTTTTGAATGACTGAGATAGCTCTCAGATCTGTCTAAAAGTAAAATGTGAGAAAATGGCTTTAAACATTCACAACATCATATTGTCTACAGTGGCATTCCACCAAAAACCATACAAAATGAATACTTTTTTGTTTTCTGAAAAGGATTCACCATGATGTACTACGGAGATGAAAGTAACCAAATCACTCAAAATCTCAAGATTCCTGCAAAACTCATTTCCGACCTTCATTGGCTCATTATCAACAATGGGTAGCAGCGACATGTGAAGGGTTGTCCCAGGCCGCCACACATTCAGCACAGTACTGCAGCAAACGTACCCACGTACTCCATGTTGAACTCTGGGCTTCAGAGTGAACGGGCAGTGTCCCCTCAGTGAGCTGGGCCGGGTTTTCTGCTCACTGACTGGACCTGTGCAGGACCTGCTGGGTCTCTGAGTGATCGGGTCTCTCTCTCTCCCCCCCTCAGGTTTTGGACGGTATGCTAGCTCAGTATGGTGGCGTGGAGAACTGTGAACAAGGTAAATACCGACACACTTCTTGTCTCCACTTTGTTTCATCTGTCTGCTTTGGATGGAACTCAACCGCGCCTTCCCCAAACGCAACACATCGCCTTGGAATTTGTAATTTCTGCCATTTTTTTCTTTCTTGTATCAAGCAGATCGGCCCTGTTTTGAGTCCTATAGTTTCAGTTTTTCCTATTTCAAACAAAAAACGACATCATTGAAGAACCTGAAAGAGTGGTTTTCTATTGACCGTCACACTATATAAAACTAGCTCAGTGTGGTAAATTGGTGTCTCACTGTCATTGTTTGGGTTTGTGTATTGACTGACTCTACTCTCTCTGTTTTCTCACACAGTGAACACCGACACAGAGACTGCAGTAGTCAACGTTCGATACGCAGCCAAGGACCAGGCCAGGCTGTGAGTCTCACACACTCAGACACACACACACACACACACACACTCTCTCACACACACACACACACACACACACACACACACACACACACACACACACAATCACACTCTCTCCCTCTGCACAACCACTAACATCCAACTATCAGTCTTGATGCGTTTGACATGGATCTGCTGACGTTTTCCACTTTTCCCATTCTGTATTGGAAATTACATCCACGTCCTATGTCTAGTTTCCCTTGTAGTGCACCTGATTTCCTCTTTTCCAACAAGCCATCCTTAATTTGGCATGCAATGATTGTTGGTTGGGGGTGCCGGATTGGCCATATGTTGCCCCCTGGTGTACAGGAATCACACTGCAGCGCTGCTCTCTGCAGGAGTGGGCGCAGGAGGCTTGAGGCCTAATTGGTAGCTTCCTTTATCCTGGAGGGTGAGGAGGCAGACCTGTATTAAGCGTCAATGCCATCTTGAGATGTGTGAATTTCCTCCAGCCAGGTGAGCAGTGGTGTTTGGCCACTGCCCCTCACTTAACTCGTAGTTGGGAACTCTTGGGGCCTCATGGTCACTTGAGACTTGAATCGTATCAGTTAGGCCTGAAGTCTCTACATTTGTTTTCCTTAATCTCCCAGCTCCTTGGATTCTCCAGTTGACTAGAGCAGTTGTTCTCAAACTGGAGTCCAGAGACCCCCAGGGGTCCTTGAGGGGCTTCCAGTGGGTCCCCAGTAGGGCTGCAACTAATGATTATTTTCATAATCGATTAATCTGTCGATTATTTTCTCAATTTTCTCAATTAAGCGATTAGTTGTTTTGTCTATAAAATGTCAGAAAATGGTAGCAAATTATGAAATTTCCCAAAGCCCAAGATGACGCTCTCAAATGTCTTGTTTTGTCCACAACTCAAAGATAATATCAGTTTACTGTCATACAGGAGTATTACAAATATAAATGTAAATATGTGAATAAAATATTCACATTTAAGAAGCTGCAATCAGAGAATTTAGACCTTTTTCTCTTAAAATTGTACTCAAAACGATGAATCGATTATCAAAATAGTTGTTGAATAATTTTCTGTTGATCGACTAATCGATTAATCGTTGCAGCTCTAGTCCCCAGCAAAAAGGGATATCATTTAATTTCACTATAATACCATCCATAACTAACAATGACAGAATGTATGACTATAATCTGGTGCTATAATCTGGTGCAAAGCATCTTTTCTCTTTGAGATCAATGTTATTTTTTGCACATGGTCCCTGACAAATAAACTTAATAAACTAAACTAAACTATTTTGGTCATGGATTTCATACACTTACTGTAATAAAATGTCTAAAAGCTCAAATCTTATCAGATGGGGGACCCTGGGACAAAATCGTATCAAGCGAGGGTCCGTGGTCTACTTTGTGGCAGTGTAGGGGTCCTTCACATGAACAAGTTTTGAGAACCACTGCACTAGAGAGACAAGGAGATGGAAGGGCAAGTAATCAAACTAAAACCTTTTTTGTTCATCACCTGAATTGAATGTTGTGCATTGGGCCTACACTGATGGCACTGATTTGTATTTACAAAAGTGAAGCCAGACAGCTTTTCACCCCACAACTTGCTCCTAAAAGCCTTCCTGTGTTGAACTGAACCCAGTGGCTGCCAAAGAGATTGACCCCGTGTTTGACCTCTCCACGCTCCCCAGGGCGATGGAGAAGCTGAACGGCTTCATGATGGAGAACTACGCCCTGAAGGTGTCCTACATCCCAGATGAGTCGGCCGCACCAGAGGCCTGTCCGATGGGGGGTAGGAGAGGCTTCCCTCCCCGCGGCCCCCCTCGCTCCGGTTCTCCGGGTCTTGGCGCCCGACCCAAAATGCAGTCGGACGTCCCGCTGCGCATGCTGGTCCCCACACAGTTCGTAGGGGCAATTATCGGCAAGGAGGGCGCCACGATCCGCAACATCACCAAACAGACCCACTCAAAGTACGTACGTTCAGACACGTCAAGCTATTTTGAGCTTTGTCGCAGTGATTAGAAATGTTAAAGGGTCAGTTTCCCCAAAAACTGAAAATGCAGTCATTATCTATTCACCCCCAAGCTGATGGAAGGGCGGGTGATGTTTTTTAGTCCACAAAACATTTGTGGACTTTCACAGCAAAACATCGTAGCAGAATTCTCCTGAACAATTGAAGTGGATGGTGATCTACTTTCAAACGTATAAAAAAGACAAAGGATAGAATGCCTCCATACTGCTCATCTAGTGTAATCCAAGTCTCCACAAGTCCTGAGATGACAAGTTGACTTGAAAAGACACCGTTTACACCCTGTTTTTAGCTGAAATCTTCACTAACAGGCTACAATAACGACACCCGACATTCGTGGCCCACCTGGCTGCAGAGAAGATTTCCGCTAAAAACGGGGTGTAAATGACATCTTTTCAAGTCTACTTTGCATCTCGGGGCTTGTCGAGACTTGGATTATTCTTTGTTTTGTTTTTTAATGTTTGAAAGTGTGGTCACATCCACTGCCATTGTTAAGGAGAATTCTGCAACAGTGTTTTGCTGTGAAACTGCACAAATTGTGGACTAAAAAACTGCACCAACCCTTCCATCGGCACGGATGAGTAGCGTGAGTAGATAATGACTGAATTAAACTTTTTGCGTGAACTTATCCTTTAATCTGAAGTCCTTTTCCTCTTTTGTGCCGTTTGACAGCCAGCGAGGTTGACTCTGTTTCTCTTGACAGCCAGCGAGGTTTGACTCAGTTTCTCTTGACAGCCAGCGAGGTTTGACTCTGTTTCTCTTGACAGCCAGCGAGGTTGACTCTGTTTCTCTTGACAGCCAGCGAGGTTTGACTCTGTTTCTCTTTCTCTCCCCAGAATTGACATCCACAGAAAAGAGAACGCAGGGGCAGCAGAGAAGCCCATCACAGTCCACTCGACGCCGGAGGGCTGCTCGAACGCCTGCAGAACCATAATGGAGATCATGCAGAAGGAGGCCCTCGACACAAAGTTGTGAGTTTATAGAGACACTGCGGAGCGCGTCGTCATTCAGAAACCACGCCCAAAACGGGGGAAAACACAAAACTCCCGTCCAATCCGGGCGTTCTCCTATGTCACGTGCATGGCCGGGTGTTGCACAAAAAGATCGTATATACGGAAGATGAACACTCCAACTTACTTCATTGACAGCAACATCCACATTTTTCTTCTCGCCAATTCTCAATGGCTTCCTTGTTTTCCTCGGGAGTACAGAAAAACTTTAAGTGGCGATTTTTTACATTTGTTGTCTGCGCAGCCCACCACACAACAGCTTTTAGCTATGTTTAATTCAAGGAAATGACGCTGGTGTGTGGAAATGAACGGAGCTTTTCCCCTGTGATGGGCGTGGCCTATTTCATCCAGTGTCTCCATGTGCGCAAAGCAACAAAAAAGGGGCCACCTGGCACTAAAAAGCACCTATATTAATCACCGGTCATTCTTATCGAGCACCTATGCGCTCACGGAGCAGCTTTACTCCGAGGGTCAGAATTAGGAGCGTTGTGCTGAACACAGCCTAGTCCTAATCAGATTCTTTGTTTTCCCATGTTAAACACTGTCTCCAGTGCACTAATTGCCCTATTAAAATCTCTAAGCGTTTCTGAAAACAGCCCATCTTCGTCGGTGATTTATTCCCACCAGTTGCAATCCAAATGAGTTGGAGGTATGCAGGTCGTGGATGCACAGCTGTGTCCGTTAGAATTGGCAGAAGTCAGTTGTTAAGGATGAATACTAATCATTTACTTGTACTTTTTTTGTCTTTTTTTTTTTTATATAAGATGGATGGATTTATACTTTATTGTCCACGAAGAAATTTATTTTCACCGCCTGTACATGGAATGGAACATTTAAGAACACGAATGCCAAGACATCGACTGATCACAGCATTCAGATATCTAGATGCATTAGGGTGTCTATAAAACTTGATCTGAATTTTGGTGGTTCACTAGAGCAGTGATTCTAAAATACCTTTACATCAAAAATACAGGGAATATGCAGGTTTTTTTTTTTACGCAGGTAAACCCGCTAAAAATAGCCCATTGACACTTTAACATTGCCTGCCAGCCCGGGGCAGCTGTTCCCCGGAGCGTGTGTTTCAGCAGATGGACTGAGTGTCAGCAGGCTGCAGGCGTACTGGACTCATCCCTGACCATGTAGATCTACTGTACTTATTCTGAAATAAACCAGTAGATACAGTACGCTCTTATTCTGAAATAAACCAGTAGATACAGTACGCTCTTATTCTGAAATAAACCAGTAGATACAGTACGCTCTTATTCTGAAATAAACCAGTAGATACAGTACGCTCTTATTCTGAAATAAACCAGTAGATGCAGTACGCTCTTATTCTGAAATAAACCAGTAGATGCAGTACGCTCTTATTCTGAAATAAACCAGTAGATACAGTACGCTCTTATTCTGAAATAAACCAGTAGGTTGTCGTGGCGTTGTTTCCGATACATAAACTGTGGCAGCACCACAATATCTGCACAGCCGGCACAACACAGTTAATGCATAGAAATCTGATCTAAATCACTCTGTCATATCTGTCATTTGATGATGGCAGTAGGCCACACATCCTGACAACCCATCCCGTTCTTAAAACGTTGGTAAAATAAAAAAAAGATAATATCCCACAATTTCTTCAAACTCGCATGTGTTGTACTGTAGGCGTGGTTGATTGACGCTCGCCAAATGTGCCTAGATCGGCAAATGCGCACCGCTGGCAGTGTGTTCAAACCATGGACTGTATAAATGGGTTCAAACTGGAATTATCTCAGTCATTACTTCTGATATTATGTTACCGCTTACCGCAGACACACGGCTAGAGACGAGGTAAAGTTTGACACAATGTAAAGAACAAACGTAGGCTACACGTTCGTTCTGTGGGAAATGTCCGTTGTTGGGGGTCCCAATGCAGCATCGCACCGGTGTCACAAAAATGAGCGTGTCCACCCATGTGTCATTTTGACATCGCTGCCGATTGGGAGTGGAGCTGATCAAAACCCATGATGACTACTGCAGTCATTTGACCGCGAGTGAATGCCAATTGTATTTTTCACACTGAAGACAAACGCCAGATGTTAGTGGGGGGTTTTTCTGTCCATCTAAAAGGAGTTATAGTGAGGTCTGGGTTTCCAGGGGGTCCCAGCAAAAGGGGAATAAGTTACTTTTGCTATAATTCCATCCATAAGTAACCCAATGACAGAATCTGACTATTTTGGTCATCGGTTTCATACACTTTCTGTAATAAATATCTAAAAGCAAAAATCTTATCAAATGGGGGCCTGTAGTCTAATTTACATCAGTCTTAGGGGTCCTTGACATGAATAAGTTTGAGAACCACTGGGCCTAATGTGGAGCTTCTGACGAAACATCCTGTCGTCCCTGTTTGTTTTTGTAGTACGGAGGAGATCCCACTGAAGATCCTTGCACACAACAACTTTGTAGGCCGATTGATCGGGAAGGAAGGCCGCAACCTGAAGAAGATCGAACAAGACACAGAGACCAAGATCACCATCTCACCGTAAGATGATCCGCCACACGGCAGAGCACTCGTAGGCACGCCAGCACACACATCATCCCACCTCACTAGCACACACATCATCCCACCTCACTAGCACCTGCATCACATTTTTAAAGAGCACCTGAAATGACTCTTTACTTTCTCCTTTTGATTCATGTTTAAACGGGATGTTGGGGCGGGCCATAATGCAGCGAGGGATGCTTCAAAAGTCTAAACCAATGGAACACACCTTTTCAGGCTACACCTGGACCCTTCTTGAACTAACCATCCTTCTATAAAAAAAATCACACCGCGGGTGCAGTTTTGTGCATGTCCGTGCGTGCGCTATGTGTGCGTGCATTATCGGGCGTGTTTCGAGCCGTCTCAAAGTCTCACCAATGAGGAGATGAATTTGCCATTAATTTCCAGAGGCACATTGTGTGTGCTTGTGCCCGCGCATGTGTGCAGCAGAATGTGTCATGCGTGCGTGCATTACCGACGAAACGCTACCATACTCTCTCTCCGCCTGCCCTATTGTCTTGTCTGTGCAGACCGAGACCGGGGAGCTGGGGGCGGGGCCACATCCCCTTCCTTTGTCGCCCAAATCCCTGTGAGGTGCACGCAAAACTCGGTGCACACAAATCCCGCCACACAGATCTCGCTACTAACAGTCACTTACTGTATAGAGAGGCAAAGCGAACGTCACTTCCTGCTTCAGCACTGTACCAGAGATTTTCATCCGGCATTTATTTTCCCATAGACATTTCGTAAAATGCTTATTAAATAGTTTTACTTCGTCGAACCAAGCGGTTCAGCTAACGCTATAATCAGGAGAGACCATAGAACATTTCACTCAGACCAAAACTAAAAAAAAACATCGAAAAAACATTTTCTTTAAACCCAAATTTGTTTACGTTTTAGTCCCAGTGAAATGTTATGCGTTCTCTCCGGTTTCTAAATATATCTGTACCGTTTGCTTTGAACCAGTAAAACATTTTACGAAATGTGTATGGGAAAATAAATGGCGGATGAAAATCTCTGGTACAGTGCTGAAGCAGGAAGTAGGCGGTCACTTTGCCTCTCTATAGAAGCGGCTGCACCACTTAAATATAAAAAGTTACTAACTAATGCTACTTAGGGTATTCCTCCAGTATTGAGAAGTGCAGCGTATTCCTTTTAAAAGGTCAGTTGATTTCACTACTGTTGACAAACTCTTGTAAGTCTCATTGGATAAAAGCGTCTGCTAAATGACATAATGTAATGAATATGAGTCGGGGAGAGAGGCAATTTTGTGATGGGAGGGGTGAGATGCCACCTGGGGATGCCACCCTAGGGAGGTGTTGGAGGCATGTCCAGCTGTGAGGAGACCACGGGGCAGACCGAGGGCTAGGTGGTGAGATGATATCTCCACGCTGGCCTGGGAACGCCTCGGGATCGCCCAGTCACAGCTGGCTAATGTGGCCGGGGGGAAAGGGAAGTTTGGGGTCCCGTGCTGGTACTGCTACCTCCGATACCGGATAAGCGTTTGAAGATGGATGGATGGATGGGACGGGTGGGATTGTGCAAAAAAATCTAGTGGGTTTTATGGGTTAGAAATTCATATTTACACCAGCTACTGAAGCATGAGGTCACCATGGGTACATCCCATTTGTCTTATGCGATATTATCACCTCGATCCTCCCGTGAACCGGAAGTTCTCACGGAAGTTGTTTTGGTCCGCCATCTTGTCGTCCCAATGCTCTTATTCCTGCTCTCAGGAGCGAGGGGTGATCTCTGAGGAACTCTGAGCGAGGATACATGACGGCAGCCTTCCCGGAAGAGAATTTCCAAAATGCAGGGTGGCAGATGGACTCATTTAACCAAGACGACAGCTGTACGGCATCACATTAATTTACTCCGCCCCATACCACAAATGTGAAGAAGTTCATATGAACGAGATGGCAGAGAAACGGCACAAGTGTTGTAGTGCTCATCATATGATGATGATATCATGTCAATGCAAGGACATGGGGAAGTTGGGCAACCTAAATGATAGTTTGTTGATCCACGACCCATTTTAGCTGTGTGTGTAGCTGTGATCCACTGCCACTGTCATCAGACAGACACGGACGTCAGAGGAAAGGAAGTGGCTTCATTTCTATAAATACAAAATTTCGTTGTTTCCTCCTCACATGGTTTCCTCGTGGGAGGGGCTAAGACGCAAGGAAAAGACGCAAGGAAGGGAAACGTGGATGGAATTAAAAGAATGGGATGTACCTCATGAAAGATACGGTCATGGGCGTTTATTTCATGTCCAGGTTAGCGTGCATTGAGATAAAAAAAAATCTTTGTCAAGAGGGTCCTGTGTCAAGAGGGTCCTGGCCAGGGTAGGAAATTAACTCTTTTAGACGAGGGCTATTTTTGCCCCTGTGAAATATATTTCGGGGGCATTTTGGATAATTTCATCAAATGTTGGGAGATACCTTAGTTGCACATATGTAGCATGACAGACCAATCAATGACTCTTATCCAATCATATTTTATTTCTAACTGTTCATAAATAATCTCAACAACACTGTTGATTGTCTGGCATGTGATGAATGCAGGGATGTATTACTGAACGGGCCTATCGAGCCCAGGCCCAAGAGCTCAGAGGGCCCAGAACCCAGAGCCTCTTCGCAGGTCCACCGCGTCTCTTGGCCCGAGCCTGGGATGAAATGTTCCCTGTTAGACCTGCCAACGTAATAACATCCCACAAACGTAATAAATCATAAATGTAATACAAATCAGTTTTTTTTTATTGATTTTCAAGCTTATTAACAGATTTCTGCAGATTTTCCACAACACGGGGCATAAATAATGTCCACACTTGAAATGTTGCATGAGAGAAACAATCTACTCTAGACTTATTGAACATCCATCTTACATTTCTATTAGCTGGTAGACAGGTTCACAGTGCACTTAGAGAGCACTTAGACCTTTGAAACAGGTGCGATGAACATTTCAGCTCACAGGTAAGATGCAGTTAATCATCACAGGAAGTAGTAATGCATTCTCAAGCCCACTACAGTTCATCCTATTCATAGGGAACAATGGACTGCATCGAATAGAGGGGTGAGACATGATGCTTCTTTGATATGCTTTTAAAACTCCTAAATAAATCACAAATGTAATACAAATCTGCAGCTTTTAATGATGTACCGGTAATAATAATCCCACTAACGTAATAAGTTCACCAAAACGTAATAGCAGTTGCCTATACCACAAACATAATACGTCATTTCCCACAAACATAACTGTTACGTTTGCAGGGATTTGTTATGTTTGCAGGAAGGTGAAAATCTTCAGTTTTCCAAATTGTATAACTTCCACAAATGTAATATATCACTATATAATGAAAATCTGCATCTTATAGAAGTTGCCATCTGTAAATGTAACAGCAATGACATTTTCTTCTTGCCCTTTAAGATTCTTGCCTCTTTATAGTGATCAAGTGTTATAATGAAACTGCATTATATGAATTGTAAGTGTAAATTATAGCTGCTGCACAGCAGTGTTGGGGCCAGGCATTTTGAGGAGAAAGAAAGAGGAAGAAATTAAAGGAGGAGGGAGAAGAACAGGACGAATGATAAATACATGATGGTCCATCAGCAGAACTGCCCAGACCATAATTATAATTAAAACATCTTTGAAAAGTGTCTAGAAATGAGACATAAACCAAGTCAGTTTTTAGGTTTTATCATTTCAAAAAAGAATCTGATGAAAGTCTGTGTACCGAAACGTTATTCTTCTGCCTATTAAACGTTTTAATTGCAAGTGAAGCAGTCAAGAGACAGTGTGCGGAAGTCCTTCGTTTCACTTCACTCGGCTCTGGCCCTTCTCCTATGCACCTGTCGTTTTTAGGTGTGCAAAAGCTCTGCTCCATCATTTCAGAAACTGTAATTAAAGTTAAAGTGACTTTTTTAAAGGATTACCTTAGAATAACTTTTTTAGAAAAAGTTTTTGAATGGATTTTCAAGCTTATCAGCAGATCTCTGCAGATTTTCCACAACACAGGGCATAAATAATGTCCACTCTTGAAATGTTGCATGAGAAAAACAATCCACTCTATACTTGAACTTCCATCTTACATTTCTATTAGCTGGTAGACAGGTGCACAGCGCACTTAGAGAGCACTTACACCTTTGAAACAGGTGTGATGAACATTTCAGCTCACAGGTAAGATGCAGCTCATCATCACAGGAAGTCCTGATGCATTCTCAAGCCCACTACAGTTAATCCTATTCCTATTCAAGCCCACTACAGTTCATCCTATTCCTATTCATAGGGAAACAATGGCCTGCATCCAATAGAGGGGTGAGACATGATGCTTCTTTGACATGCTTTTAAAACCCCTTCCTCCTCCTCAAGCAACATTTTGGAACCATCTCTCTCGGACGCTACACACAAAATCATAAAGAAAAGTAGAAAAGTGCACTCAGTAGAGTGCACTTCATCGCTTTGCCTAACCATGGCCAAACCAAAACCCAACAACAAGCAGCTGGTAGATGTACTGTATGCGTTTGTCCTGCTCTCTCTCCTCTCCCCCCCTCCCTCCCCCTGCTCTCTCCCATCTCTCTTGCTTCACTCACCAGCCAAAAAAACAATGGTAATCTATTGAGTGGCTGGTAAAATGTGAACATTCACTAGCTATTTGGCGGGAGGGCAAAAAAGTACATTTTGGAGCCTGTATTGAGATGTGAATTAATCTCTTGTTATTGTGCTGTTGGCTTCGAGTGTTCAGGTGACTGTGCTGTAAATCCTGTTGAGATGCAGGTGAATGTATCTGTTAGTTATTATTCTGGCCTTAATTGTGCACATGGGCACTATGAGGGGGGCCCTTTTATGCATCCAAGCCCACCGGCACGTCATGTCATAATCCGCCTGTAGATTAATGTACTTGGCAAAAACACGAGTGAACTAGCTGGCCAGCTAGCTTGTGCTGCCTGTGAGGTAAATGACGCGAGGAGGGGGCGGGGCTTATACGGATGCCTAGTTACCCATTTCGAGTCACGCTTTGCAAATACAGAATAATGTTCAAATACAGAAAGTATTAAACTCTTTATTTCATGGGGGCATTTAAAAGCCCCCGTCACCCCAATTCCAAGGGCAATTCTAGCTTTTTTTTTTAGGGGCATTTTGCCCCAAGCCCCTGCTAATTCCCTACCCTGGTCCTGGCAAAGTTACAGAGACCACAACAAACATCTCGTCACATCACAGCATTATACATGATAAACATTCAATGTTTCATATAAAAGCAATTTATTTCAACTGAATTTCACTCTCCTCCCTACCTTCACCCACTATTCAATGAGATCAGCTCCTGTCATTTCAGGTCCTGCTGGAGCTCATTCCGCACCACAGGGGCTGAAAACAGTCACGCCTTTTTAACAAACTCTTTTTCTCATCACCTGCCATGCTGTCACAATCTGTTCCTGTAGTGTAATTGCCATGTTTTCATTTTTGCCCCCTCTCTCTCTACCCAGTCTGCAGGACCTGACGCTGTACAACCCGGAGCGGACCATCACAGTGAAAGGCTCCATTGAGGCGTGCGCGCGGGCCGAGGAGGAAGTGATGAAGAAGATCAGGGAATCGTACGAGAACGACGTGGCCGCCATGAACGTGAGTGCTCTCTCCGCTCAGCCTGCAAACACGTCCACTAATACTGAGATGCTCCTTTAATGCACCGGCGGGGAAAGGATGCGTGAATTCATTCACTTATGGTCAATTTGTCTCAAGTGTTGTGAAGGGATGAGGAGGCAGGGGAGCACCGTGCCACACGTCAGGGCTCCCACAAGCTCCTTGAAATCCTTGAAAGTTTGTGAATTTGAGTGGGGAGGAATCGAGGCCCGGAAAGCTTTTTGAAAATAGACCTAAATGGACATGGGTCATTAGAAGTGCTTGAATTTATATATTTTGTGCAAGAATAGAAGTAGAGTTCTTTTGATATTTTGTTTGACATAACATTAGTAAGGCTACGTTCCGCTGCCTGCATGTGCGTCTCCCGCCATCTGTGAGTCCTTGTTTCAGCAGGTGCCACCTGCCTCGAGATTGTGCGGCGGTCAGGTGTGTGTGTGTGTGTGAGAGAAGTCGAATGATGCAGGTTAAACAGTGGCAAGTGAGAAAGCTAGTCTGCCATCACTGTAACACGGCACAGTTGAGAAGTGATCACACGTTCAAGCCTCTCTTTTTTAATTGTCTGAGCTTCTGTATATTTCTCATTATAAAAATTCTCAGTGTTGTAACTGTAATTAACCTCGATCCGTGTCTCAAATGATGCCGTGTTGGTGGTTATGGAGTATTGAAAGAAATGTTTTCCTCTTATCTGCAGCTGCAGTCAAACCTGATTCCAGGCTTGAACCTGAACGCTCTGGGCTTGTTCCCCGGTGGAGCTCCAGGCATGGGTCCCTCCATGGTCAACGCCCCGCCTCCTGGAGCCCACGCTGGGTACTCCTCATTCGGAGTAAGTATCTGGCTCTCCTTTTTCGACAAAGCATCCCCGGTGATCTTGTGACATACAGTGTCTTTGCCCCATACACAACCATTATAAACCCAGTGTTGGCTGTCGTTCTCATTTTAAACTCCTTAGTATGCTTGGGCCAGACCAATACAAATGTCTAACATTAATTTCACCATAAGAGCAGCCATGTCGGGGTCCATGGCGACCTCAGTTTCATGTGATTTTCTTCTCCTATAGAGCGGCCCCTTTGGGGGTGAAGGGCCATTTTGGGCTTCTATGCTGTCGGCGAGCAGCCAGCCCCTCGCTGTAAGTCACCCGTCCCACAGCTTTGCACGGCTTGTGGCTGCTCGCTGCGGGATTAGAGGGCAGGGCTTGCTAAGCTCCTCCTCCCACTGCCCAGTTACCTTTGACCTTTTAGGCAGGCCCCAACTCCTCTGTGTGTGTCCACCTTCAACCTAGTGGATGGGGGAGTCAGACGACCTGGAGGGCAACAGTCGCTTGGCTACTGGGTTATGTTACTTGTGCTCGATTTCACCTCTTTTTTTTATGTAAAACCGTGACTTCTGTCAAAACATCCGTGAGGCATTTGCAGGGTTGTTGAGGAAGGTGCATGGTTCTTCAAATGGGCAAGTAAAACATGTCGGGCACTGAAAGCCCTTGCCGAGGCAAGTCGTAAGCGTGCCCTTAACTGACACATCGACTGGCACACTGGGGAGCATCCAAAAGCAACAGTGCTCCTTGTTGTGCCTCTTGGATGATGCAAACAGCACTGCTTTGAGAGCTCAAATCTTGTTGCTGATACAAGCGATGTGCTGGTAGCAGTTTGCAGCAAGGCATCTGTAGATACAATCATCTCTAATAGGGCTCGACTCCACTGATGAGTGAGCTGGAAGAAATATGCGCTCAATGCCAATATGCCTCTGCCCACCTCTGTTTCAGGTAGCAACACCAAGCAAATGCAAGTGGGGAAGCTCAGGTTGTGGCTACGCATAATAGTAGAGTTTTCTGGGAACGCGCTATAACTAAGTGACACAAATTTGCTAACGTTTAAATACACACTGTGCTCTTGGCAGTGAGAAACATGCTAAACCCTCAGTGCTGTTGGGGACGTACAACAGTATCTCTGTATCAGAAATGAGTAAGCAGCCTTCCCATTGGGGGACAGATCAGGCCAGAATGGAATAGAGCGCCCATAGTTTGAGGATTGGTTAGGATGTATGCACTTTCTGCTGGAATGGAGATGCAGTGGTTTTCAAACTTGTTCGTGTCAAGGACCCCTAAACTGACCCCCCGTTTGATCAGATTTTGTCCCAGGGTCCCCCATCTAATAAGATTTCTGCTTTGATGTTTTATTACAGAAAGCATATGAAACCCATCAGCAAAATAGTCAGACATTTTCATTGTGATGCATGTACTTATTATGGGTGGTGGTATTGTGAAAATAAATGATCCCCCTTTTTGCTGCGGACCCCCTGGAAACCCTTCAAGGATCCCTGGGGGTCCCCCGACCGCACTTTGAGAACCACTGGTCGAAAGTATGTTACGATGGTTTGCAGAGGAAAGAGAGCACCTTCTGTAACTACAGAATGTTTCCATTATCACAGCAAGTACTCAAAGCAGATAATCGGTTTAAGGATCTTCCAAATCCAGCCAATGACCAGTAGACCAATACTGAAAGAAGATATTCTTTGGGGGATGGTGCTAGGTCAAATGTAGCTTAAACATTTCGGCAGCTATGCTTGTAGAATCCCTTTCTGCATTCGCGCATTGGTGGCTGGAGTTGAGCCAAGCGGCCTCGCCTGTTGATATGATTTCCTGGTGATCACAGCGGTGCCACGCGCTAACTGCATGCGTTTGTGCCCAGCAGGGACAACCGGAGTCTGAGACGGTTCACCTGTTCATCCCGGCGCTAGCAGTGGGAGCCATCATCGGCAAACAGGGTCAACACATCAAACAGCTGTCACGCTTTGCTGGAGCCTCCATCAAGGTGAGTGACGGACAGGCGGCGAAGTTGTGAATCTTAATTATCAGTCTTGAAGCCATCTGTCTCAGTGTTGTCAGTATTACCTGATATGCATTGGGAGTATAAGTGAAGCTTGCCTTTTCCACTGTCAGATTGCCCCTGCAGAAGGAATGGATGCAAAACAGAGGATGGTCATCATCGCTGGACCACCAGAGGCTCAGTTTAAGGTATTGTAAAGCTGTTGTTTTTTTTGTTTGTTTTTTACAATGAATAGAATTAAGCCATCATGATCAGTTTGATGACAGTAGGCGAGTAGATGGGCCAACTTGAACCTTGCAATCACTTTGCAAGCCTGTATAGAAATAATCCTAACTGTTGAGCTTTCTTCGGCTACACTCAGGGTTTTTGAAATGGTCCTAGTTTCTAGTGAATAGCACGTAATCAATACGCTTCCCTTTCCGGCTGCAGGCTCAGGGTCGCATCTTCGGCAAGCTGAAGGAAGAGAACTTCTTCGGGCCCAAGGAGGAGGTGAAGCTAGAGGCGCACATCAAGGTGCCCTCCTTTGCTGCTGGACGCGTTATTGGAAAGGGCGGCAAAACGGTGAGCAAGGAGCAGACATCGGTTCACTACTCCCTGGACCGGTTGTGTGTGTGAACCAACCGAAGCCAAGCAAATGTGGTGCAAAGTACCAAGTACTTTCAGTTTGTTTGGGACATTCATAGCCTGAACACGAGGGCTAGTGTAGCAGATTTGAAACTACCCAATCTGAAAAGCAAAGTTGGGAGAAGTACGTTCCTCTATACAGGGGGAGGAGTGGAACAAGATCCCTAATGAAATTAAGTATGCAAATTCTCTGAATGGTCTTATAAACCTTCTGAAAAGATTCTTACTGAGTAAGCTAGAGTAATGTGTGAGCCTTTCGGTGTAATGGCTTTTGAACTTATGTAGGTTTATATCTTGTTTTTTTCATCCTTGATTGTTCTGTATTTATATGATATGTATGTCATGTTTTTATTAGACCAGGGACCAGGGCCGCTGCTGACCATTTGGGTGCCCTAAGCGTAATTGTTTTGTGGAGCCCCCCCCCCCCGCAAAACTTTCAATAACTGTCAAACGAAAGACTGCAAAATCATTAATTATGAACGATACTAGTGTATCTCACATTACATTACATGTGGCAAACAAACAATTGTTAGATTACTGTACATGTCAGCAAACAAGTGATTGTTAAACTGTACATGCAAGCAGGGGCGGACTGGGATCATAATTCAGGCCGGGCATTAGATACCAAGCAGGCCAGGCCGATATGGGCCGACGTGCGTGCCAGTGTCCGAAGGGCGGCGGCGAAAAATTTGGGCTGTTTGAAGCCCAATTTGGGCCGTTTGAAGCCAGATTTGGGCTGTTTGAAGCCAGATTTGGGCCGTTTGAAGCCCGATTTAGGTCGTTTGAAGCCAGATTTGGGCCAGTTGAAGCCAGATTTGGGCTGTTTGAAGCCCAATTTGGGCTGTTTGAAGCCAGATTTGGGCTGTTTGAAGCCAGATTTGGGCCGTTTGAAGCCCGATTTGGGCCCTTTGAAGCCAGATTTGGGCCGGTTGAAGCCAGATTTGGGCCGTTTGAAGCCCAATTTGGGCCGAGTCCAATTTTACAATGAGATGCACCCACTTTAACCCTGAATAAAGTAATAAAACCACTAGTAAACCAGTAGGCGGCGCCTGGCCTGCTGTTCAGTGAGTGGCCTGACTTTTGTTTTGGTGCCCTCAGTCACATGATGCCCTACGCAGTCTGCATACTCTGCGTATAGGGTGCGGCGGCCCTGCCAGGGACCATGATGGAAAGAAGTGTTTACAGTTTTTCATGTTGTCCCTTGGATTTTATTCTTTATCCAAAATAAAATCACTCAACCAATCAAATTGTACCACCAAATTGTGTGTGACAAACATATTGCTACAATGCTTTTGGGAAACTAAGCCAAAGTTGTGGTGGTTGCATCAAATTATTTCTTATTATTTTTTGTGTCCACAGGTGAACGAGCTGCAGAACCTGACCAGTGCAGAGGTGGTGGTGCCCAGGGAGCAGACGCCTGACGAGAATGACCAGGTCATAGTCAAAATCAGCGGACACTTCTATGCAAGCCAGGTGGGTCTCTAAAAGGGAACGGAGACTTTACTTTATTGGTATTTAGCAGACGCCTTTATCCAAAGCGACTTACATCATGATCATATACAGCACACAATAACATGAATAGATAAAATAGAAAAACAATAGTAAAAATATGAGAAGCCAATATAGAAGGGGAGATTAAAGGTGTGAACAATTAAAGGAGCAAACATTTAAGAAACAGAAAATTCAATTAAAAACACATGGAAAGCAGGCAGAGAGGAGGGAGGGAATTCAGGAAGGGTCTATGAAAAGTCTGAAGAGATAAGTTAAGTTATAGTTAGTTAAGTTTTCTGCGGAAAATGGGGAGTGATGCGGCAGTCCTGATGTCAGGGGGAAGTTCATTCCACCATTTTGGGGCCAAGTAGGAGAAGAGTCTCGACCGAGAGCGGCTTCTGAGCCCACGTAGCAGGGGAGGGGCGAGACGTCCTGCACTAGTGGAGGGGCGGAGTGGGCGGTGAGAGGTTTGAAAAGTGACCATAGACTGTAGACCTACACCCCGGGTCTGGTTTCCCATTGGCTTAAGTTATTGGGTCATTCTTGTAGAATAAATTAAAGTAAGCGTTCTTGAGTCAGAGATTCGTCTTACTTGGGTTTCGGTTTCCCCCCGTCTTGGGCGTGGCTTCTGTTATGATAGGATGGCACGGGAAGACTTGTAAAGAAGGAGCTCACAACGACACGTCTTATGTGTGACTCTGACATTTTAATCTGAACCCCTCTTACAGGATACTCACGGTATCTGTCCACTAGGCGGCAGTAGTGTACAACATAACAGATAACACCACAGCTTCTGAATGATGACTGATGTATGTTTTTATGAGTGAGGTGTTATTTATATATATATTTTCAATCTGTCGAGCACTTTGGTACAACATTGTTGTTTTTAAATGTGCTATACAAATAAAGTTGGTATGGTATGACGCGTTACGCAGTGTCTTTATCGATGAGTTGATACAGAAGCATAGTACGGTAAATTGTGGCACACGCATCACGTGGGATGAAACATCAGATAGTGTGGAGACAGTGGTATTGCTGATGAGGACAGGACATGATAGATTAGGATTTCTGTGAGGTCATGAGAGACTAAATGTGTGAATGTTGAGTGTGTATTTAAATGACTAACGGAAAGCTTTGAGGGGAGAAATACTGAACTATAGTGTGAGTCGGATTGAGATGTGCCTACAGGTTGTATCCTATTAGATCCTAAGTATAATGGATGCATGTAATAGGAAAATCTTCTCCAACTGTCATCTTTGTCCTTCTGTGTATGATGGAACAAGGAGCCTAGCAGTGAGATATCACTGATGTGGAATGTCAAAGGTAGAGAGTCACAGCGAGAGAGAGAGAGAGTGTCAATGTGAGTGAGAAACTGAGCAATTATTAGTCTGCTAGGTTGCTGTCCATTGAGTATTATCAAGGTCATCCATACTTGCTGATCTTTTTTAATCAAGTTATTTTCTTCTATACTCTCTGGCTTTACACAAAATATCGAGAAACCTACATTTACTGCATTCATTGACTGATGATAAATCAAAACAATCAAATCCAAAGGGTATTTCATTGTTGTACATATATATAACAAATCACCAAAATTATGGACGTTTAAAAAAAAATTGGTGGCCTGTTAAAATATACAAAGGGGCCAGTGAAACTGATCTACTGTACAGTTTTTCTTTTGTTTTTTTTTACGTTGAACACTGGAGCAGTGTGTGTGTGACGGTGAATGGATCAGAGTGAAAGGGAAAACTGTAAATAAAAATAAAATAAAAAGCTACTGTGTCGTGGCGTCTTTAACCTCTGCGCTTTTCTGCCCATGCATCTAGCTGGCCCAGAGGAAGATTCAGGAGATCCTGTCCCAGGTGAGGAGGCAGCAGCAGCCCAAGCCCTCGTCCGGGGCCCAGCCTCCAGCGCCCCGCAGGAAGTAAAAAAAACACACACACAAAAGAAACAGCGCTCCTGGAGGAACGGTGACTGAATCTGCCCGAAGACAGCCAGATGCAGCAGAGTCCAGGGGGGAGAAGACAAGGGGTCGCCATACTCATCTCAGGGGAGGAAGATCATCGGAACCCCCCCTCCCCGTCCCGCTTGATGGACTTCAAGTGTGGCCGAGAGACCCTATACACCCCTCCTCCTCCACCCTTCTCCCCCCACCCACCTCACCTCTCTGCATCTCTGTGAGAATGTACTTCTGAGGGCTCCCCAACGTCACCCGCCCCCACACGTACACACCCCTCGCCCGCTCTCCCTCTCCCCCCACGGGTGTGTTCTGATATATATATATATATATATATACTTTTTGTTTTTTGACACTAGAAAACACAAAGATGAAATAAGGATCCCCCTCCATCACCTTCTTTGGTGTGGTACTCAAAACCTCACACATTGACAAGATGTTCTGTTCGACTTCAATTTTAGTTGATTTTTTTTTCCTGGAATGGAGTGTTTAATTGGTTGATGAAGCTTTCTCTCCTGAGTTTTCTGTGGGAAGGAAAAGGCATTGCTATCAGCGTCCTGGTAGGACCAAGAGAAAGATTTATTTGGGGGGGGGGGGGGAGGGTTGGCTCAGACCGTTTGGGCCACGTTTAGGGGTAAGATTCTTGTTTCGGGACAGGACTCCTGAAAGGGTGGATTATATCGGTGTCCTGTCCCTGTATCGATAGTGGCATTTTATAAATTCGGATGCATTTTATAGATAGACCTATATACATAGATAAATATATATATATACATATATTTAGAGAGGTGAGGGCAGCGCCATGCTCGACACTTAGGGGAACGGTGCCGAACTGCTGCTGCCCAGGAAAACCAATTTAATATGCATTTTACTGAACTACCTCAGGATCTAGTACCTCAGAAGAGAAAAGAAAATGATTATATATATATATATATACATTAAATATATATATGTGTATATATATATTTGAGAAAAAATGTTCCTTTCTTTTTTATTTTTGCTTTTGTGGTATTTTGTATACTTTATAAAGCTGATAGTTCTTGAACATTTTTATTTTTTTAAGAAAATTTAAAATTTGGTCAGCTGCCAACTGACCTTGCCTTCAACTCTTAGCGCTTTAGGCGGCATTGTACATGTGTATGTGTGACTAAGATGACGCTGTACATAGTCTATCTGTGCATAGTCACATGTGTATGTGTGACTAAGATGACCCTGTACATAAAGTCTATCTGTACATAGTCACATGTGTATGTGTGACTAAGATGACCCTGTACATAAAGTCTATCTGTACATAGCAGCCCCAGAGCAAGAGTTGGCGCCCCCTCAGCTGGCGGCTGACAGGAGTATCGAGAGAAAATCACCTCAGTTTTTTCCCCTGAGGGTCCACCATCTTCTGAAATATGTACAAAACAGCTTATATACATACCGAATAATGCCAACCGTACATAATTGCAGCAATGCCGTTTAGTTTTGGGATTGACATTCTTATAGTCAACGGTACTTTCATTTTCAAAATTATTTTTCTCCCCTCTTTTGGCCTTCCTAGAAGGGCTGAGGCCGTGCAGAACGGCCATGGCGGCAGCCCCTCTGTGTTAGCGGCTCTAGAGAGAGATTGCAGAGGTGTTTCCAGGCCATCTGCTTAAGGCCTCTGAACCACCTCCTTGACTATAGCAGCGTCTTAGCAAGGTCCAAGCCCGACTAGGTTTGTTTTTCATAGAGCGAGCTTTGTCAGTCTGAAGTGGCCCTCGTAGCCAGGCCACAGAGTCAATGTTAGCGTCGTTCACTGCATGGTGAGGGTAGGGGGAGTCACACTGATGGATGCTTTGTTTTTTTTGCTATAGGAAATACAGTACAATACAACAAAATACTTTCTGTGTAGTCCCGCAAATGTAACTTGAAGTGACGTTTCAATTTGTTTCATACAGGGAAAAACAAGCCAGAAAGGCACAAAAAAAATAATTTAACTGAATTAACCTTGATTGGGGTAAGAAAAGCGGAGGGGAAAAAAAAATCCAACAACTTAAATATACCAAGTTTATTTTTTTTTGTTTTCCGTTTCATGCCGAATGTAAATATGTTTATTGTGGTAAAAGTGCTCGAGTGTATCCATGCTTCCACAGTAGAACGCCGTCTACCTCAGCTGAGGGGGTGGGGGGGGGTGTTGTGGCAGTATAGGCGCCCCCGCCCTGCCCCCACCGAGCGCCAGCGCGCACCGATACCTCAGTCCCCCGGAACACTTCTTTCTGCATGGGCGCGCCATCCTAACACCGCGCTTTACCTGAGGGGCACAAGTGATACTTAAAATTATCCCCAACACCCACCCCTCTACCCCCTGCTTCCTTCCTGCAACCCCTCCCCCCTTCCGCAGTTTGTTTTGATCTACCTCTTTAGACATGTATTTGAATTAGAGGCATTCTACTATTCGTTAGCATTTTAGGGCCCCCCTTTCACTCCCACTCCCTTTGCTCCTCCCCCACGCCCTCCCCTCCCAGATGATTCGGAAAAAAAACGTAAAAATCATGTACTCTTTAGAATGAAAGAATAATCGAAAGTGATCAAAAATGTTTTCTTTGCCAGCGTTATATATATACTCTTCTAGCTTAATTGATTGAAATCCTCCAACATGATGCTTATTTCTTTCTGCTTTCTATTTTTTGGTGGTGTGGCTTCCATGTATTTGAACTTTTGCTTGGGTTTTTTTGTGAAAAAGGTCAAAAATCACCTGTTTGATTTTGCATTCAATAGATGAAAGGAGAAAATACAGTTTTTAAAAAAGGGCCTGCCTTTTTGTTTCTGGTTTGTAAGGCTATAAAAGAGATACAATGTCCAGTCCTTTTTTTTTTTCTTCCTTTTTATGTCTCACGGATGCTACACTCACTCGCTGATTTGGTAGCCATTTGTTCGTTAGCATTTCTTGGCTGTGTAACGTGGAACATCCTGTTGGTATGGGACAGATATGAGGGACTGGGTCTGGGAGTTTTTGGAAAGTAACTTCAGCATGATATCCCCTCCTCCCCCTCTGTGCGACCATGCTTGTGCCCCTTCACCTCCCCCTCACACAGCTCCACTTGTCAAATGCCTCTGAATAAAAAAAAAATACAGAAAAATTTAAATTGGCTCCTATGTGTTAGGCTTTTTCTGTGTTTTAAGGGCAATTCAGCATCACATGTCCATATAGGCAATTGAGATGAGATGACCAGATGCATATTTTTCATTTGTCATTTATAAACGGACTAGTGTGCCTCAAAAGGTTATCAGTTAAAATAATTTTCATGGACCAAATGCCTGAAGCTGACACTGGCGTTGTATAATTTTAACCGATAAATCCTCACTACATTTGTCTTGACCAGGGCCACTCTCATGCCAGGGCAAATGGTGTAAAATAGGGTCTGTAATAATGGTAGAAGACCAGACCTCTTGGAGTTGGTGACACAGAAACTTTCACACACTTTCATCTTGAACACAAATTAAATGCTTCATGCCCCGTAGCAGGGTGAGGCCCATGGCCTCCATTGCCCCTCCCTCTGGCTGTGATGCCCTGAGAGCCGTAAGGCCACCTTGGCAGTGCCCTGCTACCAGCTTGCTACTGTCAGTTTAACACACATTTCAGAAAGATTGCTCTTCACTATGTCAATAGAGCAATTGCTTTTGTGCCCTGGCAGGTGGCCTTCTGCCCTAAAAAAAAATTGTGATGCCGAAAGCCAGATGGTGTTGCCCCTAAAATGATTAAATTCCCACCCTGCCCCGAAGGTGTGTAAAAGTTTTTTTTTTAATAAGTGAAATGGACACAATACACATTCCACAGTTCCACAGGTTAGAATGAGCTTCTGCACTTACCTGGGCTGAGAATGATGCCTGTGAACACTCCTTTTGCATATTCAGTGTCAGAGCCATTGCCCCTCCCTCTGCTAACTCTTTATTCCAAAGCAATAGGACATAGATGGCAATGTAATTACGGTATATTAAAAAAAGTTTTTGTGCTCGGTACATCACAGAAAAACTGCTAATATAATTTTCACATGATCTTACACATGTCCGAAAACTAAACTGTTTTGCAGTCATTCATTCAGATTGACAGTTATTGAGTTGATTTGAGTTAAGTTGTGGACCAGTGATGTAATTTGTGCATGAATGAAATCACTGGTCCACAACTGAACTCAATAACTGTAAAACTAAATGAATGCCTGGCCTGCAAAAATGGTTCAGTTTTCGGATATGTGTGACATGCAAAATAAATCAGCATTGGTTTTCGGTGAAGTTCTCCTTCGAGGCAATCACCGCACAACGGTTCGTCACAAGGTGTAACATACTGTCTTTTCACAAATTCCAGCTGTTCTAAAATTACTTTTTAAAACAGGTTGATTTAACACTTATTTTTTTCAAAAAGTCCAATCATGAAATCCATATGTACAATATATATTGTATTGGTGTTTAAAAAATGTGAAACGGCACCATAATCTGCTGAGAATCTGTGTTGGTGTTGAAGGATGGCAACATCCTGGGTTTGCAATGCTTTTCTGCACATTTACTGTATTATAGGACTGATCATAATGCACACTTGGTGGGAGCAGTGCGAGGCCAGGTTTTTGTATGAAAACCCCCATTGGACTGAATTACTTTAGAAATGTGGACTGTTAACTGAGAAATAGAAACAACACTGCATCCCTCCAACAGACCGAGACACCAGTGGGTTAGTTCACAACTTTTATTAGACTCCTCATGTCCATTCACTCAACTAAGATCATGCGGCACAAGACATGTCAGAGGTGGTTTTTAAAGCATCTGCACATTTTATATATAGGAATTATTGGATCTCAATTTCACATCTTTGTGTGGATCATGATTGTACGGCCCAGCAGACACGGTAGTCAAGTGATGCCTTCTATGTTATCAGAATCAGAATCAGAATCAGAAAGACTTTAATGATCCCCGGGGGGAAATTGGGACAAGTTGCAGTTGCTCGCACTCAGGCATGAAATATCCACATAAGCAGACAAAGCAGTCATGGCCTTGACCCATTTCATTCGTTAACTACTTCAGCCAAGGATCTGAAGCAACCAGGAAGTCAAACGGAGTAGAGCCTCACTCTGACACGTAGCAGCTTCTTCACAGCAACTTATTTACCAATCACACACTGCCATTTGCTGTAGCCTACATTTCTCTAAACCAGTGGTTCTCAACCTGGGGGTCGCAAGATTATTTGGGGTGGTTGTGGGATGATTGTAAAATTAAAATAAATCTCCCATGATTAAATCTACCAAGCTATGAAGCTATATAAATTATAAACTGTATATAAACTGTATCAATCATTTCAGTGAGTGAGTGAAATCATGTTTGAATGTGCACACTGAAGTCGTGTTGGGCAGCAGCAGGAGGGGGGGGGGGGGGGGGGGGGTCGCGAACCCCAGCCTAACGTTTTTTGGGGGTCGCGGCTCAAAAAGGTTGAGAACCACTGCTCTAAACCACCTGAACTACAAAACAAAAGTCATTAGTAGTATTATAATTTTTTTTTTACATGAAATATTGTTCCTTTGCTTGCTAATTTGCACAGCCATCATGTTTCTCACTTGCATAGGCCTCAAAGTTTTTGCCATGCACTTGGTTTGACTGTAGGTGCCACAGAATGCCTACAGGGGGCGTCTCTCAGTCAGGAGGTGACGACTCTCCTCGCTGTCGGAGAAAAGTGTGTTCCTCAGCCGGCCCATGTGACCTCCGACCCCAACATGGCTGCTGGCATCTTCCAGCAGCGACCTGCGTACGGGCCGGTACACCTTGTAGCGCCTTGGAGAGAGCAGGGTGGGCAGAACAAGGTCGAATAAGGTCAGAGGTGTAAAGATGACAGTTGGGAATAGAGGTGATGGGAGACAGGTACTACAGTATATGCGATTTATTTTATTTTTATATGTGATTTTGGAAAGAGTAGTGGGTCGACACGGTTCTCATTTTCCCAGGTCGTTTTGGATTGGTGTGTTGAACCGTCCACGTTCTGGGTTAAATGAGAACTGTATTGACTCAATATTTTCCAAAATCTACTGCAAATAATGCTTATGTGTGTAATTTAAATTCCATGTGAGAGCATAAACATAAATAATTATTACATTATTAGGAGTGTGTGTGTGTGTGTGTGTGTGTGTGTGTGTGTGTGTGTGTGTGTGTGTGTGTGTGTGTGTGTGTGTGTGTGTGTGTGTCCCTGCATGAGAAGAGGACTCACTTGTAGACCAGGAAGGCCACAAAGGCAAAGATGGCCACCAGCACAGCGCTGGAGGAGAGGACCACCTCTGCAGTGTGAGGAGTCTGGGAGACTGCTGGGGACAGAGAGGGGGGGGGGGGGGGAGAGAGAGAGAGAGAGAGAGGACAGACTCAGTGGACACAGTCTGGCTCTAGACTCTAGGCTCTAGTCTATGAGGACCAGCCTCTAGGGCAGGGACACTCAACTTGCTTTGCCCAGGGGCCACTTTTGCAAAATGACAGGATGCCAGGGGCCAGTTAATAAACAAACATTAATGTTAATTTTTCTCTAGCGGAAGTAGTTTTTGGGGTGTCAGCTGAAGTTTAGTCTCATAATTTTGTGCACACCGGATAGATAGATAGTTAGGTTAAGTTAGTTAAGTACATATACTGTAAGTGCCTGGGTGGTGAGCAGACAGCCATATTTGACAATTTAGCTGGAACTCAGACAAACTTGATTAGTTTTCATTGTGAATTACAAAATGGTCGGGGGGCCACTCTGCACCCTATCACGTGCCGCATCTGGCCCCCGGGCCGCAAGTTGAGTATCACTGCTCTAGGGCCTAGACTAGAGGCTGGTCCTCAGACTAGAGCTCCAACGATTAATCGATTAGTCGATAAATAAATAAATAAATAAATGTGTGTGTGTGTGTGTGTGTGTGTGTGTGTGTGTGTGTGTGTGTGTGTGTGTGAGACACCGACCAGGTGTGTCCTGCGTCTGGCTGAGGGTGACAGTGGTTTGGGCCAGGGCCAGGCTGCGGGCGTCCTCCAGGGTGATGTTGACGCAGTAGGTGCCCGGCTGCAGGAAGGTCCGCCTCAGCCGCACCTCGCAGGCTGATGACGGAGGCACGTCGTCGCACTCGATGCTCCGCACCTCCGTACAGCTGGGGTCCGACACAATGGTGCAGGCTGAGGTGGGGGTGCTGGGGGTGGGGTGGGGTGGGGGGGAGGAGGGTGGAGCGAGATGAAGAAACCTGTTGTTTATTTCACCCATGACACTGCAGTGATTTTTTTTAAGTTGATTTGAAAGTTGGTCCCCATCGACTTCAATTGTTTAGGAGAATTCTGCAACAGTGTTTTGCTGTGAAACTTCACAAATGTTTTGTGGACTAAAAAATGTCAGCCGTCCTTCCATCGGCATGGGAGTGAGTAGATAATTAATTTTAATTTTTGGGTGAACTTATCCTTTAAATCCAATTTTATTGCCTTTCTTTTTTTCCTTAAAAGGTATGTACAGTATGCACATTTTGTGAGTCGGATCAGAACCGTAACCCTGACCCACCTACACCCCCTTAGCCACTCCCCGTCCCCACCCCTCAAACCCTGACTCTCTATGACCTTCCTATTCCTAGCTACAGTCCATTTTTCCTAACCTCCAATTCTCTATAGTCAGGGGTAATGAAAGTAGTTTGCCATAGTGATGAATACAGAAAACATGAATAGGCTACTTAATATTTAACTTAAGCTCCCTACACTTTCCAAAGTCACTTTGTGGGCTGGATTGGACCCTTTGGTGGGTTGTTTCTGGCCCCCAGGCCTTATGTTTGACACTCTATGACCATCCTATCCTTAGCTATGGCCCCTTTTCCCTAGCCCTGCCCCCCTTCCTTGAATCTAATCGGATCGGATATGTGCCAAAATGTAATGGGTTCTTCCTGGGCCCATGCTTCCACCTTCGTGAAAATCGGCCCAGTAGTTTTTCCCTGCTAACAAACAAACAGACTTACAGACAGACAGACAAATGGCACCGAAAACATAACCTCCTTAAATAAATAAATGAAAAAGGGACATGCTCTTTGGTGTGTTGAATAATTTGCACGGGCCCCATTAAATCATTAAAAAACAATTCCATATATAGGGAAATATATACGCCTTAAGAGAGATTAAGGACCAAGTTGATTGAAGGCCAATGTTTAGATGGACCAATTGAATGGATGTAAGCTCCGCCTCCCTCACCTGCCCAGGCACTTGACTAGGAAGCTGATGTCAGTGCTGGTCACTCTGGCAGCGGAGACGTCCACAATCCGGCTGCTCGGCTGGCTGTTCACTGTGTGTTTGGGTTCTGTGGAGGGAAGAGGAAGTATGTTGTCATTAACTATGTCACAGAAAGTTGTTGTTGTTGTTGTTGTTGTTGTTGTTGCTGTTGCTGTCATGTGGTCTAAATGAAACAAACACTGGGTCATTATTAAGTATTAAGCATTAAGCTCTTTGGAATGGCAAAGGGAGGTAGGGTCAACATCTGATTACATACTGAAACATTAAAAAGTGCACTATTAAAGACTAATGGCATCAGTCTATTGACTCTATTCTTACTGTATCTGCAGTCGTCCCCCCCCCCCCGCCCCCCCAAACCCCCCGCGACCTACCAATGATGGTGATGTCACCCGTGAAGCTCCCGTAGACGTAGCGGAAACACTGGCCGTTGGCGGCCCGACGCCTGGTGTGCAGCCAGGCCACGATGGTGGGGTCGGCCACCGTAGGGGGGAGGGGCTCTGTGGTGGGGAAGCCAGTGGTCACGGCACTGGGAGGGGTGGAGGGGAGGGGCCGGGCGGTGCTGGTGGCTGGAACAGGAAACAGGAAGCAGTGTGAGCTCACTCGATGGGACACGCGTGTACATGGATGCATGAGAGTGTGTTATGCTCTCGAGTGATTCATTCTTCAGTAAATCACACACACGTTATGAGTTGTGGAGTCTCACCCTGTGTGGTCTCCATCTTGCTGGGGATGGCGTGGGATGGTGTGGGAGGCTCTGGATGAAGAGACAGAGAAACATAGAGAAATGTAATTTAGCTGAACTGACGAGTGACATTGTGGTGTCTATGTGTCTATGTGGTACACACAGTGTACCAGCAGGCAATGTTCATATGTCATTAATGTGGAGTCGATTTTCATATGGTAGAAATAAGCAGCGATGCTTATTTTCACGTTTCAGCACTTTGACCGTCTTTATGTTACCTCATGTCAGAGCGCTATCCATGGTCCTGATAGCTTCCTCTGTGACCCCTCTACTTCCACAATTGAATAGTGTGTGCGTGTGTGTGTGTGTGTGTGTGTGTGTGTGTGTGTGTGTGTGTGTGTGTGTGTGTGTGCGTGTGCGTGTGCTTCATAACAAGTAATTTGCATGCACTACTAGGGCCTGTGATATCACGCCGTCCTTAAGTTTGCTGACGACACCGTAGTGCTAGGTCTGATCTCCGATAACAACGAGGAGGCTTACCTGAACCAGGTATCAGACCTGGCACTATGGTGTCAGTCCAATAACCTGTCCCTGAACATCAGCAAAACAAAAGAGATGGTGGTGGACTTCAGAAGGAAGAAGGGCAGCGGGTACACCCCACTGACCATCGGTGGGGAGCCTGTGGAGAGGGTCAGCAGTTTTAAGTACCTAGGCATGTACCTCAGTGAGGACCTCACTTGGAGTCTGCACTCTGAGCATATGCTCAAGAAGTCCAGACAACGTCTATACTTCCTCCGCCGGCTGAGGAAGTTTAAGGTCGCACCATCCATCCTGAAGACCTTCTACTCCTCAGCCGTCGAGAGTGTCCTCACTGGGTGCATCTCCGCCTGGTATGGGAGCTGCACTAAAAGGGACCAGGTAGCCCTACAAAGGGTGGTGCGCTCAGCTGAGCGTATCACCAGAGTGTCTCTGCCCACCCTGCATGACACCTATTCTAAGCGGGTGAGAGCAAGAGCTCATAAAATAATGAAGGACGCCACGCATCCCAACTTTGGCCTGTTCACCATGCTGAGGTCAGGGAGACGCCTTTGTAGCCTGAAGGCAAAAACCGAAAGGCTCAAGAGAAGCTTCTTCCCCCAGGCTGTTCGCATGCTCAATGCTAGCCACTAGCAGCATTAGGACCACACAATATTTATTTTTTTATTTTTTAAATATGGCACTTTATTTCTATTTTTAATTAAAGACAGGACATGACGATACTGTATAGCACTTTACGATCAGCACTTTATGTCTCTTACATGTTCTGTGTCTTTTATTGTTTTTACTGTTTTTATTGATATCTACCTTTTCTGGCACATTGCAGAGACTAAGTCCCATTGCATTTCACTGCATGTTTTACACTGTATTTCTGTGCAAGTGACAAATAAAGTATCCTTGATCCTTGATCCTTGAATCAGCATGCACTGGGGCCCATCATAACTACCTTACACCACTGGTTCACATCTCTGTCCCGTACCTGTGGGAGGTGGCGGGGTGACACCCTTGGGAGTCGGGGTGGGAGATCCGGGGGGCGGGCACTCTGTGGGGAACGCTGCCTCGACCATCAGCTTGACGTTGACTTTGCCCGGCGTGCTGTAGGTGTGCGTCGCCACGTTGCTGTGTGTCACCAGCTGGTTGCCATCTCTGAAGTCCCAGATGTAGTCGACGGAGGAGGCGGTCTTCAGGTAGCCACTGGGGTCGTGGACCTGCACTCTGAAGACCACGTCGTCACCACGGAAGAAGACGTTCTCCGACTCGTTGACCGCCGCCTTCTGGGAGATGTTGACTGCCACGGGGATTTTATCTGAGGGAAAAGAGGGGTGTCAGTTGTAAAAAATTACAATACCCGCACTAAAACCAATACCAATACCCTTAAAGTGATAGCGACAGATTCAATGCCTTTTCCCCCTACTAATTCAATACCTTTGTTTTCTACTCATCCGATACCCATCATGTGAATGGAAGCATTCAGTTGCATAAAATGAATGAAAAGATCTTTACACAAATACATTTAGAAAGTGTTGAAATTATTGAAATATTTATTCAATGACTCAACTGTATAAGGACGTATTTAGGCCAGGGGTGTCACACTCATTCTAGTCCATGGGTCACATGCAACCCAATTTGGTGTCAAGTGGGCCAGACAATGAAAATCAATAATCAATAATAACCTATAAATGACAAACCCTCCAAATGTTCCAATTTATTTTAGTGTAAAGAACTACAGGTATAACCCTACAACGTGTAGGGTTATCTCAGCTACCACCAAGCACATTATCTAGTGTCTGTACTGTGCATTACAATCAGGGGTGTATAGTGGAGGGTAAACACAAGTAAACGCAATTTACCCACCCCTTTGAAATGAGGCAGATAGTTTACTCATTTATTTTCAGATCAACTGTATCAATCAATGAGGGCAAACAAGGTGGGTAAACTACTCACCTTGGATAGTTTACCCACCTCTGTATTTATCACTACACCCCTGATTACAATTGATGTCAACTGTGCAATTCTCTTTAGTCAAGCAAAGGTAATGAAAATAGCTGACCATTTAGTGATTAATACAGATAACATGAATAGGCTACTTAATATTTAACTTAAGCTCCTGAAACCTGCTACCTCTTAGCCTTCACAGGTGCATCACATTGGATTGAAGGACTTCTCAGTGCAATTTTCACACTTTGCAAAGTCATCCTTTGGGGCAGATTAAATCCTTTAGGGGGCTGGATCTGGCCCCCGGGCCGCATGTTTGACACCCCTGATTTAGGCAGTGTCATTTTAAACATCACAGGTGTGTAGTATACTTTTGAACATTTTGGTGGCATCTCAGCACACTGAACTGTCAACTCTGTCACACAACGTGCTCAACTTTACCACCACAGACTGTATGCGTTGTAGCTGCTGCGGTAATGGTCCAATCAATCACATGTCGCAGTTAAATCTAAGAAGGCTTGTGGTGATTGGCTTCGAGCAAAAACAAATTGTTTTCTTTTCTAGATCTGTGTACAAAAGGATCGAATGCAGGTATCATTTGACTGGAGAAGTTTTGATACTACTTGGTACTGGGTTATGTTGGTCAATACCTTAAAGCTATTGAGTACCACCCAGCCATAGGTCTAAATAATTTATTCACTATAGGTTTGTGGTCTCTAAAAGGTGTGTGTGCTTGTCTCCACCTGTGACGTAGAAGACGGTGCTGTCGGTGGAGAGGGGGCTGTACTTCCTGCGTTCTCGTTTCCTGTAGACCATGACCTCCATGACCTCGGCGCCCAGGGTGATGGTGCTGGTGTTGAGGGTCATGCTGGAGGAGGAGCCGTCGGCCGTCTCATAGTACTGGCCTGGGACAGATAGACAGTGAGTGTGAGATGTGGTTTGCATGTGTGTGTGTAGGCAGGCCCACTCATTGGTATGAGCACACGTCCCTCACCCCTCATGTGCATGTCTCTCACCCCTCATGTGCATGTCTCTCACCCCTCGTGTGCATGTCCCTCACCCCTCGTGTGCATGTCCCTCACCCCTCATGTGCATGTCCCTCACCCCTCATGTGCATGTCCCTCACCCCTCATGTGCATGTCCCTCACCCCTCATGTGCACGTCCCTCACCCCTCATGTGCATGTCCCTCACCCCTCATGTGCATGTCCCTCACCCCTCGTGTGCATGTCTCTCACCCCTCATGTGCATGTCCCTCACCCCTCATGTGCATGTCCCTCACCCCTCGTGTGCATGTCCCTCACCCCTCATGTGCATGTCCCTCACCCCTCATGTGCATGTCCCTCACCCCTCATGTGCATGTCCCTCACCCCTCGTGTGCATGTCCCTCACCCCTCATGTGCATGTCCCTCACCCCTCATGTGCATGTCCCTCACCCCTCATGTGCATGTCCCTCACCCCTCGTGTGCATGTCCCTCACCCCTCATGTGCATGTCCCTCACCCCTCATGTGCATGTCCCTCACCCCTCATGTGCATGTCCCTCACCCCTCATGTGCACGTCCCTCACCCCTCATGTGCATGTCCCTCACCCCTCATGTGCATGTCCCTCACCCCTCGTGTGCATGTCTCTCACCCCTCATGTGCATGTCCCTCACCCCTCATGTGCATGTCCCTCACCCCTCGTGTGCATGTCCCTCACCCCTCATGTGCATGTCCCTCACCCCTCATGTGCATGTCCCTCACCCCTCATGTGCATGTCCCTCACCCCTCGTGTGCATGTCCCTCACCCCTCGTGTGCCACACGTAGACGTAGCTCGTGCGTTTCCAGTTGTTACTCTGGGGGAAGGGCTTGCCGTCGGGGAACACGTTGCACCTCTTCAAGTCTGTGCACTTGCCGAAGCCGTAGTCATCGATCCAGGACGTCCAGTTGTACACGTAGCCAGAGTGCACCTGTCCATTGGCTGGTCAGAGGAGGTAAGGGGAGGTGACATCCAATTCATATGGAAGAAAGACCACAAAAAAAGAGTTTGTGTATAATCTTCAATGTCATAAAATAGGCCACCTTATTATATAGTAGTGAGATTACAGACTCTCTTCCCTTACTAACTATAACAATTGGTGGCTCAGTGCATCATTACATATATAGATGCCGGCTTTTAAAGAGACAGACCACATGGTAAATGTTACAGCTTACATACCCTGTTGCGACCAAGAATATAACACTGTTCTTAATGGTGTGTATGGTATGAGTGTGAATGGAAGGTGTTTTGTGCCATGGCTTGGAGGTCATGTGGATTGGGATGGTGTGGCCTTTTGGAAGCACCTGAGGCTTCCAGCTCCATACCAGTGGCACAGTGGTCGTCCCAGACCAGGTCCCCGTTGGCATCCTCCCTCTGGCAGGGAGGATACTCCAGCTTCGCAGTGAAGGAGACTAAGGAACCGTCGATGGCCGGACTGTCGCTGGTCAGACGAATCTTAGGTTTACCTGCAGAGGGGTGGATGTTTCAGATTGACTCAAGACTCAAGACGCAAACAGCAGACATTCCAGAAGAAGAAAGAACTAGGCTCACCTTTACGACTCGTGAGCTCATTGGCCGTTGGCTTTAAAGGCGGGTAAAGGTAATCGTCCCACGGGTTGGTGTCAGGACTCCACCCAGGGATTGATGGAATTGATGGGATTGGGAATGGGAACTTCCCTACTGCGTCCTTCTTGGATTTGTCAGGATCCCACCCTGGGATTGGCGGGATTGATTTGTCAGGATCCCACCCTGGGATTGGTGGGATTGGGAATGGGAACTTCCCTACTGCGTCCTTCTTGGATTTGTCAGGATCCCACCCTGGGATTGGTGGGATTGGGAATGGGAACTTCCCTACTGTGTCCTTCTTGGATTTGTCAGGATCCCACCCTGGGATTGGTGGGATTGATTTGTCAGGATCCCAGCCTGGGATTGGTGGGATTGGGTATGGAAACTTCCCTGGTAGCACGTGCTTGTGGGGGAACATGTCCCTGAATGCTGGAGAGGAAGAGGGGGGAAGGTGGGGAGAGAGACACACAAATTAGCCTGGGACTCTCACAGCTGACTCTGAGGATGCTTGAGGGTACTTGATGAGTTTGCAGGATTCCCAACAAAATGAAAGGTTATTTGAGATTATTAATTAGTTTGCCAAATGATGGATAGCTCTTTTTTTTATCATAGCATTCACTCACTCCATTGTTATCTCTATAGGTTATAGTATATATATATATATATCTATTGAAAATCCCTTCTGAAAACAATCTAGTTTGCGCTTGCTGAGCGATTTCCCCAATCAAATGTGTGTCCTTATATGGGTGTATTTAAAACCATTGGGTGAGGCCATGAAGCTTGGCTCACAGGTAAGTGAATTACATCAGTCTTTCCACTAGAGGGAAGCTCTATATCGGGTATTTCAGTAAAAGCTCCCTCCGACTCCAGATGATAATTTGTTCAATTCTTTCACATTATTCCTAGACAGTGGTTCTCAACGTGGGGTCCAGGGACCACCACCAGGGGTCCCTGAGGGTGTTCCAGGGGGTCCCCAGCAAATTGATGAATTGTTAAACTTCACCATTAGCCTACTTTGTTTACAAGTTTACAAGAAAGTTAACAGAATTAGAGAATGTGACTGTTTCAATCATAGTTTCTCTTTTATCTCATAGCCTACAACAGATAGTCATGGAATTCTGGACAAAATCAAATCTAACGATAAAAATATTCTCAGATTTGCCCCTGACTGAGAGACAAAATTTGATCAAATGGGGTCCATTTGCCTTAATGTGTAGCCTACTTATAGGGTCCCTGCTGAAAAAGGTTGAGAATAGGACCTAGAATAGGCTTCTATTTAATCAAGACTTTAAGCCAAAAAGAAAGAAAGAAAAATGAAAAAAAAAACACTGCAGCACTGCAGCAGCCATGACATTTGTTAGAGAGAAAACAAACTCTTAAGATAAGATTGAATCCAAAATGATGGACATGTTGTATTTTGAGAGAGAAAGTGTGATAGCCTATTCAGTGGCATCATTGTGACTGCAGACCATGAGCCATGAAGCCATAATTGGGCTCATGGGACTCTGACTAAAACAGCAGATCTGGATCCACAAACAGCTGGCAGCCAAATATAACAGAAATGTTAATCTGTCCCGTCTCATAAATGTCTTCGCACACTTGCCACAAATTAGACTATTTGTCTTGAGTAGACAGCCATTTCAATTAGTAGCCTACAAATCGTCAAGTTCAAAACATCCCACTTACTTTTGCGTCCATCAACGAAGTATATACATGCCAGTAGAAAAATGTAGAGTAGACCTCCCATCTCGACCAATCAGCAGGGAAAATAATTCCTTGATAATAAATCCTCAGAAAAAGCAACAGCTCTTTACGCAGCCCACGGCAGAAGAGCTTGCAGTGCGCGCAGCTCTCCAAGTGCGTCCCCTACGTGTCCTGATCTGGTCCTGATGCTCACTAATTGAATCTTGGGCCCGCTGAGCGCACAGACATGTGATGGGTCTAACGAGACGCACCTCATCCCTCATTTAATGGTTTGGTAACACGTGGACGCGCATCATGTGGATCCCGATCCCTTTCTTGATCCCCTGCTGGTGGATTTAAACCCCACTCTTTCGGGGAGAAATTAGTTATATGCCTATAGTAATATTAAACTATTAAATTATTGTCTTCGGATCTCCACTCCATCCCCAAACACTGGCATTTACGCATCGCCCTGTATTCCGTTATTTAAATGGACTTATAGCCTACTGATATTTTGTTTGGTTTTATTAATTTATTTCTTGTGTTTTTATTTTATTTTATTTGTTATGTTTGTTTGTATAGCCTAACTTGGTTCTGCTGTCGATTGTTGTCCCTTCACGGACAATAGGCTACAGATAATTTTTAGCCTATAATATTTTATAGCTTATAGCATAATAATAACTCACTGAAGCGGTTTCAATGTATGATAGATGTAGCTTAATTTTGATATCTTTCGATTGTATAGGCTATTTCAAAGTAGCTTTTAATTAATAATTCCGATTTAAAAACTTGCTGAGTTGTGCCATGTTGTCCCGTCTGAAATTATGCGACGCTAAAGTGACCAGAGTGATCAAGTGGGTTGCGCCAAAGCAGAAGGAAGGAGCCATATATTTCAGCACAATCTCTCATGTGATTATAGCTGCTTCTGCTGTCACAAGGAGAGTTTGGAAACATCAACAGTGAAGGCTCACAGACTGACATCCTCCACCAAATTAAATCACGGCTGTTTTGGAGGTCAGGTTTGCTTATCCTCATCATGGGATTTAGACAGTGAAAAACAACTAGAATGGAAACCGATCTATCTGTAATCAAAATAACAATAATTTATTGTTGCGGATAATTAACCAAAACGAATAGTCGAGCTTGATTGATGAAACAAAATGTAGGTTGCTTTAACAGGCATATAGGCTACAATATATTGGGAGTAACATTACTCCTGGATGATGAAGTGAGCATTATCCCTCATTAAATCAGAAATGAGGAGGTGTGATGAAGAGAAACAGATGAGTAGATGGATTTTAAGCTTTGAGACAACTGAGATGAGGATTGTGCATCTGAGGAAAATGTCTTTTGTAGATTCAACTGACTGATTGGTGGGTTATGCATAGCTACATTATATACCTTAAAATTCAAACACGTAATGCATGACAATAACGAACATTCAATGATGATGTTGATGTTGATGGTGGTGCTGGTGATGTTTGCTGTCTGAGGTATGAATATGATGATAGATGATAATCCAATTATTAATTTCTGAAAGCCACGCCCCCCTGCCCAATCTACTAGGGTCACTCAACTGTATGGATTTAGCATGTCATTTTATAAGCATCAAACAGTGATCCAGCTTTATACATTGTTGCTGACATTCATGTGGCATTTGAGTTGCATTGCATATAAAGCCAATTAGACAGTAACAAGAGGCACAAGCTGCTAAATGCTTGGCTGCCTCCTCGCATCACATTATATCTGATGCGTCTTCTCATGCTGGAAGGCAGGAAAGGTCCAAGGATGATCTAATGGGGAGAAGGTTGTGTATGCAGACCATTGACATGTAGGTGAAAAACAATACTGCTCACCCTCCAGTAGAGAGCAGCACCATTCTGCATCTCTGTGTGTGTGTGTGTGTGTGTGTGTGTGTGTGTGTGTGTGTGTGTGTGTGTGTGTGTGTGTGTGTGTGTGTGTGTGTGTGTGTGTGTGTGTGTGTGTGTGTGTGTCTCTCTGTCTCAATGTCTCAATGATTCAGTTCAATTCAAGTCAAAGGGGCTTTATTGGCATGGGAAACATACGTTTCCATTACCAAAGCAAGTGTACATATACTGTTTGTATGTATCTACAGATATAGGCCTACCTATGTACAGAGATGTAGGTCTACAGCAGGAGGAGGAAGACACAGACCTGCAGGGCCTTTCTCTCCTGCTTAGTGGTTGTATTCCACGACACATCCTTTTTCTGTCACAACAGCTCACAAATCATGCTGCTGTGTTTGCACATTGTGATAGCAATCTACTTCACCCAGCAGATATGGACTTTTTTTGTTATGAGTCACGTTTTCAAAATCGTTTTGGGTTTGTAATAGTATGTGGGAAGTATGTGTCTCTGATGTAGGCTATATAGAAAGTGCAGCTCGGTTTCCACCTCATTTTGTGTGCAGCGAGTGTCTGCTCTAGGGCAGTGTGGGGTCCGGGGACTCCCAGGGGTCCTTGAGGGGGTCCCAGGGGTCCCTAGCAAAAATACATTTATTTTCACCAGAATTCCAACCATAAGTAACACAATGACAGAATGTATAGGCTAACTATTTTGTTTTTTATACACGTTCTGTAATAAAAACATCTAAAAGTGTGAGGACCCTCCCACTCTCCTGGCCCTGTCATCCAGGAGCCTGCATGGTGTTGGGGTCGTTAGGCTGATAGGGTGCACCAGTGCTCTACAAAAATCCTCCTATAATAAGAATGCAAAGTCTGTGTGTGTAGCACAGGTGCGATGGTGCGATTGTGCTGAATCTTTCAGGAAGTGTAAAGAGCACCCCTGCAGGTGACCTAATGGAGCCGGATTCTTCAATTAGGTAATTACGGCCAACTAAATGGGCAGCTCAATGGGCAGCTCAATGGCCAGCTCAGTGGCCTTGTGGTTTAAGTGTCCGCCCTGAGACTGGGAGGTTGTGAGTTCGATCCCCGGCCGAGTCATACCAAAGACTATAAAAATGGGACCCATTGCCTCCCTGCTTGGCACTCAGCATCAAAGGGTTGGAATTGGGGGGTTAGATCACCAAATGATTCCCGAGCGCGGCACTGCTGCTGCTCACTGCTCCCCCAGGGGATGGGTCAAATGCGGAGAACAAATTTCGCACACTCAGGTGTGTGACAATTGTTGGGACTTTACCTTTACCTTTACCTTAAAATTGTATGGCCAAAGTTAGTCAACACATGTTCAGCACCATGGAGAGCTCCATTCGTTAGCTACTGATGGAGCACACCTGAGTGGAGGAGCACACCTGAGCGGAGTTAGAATCAGTCAGAAGTGGTAGTGGACTATGAAAACCCTCTGCGGAGAGGAGCACCATGGAGAGCTCCATTCGTTAGCTACTGATGGAGCACACCTGAGCGGAGTTAGAATCAGTCAGAGAAGTGGTAGTGGACTATGAAAACCCTCTGCGGAGAGGAGAGGCTGCATGCTAACACCATGAGCAAGGCCTGACTAAATGGCCAGTGATTGTGTGCTCCAACAGGTATCAGAACTATAATAAGAATGCAATGTGTGTGTGTGTGTGTGTGTGTGTGCGTGTGTGTGTGTGTGTGTGTGTGTGTGTGTGTGTGTGCATGCAGGAAGTAAAGCCCTGTTCACACCAATGATTCACAACCCAACGAAACTGTTTAGAACAAAGTTGCAGCGGTCTGAACAGACCAGTCTCATCTCGACTCCAGCCATTTTCAAGGTAGCCAGAGTTGCAGAGCATTGCAAGTAGTTTGAAGTTTCAGCTGTGAACTGGACTTATAGAGCACCCCTAATTAGTTAATTAGGGCCGATTTAATGGCCGAATTTGTGATGGCTGTGCAGATTATTAATGGCTGAACTTGCGATGCTGCACAATGGCTGTGCAGCCTCCACTGGTCACACAATATCCTGAGCCAGATTTGAATTGGGATGTCCAACTCTTGATGTTCCTTTTGTTCTTGCCTTGTCTCTCAGGCCGTTCAGCTTTGTTGAAGTTCCCTGGTACTGATGTTTAGGCCGAGGTAGGTATCAGGTTTTTTATGTTTTCTATGGCAATCTTATCTAGGAAGAATTTATATTGTGATGCTGGAGGCTGGTTCCTTATTGGAATATTACATTTTTGTCTTGGTTAAATTCCCTGTCAAGGCCCAGGTCTGGGAGAATTTGTGAGGGTCTCTCCTCCCTCCCTCTCTCTCTCTCCAGACAAAAGTGCAGACTGAAGGCTCCAGACATCACTGGCTGTAAAACAGAAATCTGAATGAACAACCCAGAAATATATTGTACAAGCAGTTCATCTTCCACTTTTATTGTCTCTGTGTGTGTGTGTGTGTGTGTGTGTGTGTGTGTGTGTGTGTGTGTGTGTGTGTGTGTGTGTGTGTGAGAGAGAGAGAGAAATGGAGTGAGGGAGAGAGAGGATGCATGCAAGTACTTGTCCTTCCTTCTCATTTACAGCGCTGGCTTCTAGGAGATGCTGGAATGCAGGCACATTCCCGAGGATGTGTGGGACTGGACCCTGAACCGTGTGTGTGTGTGTGTGTGTGTGTGTGTGTGTGTGTGTGTGTGTGTGTGTGTGTGTGTGTGTGTGTGTGCGTGTGCGCGTATGTGTGTGTGTGTGTGTGTGTGTGTGCGCGTGTGTGTGTGCGCGCGCGTGTGTGTGCGTGTGTTAGTCTGGAAATGTGCTGGCAGTGGAAACTTCAATTCAGTGTGTTTTGGCTGGAGGATGGAACATATGGGAGTGTTCACTGTGCAGCACTGGAAATACATGTAGACCTACTTTCCTTCAAAACTAGTGGCTTATAAACATATTCCCTCATAATTGCTTGTGAGCTGGGTAACGCTCTCCCTCTCTGTGGGTGTGTGTTCACTTCTGTGAGAACCTGGCCCGAAACAATATTGTTCATGTTTTGAATTGGTCCCCCATAACTTGCCTATAGTTCTCTGTTCCTCTTTCTCGACATTCTCTCTCCCTCTCTCCCCAGGTGCCCCCTCCCTCCTCCCCTCTGTCCTCTGTACTGTAATAATCATCATCACAGCCCATCCTGCCCTGTCATCCTGGGCAGGGGGTGAGCGTCCCTCTATACCCCCACCCACCCTCTCAGGACGGCCTAATCACAGACACAAACACTGGCCAGCGCAAGCAACTGGTCTCTGAAAGCAGCCAAATCAATGGCTTCAAAGTTGGTCCCGCAGTAGCCTACAGAGCAGAGTCTGTGGAGAGAGCAACCTCTCGTATGAAAGAGTAACTCGGGGGAATGTCAGGAATCAGGACCTGATTCAACATAGTCCAGAGTTCATGTCTGAAAGTGGCTCAAGAAATGTCTTCCAAAATGCTACAAACACTGATCCATCATGATGTAGAGATGATCAATATGTCCAGTCATCATCATGGAAACAACCACTTTGAGGTGACACTTGGTAGATGTTCAGAAAAAGTATTGATTTATGTATTTCCCCTTGAAATGCTCTTTACATATAACCTCAACATGATACAATAGGCGTAGGCTATGTCGCATACTCTGAATCTCTCAAAGACTTATTTCAACCAAAAGCAATATGGCCTACAACCACCAATGCAAACAAAAACTTTGATAGCCTGTCTCCAGAAAAAGTAGTTTGCATTTTCCCTTAAAAAATAGCCTACCCTAGGCCTACCATGATACCTTTTTCCCATGCTATGTCTATACTTATGTAGCCTATAATTTGAATTCCAAGTGATTGCAATGAGTTTAGGTCTACCTCACTACATCCCCGCGTCCACTTCTACACCTCATCCTGTAAACAAGAACGCAGCCATAGTTTCCACTTGCTCAAAGGTCAAATCGGGACGGACAGAAAGCTTTGAATGTGGAGCCAAGCGCGCCACCGTCTCCATTCAGATGAAAACAGCAGAGGCGACTGCCAAGACTCCAGAACCGGAGAGATCGTGCAGGCTGCCTGCGGGCCCGGCCGCCCCGCTTCCCGGCACAGACAGACGGTCATGGGACCGCGGGGCCCGCCGCCAGCTGGCCGGAGAGAGCATCTTTGATGTGTGACACAGCGGGAGACGCCTCCACCAAACCAGCTCACACACTGTGAAAGAGAGACATAACACGTTGACTCCTCCTGCTGCAATGTGGGCTTATTCATAATCTTTCATTGTTTAACATGTCTGACTATGGTAGCCTATAAGTTAATAGCTGTCTTTTTCCTTCATGGAAAATATGTTTCAGTAGCTTAAATACTAAATAGACCTACTTTTAATACAGGCTAATATAGGCTAGTATTGTTTTTAGCAGAATTGGCTCCATTCATAGGATAATGATATCCATAAACAGGTGCATAATCAGCATCTTCTGTTAGCCTATTTGTGTGCTAAATTATGGGCAGACTTTAGGACCAATCAGCTCATTCAGCTGGATGAGAGGGCAGAGCTGCGCCCCCACCATTTAGAAGTTGAGGGTTTGTCTTGCCTTCTGTCTGTCACTTGTGTCCCGGGTCGGACGCCCTGCAGAATGCAGATGCGGTCCTACTCCACTGAAGATCCATTCGTGTGCGATGTTCCAATATGAGGCTGTGGGGCAGAGCTACAGCCGTGCAGCGGAGGATGCTCTGTCTCTGGCTGCTGCTCCTCGCCCTCGCCATGGTTATGCTGGCGCTCTCGGACCGCCTCTACCGGGACCAGAACCACCAGAAAGCTCCGCGCCCTCCCCGCCATCCCCTCCAGCGGGTCCGCAGCCCACCGGACCTGGGGGTCATCGTCCATGCCCAAGACCCGGCTCTGGAGCTCGATGTGGGTCTCTCCCCACTCACCTCTCTCCAAGAGGACCAACTTTTATTCGTGCCATCAACGCAGGGTAGCAAGAGCCCGAGGAAGGGGAGCTACAAGGTGCTTTTGCCGGGAGCAAACAGGGGCACCACGGTTCCCCTGACGCACGGGGAAATGGGCGACGCGGTGAGGCTAAAGCTGAAAGGCTTGGAGAGGGACATGGAGCTGTCTGCGGTGCAGAAATACGGTTTCAACGAGGTGGTTAGCGAGAGGATTTCACTGCATCGCAGGTTGCCCGAGGCGCGCCATCCTGCGTAAGTGCCTTGCGCACTGGCCAAAAGCGCACGACCAAAAAGTAGCCCAGAAACCTAGATGTCTCACAAATGCGCTACCTTTTTGCAGTGAGAATACGTTGAGGAATATTTTAAGTCTACTTAGAGCTTATTGTTTTGATAGTGTGTATTTGTTTTCAACCTATTCTATCCATCACCGGACAGGTGTTCGGGAGAGCAATACAGCGAGTCGCTGCCGTCGGCCAGCATCGTGATCTGTTTCCATGACGAGGCGTGGTCCACGCTCCTGCGCACCGTGCACAGCGTGCTGGACACCGTGCCCACACAGCACATGCGGGAGGTCCTGCTGCTGGACGACCTCAGCCAGCATGGTGCGTTCAGTGTTGGGCAAGTTACTCAGGATCTTTTTTCGTTACTTACTT
>NC_139643.1:32820945-32860945 GCF_964638095.1 Poromitra crassiceps | reverse complement strand
CTGCTCCCGCGTGGCCCACCTCACCCAGCACCACCTGCCCTACCGCCTCCCCGACCAGGAGCTGCTGCAGAACAACAAGATACGCATCGCAGACACCTGGATGGACGCCTACAGGAAGATCTTCTACAGGAGAGACACACTGGCTCACTTCATCAGGCAGGTGTGTGTGTGTGTGTGTGTGTGTGTGTGTGTGTGTGTGTGTGTGTGTGTGTGTGTGTGTGTGTGTGTGTGTGTGTGTGTGTGTGTGTGTGTGTGTGATGTGAGGATTTTAGTTTAATTTAGTTGAGGGATCCTATGGTGTTGTGTGTGTGAGTGTGTGTTTATACAGTACATGTGATACGTGTGTGTCTGTTTGTGTTGGAAGATATTTAAAAAAGTCCATTAGTCATTCTAGATAAAAGCATTATAGCTCAAATCTAAAATGCAGAAACATTACTTCTTGTGTTTAGTCTGACAGCCCGAACATCACAGAGCGGCTGAGACTGAAGAAGAATTTAGGTTGCAGGAACTTCCACTGGTTTCTGACTACAGTCTTCCCAGAACTCTACATCCCCCAGGACAGGCCTGCGCTGTCAGGAGAGGTACCAAACACGCACGCACGCACGCACGCACGCACACACACACACAGACACACATACACACACACACACACACACACACACACACACACACACACACACACACACACACACACCACACACACACACACGTTAAGAATGCGCACCCTTACTACTGTATAAGGGACAAGACACTGAAGACAGATTGTCATGTGTCACATTTTGTGCCTGTTTGAAGCTGTACAATGTCGGCACTGGCAGCTGTGCAGATTTCCCCCGAGGACAGGGACTGCTGGGCGGAGCCATGAACATAGGGCCATGCAGCGGTACTGGCAACCAGGTAACCATGGCAACACTGCATAATAAAGATGCTGACCCTGATCATTCTTATACGGATCAGGGTTGGAGCCATTCAAGAACTGAAGTGGAATGACAGGAATTCCATGAAATTCTATGAAATTCCATGTCTAAGAGAGAGGTTGTCTTGACTTGCTAAATACGATAAATCAAACATTATGAATAAAATAAAAACAGTTAAACAAATCAAATGCATTCAATCATAATGTATGTTCTACACCAAATACCAACTGAAGGTTTCTTTAACATTTTATGATATTCAGTATTGATAATTTACAACATTTTGTATAAACTCAGATATGTGGCAAAAAAAACATGGAGTGGAATCAGTTGAATTGGAATTGATGCGTTAATTCCATAGACGGTCTAAAAAATATGGACGGAGTCAACATGACATCACCCATTGGTTTTGGGGCTCCCATTTTGAAGCCTAGTGTGTTGTCGCCATTTTGGGGTTCTTGCGCAGTTATATAAAAATTCACCTTTCCATACAGTTCTTATGAAAGGTGAAATTAGCTATATAGACCAAAAGCGTGCTATGAATCAGGCTGTAAACATGTTTAATCCTGTTGGAAAGTCGGGCATTTTAACATGGGGGTGAACGGGGAACGACTACTTTTTGGAGCCAGCCTCAAGTGGCCATTCAAGGAACTTAAAAGAAGTAGCTTCATCTGTCCAACCCCGAGCTTGCCACCTGGTTCATTCATCAATTGACCCCTGATGCTACAGATCGAATCTGAGAATGACAAGTGACAATGGGTGACAAATACTGTCTCTCTCCTCATTCCAGCACTGTGACCTGAACTCTGTGGGTGAGGTGCGTTGGGGACCCATGGGTGCTCTGTGTTTTGATACCAAGGGAGAGAGGGTGGTCCTCTCCCCCTGCCCCGCCCGTCAGCCAACCATCAGCAGGCTCCAGTGGAAGTTCATAAAGGTGGGCCAGGACAGGGATCACGATATGACCAGGTGTCATTCAGCATCATTAAACTACTCAGTAGCCTACTCTCAGTTTGACTAACACGGTGCATCTGTCTGTTCCCAACCCTGCAGCTGAGCGGCCAGCTAGTTCACCTACACTCCCAGCTCTGTGTGGAGGCTGTGAAGGAGGGAGGCCTTCCACAGAGCCACGGCAGTCAAGGAGGAGAGGTTAACACCCCCACCAGCGTGAGAGGTCTCTTCCTGCGCCCCTGCACCCATCACCCCCGACAACAGTGGCACTTTGAGCAACTAGTAGCTCCCAAGGGTGCCTGACACAGGAAGCACAGAGGGACTTTTGATTGGTAGACATGTAAGATGTGAACCCTAATAGGCACATATTATCATGTATGGGCTAAACTATACAAAATATACACTTTTTTGCTCCAGTTAGCCACTCAGCTGTTTTTGTTCCTGTTTTAAGGATTGCAAATACATACATATTTGTTGTATTCTTTTATCTTTCTATTTCACTTGATTTGAAATGTACTAGTTTACTTTTTAAGTCTTTTATCTTGTGGATCTCTTGTCTGTACTTTTGCACTTTTTAATTGTATTATTATTATTATTATTATTATTATTATTATTATTATTATTATTATTATTATTATTATTATTATTATTTACCTTTACTGTAGTTTTTATTACTCTGTAAAACACATTGAATTTCCTCAGTGTAAATGTAAACAGTGTATGTAAGGCAGTTGTGGCAAACAATAAAATACGAAGGGTAATAAGTAAGTACTAAGGTATTAAAATAGAATAACATGGAATAGATATAAAAGTGTCCAGATGTGCAAAGGGGTGTGCAAATGTCAATAAACCAGGTTTATTAACGGTTTATTTATTGAGGAGTCTCGTAGCCTGCGGAAAGAAACTATCCCGCAAACGGTTTGTGCGTGCTTTCGGGACCCTTTGATTGCACAATTAACTATTCTAAAGTGATTCTGAAATCTCTGTGTGTCACTGGCTTCTCTGTGGAGGCAGTTTACACCAGTATTTCCTTTCACATTTAGGTATTAGGTAGGCTATTATTGTCAGCATTACATTTTCTGCCTGTATGGCATTGGCAAAAACACAAGCCGTATACAAATAGGCTGTCAAGGAACTACTGGTAGCACTTTACATTACAGCTTAGTAACAATATGATAATAGGGGTAATATATGTAATAATTGTGATATACCATGTATATAGAAATGTAAAAGCTGTGTTTCATCGTTTTTCATCGAACACCTCACCCTCTATAAGATCAAACATAGGCTACATTTTCCTCTCACCTGTAGTGCTATTTATCCATCTAGATCGCTTTGTGATGAATAGCTTATGTAAAACATGCCATATTTTATTTATTTATTATGTAACATTTTCTTGTTTGGGAAGGAGCGCTTTGGACTGTCGCTTGTTTGAGGTGCTCTTTGGATAGAGTTTCGCCTATGCCTATGGGCGTGCTCTGTACTTAGGGGGCGTGCTCTGTAGGGGTGTGCTCTGTACTTAGGGGGCGTGCTCTGTAGGGGCGTGCTCTGTAGGGGTGTGCTCTGTACTGGCATAATATTCCGGCCGCCGGGCCGGTATATATTCACTTCCTGGGATCATGTAATGAAGGTTACAGAAGGCAGCGCATTATGAAGAACAGAACATTTGACAAAAGTACAACGTCATCTTCTTTTGGTAAGACAAACAACCCAGCAGCTCGTTGTTTGGGATAGCGTAACGTGTCAGTCACATTTGCCAGACATTTGCAAGTCGCCCCGCTTTGCTAGCGAGCTGAACACTAGCTTGGTACGTGGTGTTCTCACTCAGGCCAATCATCTGTGCTCCAGTATAATTGTCAGATGGCAAACGTAACTAGCGTTAGTTGCATACCGATACAACCAACCTATAAGGTTATTGCTAACGTTACCCACTTTTTAAGTCGGCGACTGCTAATAATGTTAGATGTAATAATGAGCAAGGACTTAACGCTTTGAGAGAGATCATGTGACAGCTAAATGATCCTCTCCTGCCCAGATCTCTGACACCCACCCAGGTCGCGATGAGCGCCCCCTGCATCCTGGCTTCAGCCGCTCGAAGCTTCACCTCGCCGGGTCAAGCCAGTCTGCTTTGCCGCCGGGTCCTGGGCCCCACCTCCATCACAAGGTGGGTTTCATCTGGAATGTGCCCGGTTTTGTTGTGGCCTGCTGTGTGGCATTGTAGAGACCCAGGGCACTGACAACACAGGAGCTGTATTATGGCATTATCCAAAGGGGAGGCGTGCTATACACCCGGAACTACTTGCCAGTGTCACATTTAGCTGCATGAAGTTTGTTGGACCTTGCTGACAGTGAGGTGAAAGTCCACTTGCTTGTTTTTGTGTGTTGCTGTCACATTACTCCCGTAAGGCTACTGTACTGTATCTCTCTACACACCAAATCCCTAACAGGGTATTTGATGTGCAGTGCAAGGCAAGCGACTAAATCTACCTGCTTTATCTTAGCAGAAATATGTCATCCAAGAGACAAATGGACCATCTTGAGAGGACGTCCAGCAACTACAGGCAAAATGTAAGTTGATGTGTTTTACTGGAATCTTGACCATCTTGACTGTATCCTCCAGCGATGTTGCTTGTTTGGGGTTTCATGTAATGACAATCCAGACCTATATGATGTGTGTGCCTGCATTTTGTGCCTGGCTATACTTCAGGCTCTGTATCCAGCTCAAGTGTGTGGCATCATCAGGGAGTCAGAGACGGTGAAACGCTTGAGACTCGCTGTTCATCCAGACTTCAACTTCAAAGCAGGGCAGTGGTGAGTAGAGGAAAAACACAACACAACACAACATTGAGAGGTTGTTGTTGTTGTTGTTGTTGTTGTTGTTGTTGTTGTTGTCATCCTCCTCCTAGAGGAAGGTGGTACATGACATGTGACTGGTGTCTCTATTTTAGTCCTCACTGGAATCAGAAAACATGTTGTTTTGGCCATTTTCTAGAACATCAAAGGGTTAAGTCTTGTCCAGCTCATTGAACGTTTGTTATCATGAGAAGCAACAATGTCAGGTTGTATTGTAATACCTGCACAATCCTTTTATTATGTTGGTAATGCTTCTAGTCACCACAAGGGGGTGGCATTGTCTCAGGTTTGTCTTGCCATTGGCAATGTGACTTTCATCTCTTATAAAAGTGCAACTATTGTTGTTACTTAGTAAACAAAAGCTGCAATCCTCCACTGCAATTGCTATGGAAGCCATCCCAAGATTATTGTTGCAGAGATAAAGGGAATGAGCTGTAAAATAGTCATAAAACGTAATAATTAGCCAAATATTACAAATGTTTCACAGTTGCTGTCAAATGATACTGTTTAGAGGAATTCTTCGAATCTTGCCCTACTCAGGAGCCACATTGACAAAAAAAATCTTTGCAAGAGCCACAATCCCAAAAAGTGCCTTCCCTTTATTCTTTTTAGATTTTTATTTATTTAAAGTAGGACTTAAAAGAGCCACAACTACCCATAAAGGAGCTGCATGTGGCTCTAGACTAGAGCCTTGTTGGTTGAGTATCACTGCGCACAGCTTTAAATGGAAAATAACCTGTAATCTCCTTCAGATAAACTTGTTGTTTTTCTTCATTTGACTGACAGTGACGGATCATTATGGAAGATGTTTTAAGTAGCTCTTCTTCAAATTTGCGTGACTCATATAAACATAATGTCAAAGACAAGCAGGTGCTCACTCAGGTATACGCTCCCTTTTCACCCGTGTCTGTTTGTCTTGTCAGTCAGTGTTTCTGTTTCCCATGGTAATTAGTGTACATACCATAGCTGCAGATTAATCCCAGTAAATGTACATCGGTCCATACTGTGGGTGGGCGGTGGTGAGATATATAACAGTCAGCCAGTTGCCCTGCGGCGACTGATAATGAATGTAAATAGATGAAAATCCTCGAGTTTCTGTGTCTCTGAGAAAGAGGAATGTTTGGTCCTTCGTCTCCAGGTGGGAGAGGAGGAGGAGGAGGAGGTGGGTGGAACATATGTGCGCATCTTCAGTGCAGATCCATATTTATGATGCCTCTGAGGGTTGTGGACACAGAGTCTCTCTCCAGCACAACAGTGGGTCATTGTGCTGGTGGAACTTCAATCCAATGGTTTAGCGTTGTTGTTTTCCTCCGGGTATACTTAGTTAGGCTAGTTGATGGACAGTTGCATGTTGGGTGTGTACTGTAACTAAGGCTTTGACGGTAATCTTTCAATAAACGAAAGAGCAGGCAAGTCCGGAGCGCATGTGGTTGTGTTTTGTTCCACATGGTCTCTAGAATAGGCTGCCCACTTCACTGAGGTCAAAGGGCACCACCCTACCCACATTCAGACTTTGACCTTCAATTCAGCTTGTTTCTACTCAGTAAATAAATAATAGCCTAACCATTGTTTTGTTTGAAATCAGAATAAACAGTTGTTTTTTCCAGTCAGAATAAGCATAGTTGTGTTTGAAATCACAATATCCATAGTTTTGAAATGGAGTAAATGTATGTAGTTAAACTTCACAACATTGTAACTAAAGTTATATTTCTAGTCAGAATAACCATAGTTATAAAACATCATGACCATTATGTCATACCATGTTTCTGATCAGGCTAAATATTGCCTGGTTATGTTATGAAATAAGAATTGCCATTTCTATAACCGTGGAATAGAAAGTTATGATCATTTCAAATTGTTTCAACACCACCGTTTCAATTCCTCCATAGTGATGGGATTTTCTTATACATTCCTTTAGCACAAAAACAGGTAATCAAGCTCACATACCAAATTCTGGATGTAATCGAGCAGTTGACTGATTAATTGATCGTTTAGCATCTGACAATCACGTTTTGAGCCTTCTGACGATGTGTGCAGGGTGGACTTCTGCATCCCCGGCCTGGAGAAGGTGGGAGGTTTCTCCATGTGTTCCAGCCCCGGCCTGCTGCAGAGGGAGGGCGTCGTCGAGCTGGCCGTCAAATACGCCAAACACCCGCCGGCACACTGGATCCACACCGCGGTGAGTGTGACGGTCACAGCGAGCAGGGATGCTCAGGGAGGGGCAGGTTCGGTCATCCACACGGTTGCATGTTGGTCCGTAAGACAGCAGGTGTCATTTATCTAGGCTGATTACTGCATTCAAGCTGAACGTCAGTGCTGCCGCTCAGTGGGCGTGACCCCGCACTGCAGTGACTTCTGCCTCTGTGATGTCACATGCATATACCCTCTATAGGAGAGAGTGATGGAGGAGGTGAGGGCTAAAGAGAAGAGTTTTGGGGTATTGGGGTTCTGCAACACTGCAATGTCATCAGACTACCGGCTATTCAAAAACAACCTGATGCATCAGAAAGAAAAGATGGTAAATCATCTGATCTGGTCAGAATCTCGGTTAATCTTTTGAACCAAAGTTTCCCTTTTTAGAATGATTTTTTTTAGCACGTTAACTTGAGACAAAAAGTTAATTTTGTGATATAGTATCACTAAAAATGTACTAAAAACAGGATTGTAAACATACATTTTTCAAAACTGATCTCCTAGCTCGAATGTGTCTTGGCATTTTGGTCGCCTTTTTTGTCTTTACGCCCCTACAACAGTCCAGGGCTAATGGTAAAGATGATGGTTTGAAATGGAGAGGAGGAGAAGTTGTTGGTGAGGTCAACGGTGAAGAGAAAAGGCAAAGGTTAAAGATGGAGAAAGAGACAAACAGAAGTTGAGTTGATGGTTGGGCAAACCATGGAGAGAGGGAGCATGATGAGAGAGTGATGTTTGTTCAATCTTCATGCAATACTTGGAAAGTGTAGAGAAACCAGTGTGTAAAAGACAGTCTTTTCAGTTTGTCAGAACTTGCTTTGAGAAGTACCGCACATTTTTGTGCTACCAATCTTTTAAGAGTAGGTGGTCAAGTAGGTTTCTCCTTTTTTCCAAATGGCGGACATCTCATATTGGAAAGAAACACATTAGCCTGTCTTTGTCAGCTTCAGTAGCTGCAGAAGACCACAGTACAAATCCTTTCCAGCTTGCCTTTGCCTTTGTGTTCGACGATGGGCCCTGATAAGTAGCTCTGCGCAGTAGGCTGCCCGTCACTAAGTGTTTAGAGACTTGGAGCGCTCAGCTCTGGGATCGTTTGATGAGCCTTTTGTTAGACGCTGTGTTTTCCGACTCGTCCCTGGGAGGAGGAAGAGTGTAGCGGGACCGTGATAGAGAGAGGGCACAGTCATGTGTACAAAAGGAGATGAAGAGATATTTACTGCTTCTTATGACTTCAGAAGACCTCCCTCCCCACACAAGCTATGAAATGACTCCCACCCATCCAATCAGAAGACCTCCCTCCCCACACAAGCTATGAAATGACTCCCACCCGTCCAATCACAGAGGTTGTGTGTGCGTGCGCGCTCGCCGATCTAAAAGCGTCCTCTCACCGTTACATCTCCTGAGGCTAGTCTGTTCTGAGGCTAGTCTGTTCGATGCAGCTAAACTGATCCTGTGTTGGTTGAGTTATTCTTTTTAATTCCCAGAGAAGATGCCACTGAGGGAAGAGAAAAGTTGGGAGTTGAACAGTTTCAGACATGTAAACACGATTTCAGACGGAAGCCCGTCTTTATTGTCACACAAACACACTACAACACATGCATGCGGCCACAACACACACTCATGCCGGTGAAATATGTCCTCTGCATTTGACCCATCCAGGCTTGTCCTTTCCTCCGGGGGGCAGGCCAGGAGCAGTGGTCGCTATTTCTTTCCAACGCCCAGGGACCATCATTGGACCAACTTCAGATGTTGTCGTCACTGGTCGGATGACGAGCTTCTGCATGTTTTTAGTGGGGGGTTATGTACGGAGGAACCCCCTGGGGTGTACGGGGAGAACATGCAAACTCCACACAGAAAGGCCCTTTCGACGAGATAGCCCACCTGGCAGTAGGCACTGAAGATATGGGGGGGTCACAACTCCAGCGCCCACAGCGTCCCAGGCGAGAATCGAACTCAGGACCTTCTAGCTGTGAGGCGACAGCGCTACCGACTGCGCCACCATATCCCTTGTGTCCGAGTGTCCAACGCAACACAGTCTCCTCGACATTTCTGCCACGCCTGGCTTTCCCAATAGAGTCCTTATAAAAAATAGCTTCACTCGGACAAATCAAGTGATCCAGCTATATTCTGAATCAGGAGAGACCTTAGAACTTTTCATTCGGACAAAAAGAAGAAGCATTTTTTCTTATTTTAGATCCCCCATTTTTGTTTGTTTGTTTGTTTAGTTGTTTGCTTTGGTCTGAGTGAAATGTTCTATGTCTAGGGGGTGACTTTGGCACTGTATTTCTGTCTTTATTGTGAACCCTGTCTTAGTTTCTTTCTGTCCCTCCCTCCCTCCTGCCCAGTGCACGGTGGGTTCCAGCGTAGCCATGCGGGTGGGAGGGAACTTCTACTTCGACCCCTCGCCCTCCGAGCCCCCGGTGGATCTGCTGCTGGTGGCGGGAGGCGTGGGCATCAACCCGCTCTACTCCATCCTGCTGCACGCCGCCGACCTGCTGCAACTCAACCACGCCTCCGAGGGGCGGGACTACCACATAGGCTCCGCCCACCTCTGCTACAGCGCCAAGAACACGCAGGAAGTGCTCTTCAAGGTGTGTGTGCTTTTGTTATACAAGGACTGGTTTGAGTCTTGGACGGTTGGAGTGAGGAACTTTGGGGGATGCGGGGACTTTTTGGCTGCTCCTCACTTTGAAAAGAGGCCATTTTAGGATGAGGGTTAAATTTAGTCATTTTAATGTAATGCAATCCAAATCGGGAAATTTGCTTTTTGGTCTCAAAATAAATATGATCAATGGGATGTCCTAACAACAATAATACAACTTTATGAGTGCTGGAGCAAGAGTGATTTTTTTTGTTGTCATTTCTAAGTTTCAGTGTGTCAGTCAGTGTCAGTGTCAGTTTGTAGCACGACATATCTGTTTGTAGCATGAAGGGGGGGTCTTTTTCAGCGCTGCCACACTTCACAGGCAGACCGTTCCACACGTTCACAGCTGGGAGCTGCCCAGTACCACCACAGTCTCCTACTGGAGCCCACTGAGCAGCTCCACTGGAGCACCAGTCTCCTTCTGGAGCCCACTGAGCAGCTCCACTGGAGCACCAGTCTCCTACTGATGCCCACTGAGCAGCTCCACTGGAGCACCAGTCTCCTACTGGAGCCCAATGAGCAGCCCCACTGGAATGGAGTGAGTGAGAAGCTCCACGCTTCTCACCTCACTCACTTTCCCTACCCAGGTTTTCCCCAGTTGTTCGGCGGAGTGTAAGGATATATCAGCATAGGTGTACACCAGTGTGTTTGCATGTGTGCCTGTAGAGTATATGAGAAACTGCAGCAGTAGATTAGGAAACTATATTGCATCTTAATTACTCCCTGCCTCCTCCCGTGTCCTCAGAACACCATCATCGAAGTGTGTCAGGAGTTTCCTGACAAGTTGTCCTGCGACTTCCACATCACTCAGCAGAGCACAGACGATGACCCACACCTCCAGCCGTTAATCAACCGTAAGTAATACACGCGCACACACACACACACACACACATACACACACACACACACACACACACACACACACACACCCACACACACACCTCTACATTTAGTTGGAATGATAGAGTGGCTGTCAGTTTCGATGCCAGTCTGCCTCTCCTCTTGTTGATTTATCTGTGCTATCATGCAGAGCCGGCGCTATAAAAGCTCCGCACGGGGGAAGCAAGAGGTGTCGTGACACTGAGCCGCAATGCATTGATCGGCCTCTGGTTGTGTCTCCCCCCCAGGTGGGCGAATCACAGAGGAGCAGTTGCGGGCTCACGTGGACCCCCAGAGGACTCTGTGTTACCTGTGCGGGCCGCCGCCCATGATCGAGGCCATCTCGCAGACCCTCACGGACCTCGGCCTCCCCAAAGACAGAATCCTCTTCGAGAAGTGGTGGTAGCGCGCCGCCCGCTGCTTACTACAACTCCCAGAAACCCCCAGGGGAGAAACAGCCCATCCTGGCACTTGACTCCATTTTGTGGTCTTCAGGGGGGAGGATGCAGGTGTACGACGTGAATGGAGAGGCACCCAAATGTTGTTGTGGACATGAGGTGTGGGAATTGAACCCAAACTCCCTGGTGTTGTTGGAAGTCCCATGCTATAACCCCATGACTTCCCCTCACCTGCCTTGTATACACTGTGCTGTGTACTGTGAAGCACATTGTGAGGACCTGTCCTGCTGTCTGCTCCTGTGCCAAGGGGGCAAGGGTCAGAGAAACACAGCTACAGCTGGACCCCTCCCCCTCCTCAGTGGCTACCTGACAGATTGAACTTGCAAAGATGTGATAGGTTACACAATTTAACTTCTTATTATCTGGAAAGACGGACCGAGCAGACCATAATCTCATCGTTGTCCCGTATTGCGTGTGTGTTGGGAACATGTATGACACAAATGTTACATGGCTTACTTACAGTCTCATTTCATATGAAGTGTCTCTAGGGCTGTACCCAATAGTTCGAAAATTCAAAGCTTCAGTCATAACGTTGACATTCGATTTTTAAAAATCAACCTTCAAATGCGCTTTTTTGCACGGGCGGGGGGATGCACGTAACGGGGTACGTCCATTCATTCTGTTTATGATGGAGCTGCTTCTGAGGAACTGACAGCAGTCCAGAGTTTACTGACGTGGAAGCTAGTTAACTTTTGCTAGCTAAAAAAAATAGCGCCGTCTTGGTCAACCGCAAATGCGCTATTATCCTATGTTTTTATAATACGACCGGGAGGTCGTATTATAAAACGTGTCCCTCAAATAGCCTGTTGAAACGCGTTTAGCCATGGTGAAGTTGTTTCTCTCAACGTGTGTGTGTAACGTTATGGAGGAGCAGCCCAGCCCAACACAGAGCAGAGAGAGGCCTACTAAATACTAAATGACACCAAAACATGAAGAAAAGTATGATAAAAGAACTGCTAATGTGGGAGATTATCAATACTGCAGTCTTTAATAATTCATCCTCGGGGCCCGTTTAATACCGGGTTTTGGTACCCATCCCTACCAATTAATCACTTGATTCAAATTGAGGACGTTCAAGTTTTAGTTATATTTTTTATGACGACGTCACGGCAGACATTCAAAGCTTCATTTGAAAACATCAATAGGAGCTTTGAATGTGGAAAAAACGACATTCGGTACAGCCTTAGAAGTGTCAACTTGCTTGAACCAGGTGCTGCCTAAATACATGTCAGCTTTCCTTCCATTTTAACAGAAATGTTCATTCATTACTTCACCTCTGGAACCCATACTCAGGCCCATAGCCTGTGGTGGATCGGTGCAAACGATGGCAACCTGTATTGTTATTTTACTCGCTGTACAGATATTCATACAAATGTTTTATGAGTGACTATTTTCGAAATACCTCTGCATGCCAATTTACTTGATGAAACCGATTTTTTAAGAGTTTTCTGGTGGGAACAAAAATGTTACATAATGTATGTACATTTATGTATACATAGTGAAATGACTACGAACTATTTATTTTATTTGCAGTAGTGAAGATTTTATAATATGGAGATTTGTGTTTCAATAAGGTTGAGTCACTGCAGTGATTTTTTTCTCTCTAGATTTTAGTCACATGCGAACATCACACTACTCGATGTATTTTTAGAGTGAGAAACTTGACTATCTCCTACATCTTGGCTAGTGTCTCCGTTCTGCTCACTTACACTTACATGCACAATGCCTATCTCACACACATTTGCACACCCACACACCCATAAATGGGTTCTCATACCAGGGTGGAGAGAGTATCCCATGGTGCACTGTAATGGAACCTCCAGGTGGTCTCTGATTGGCTCGGATCACCAAGCATCGCTCAGAGATTGTTTGCGAGTTTCTTGTTCTCATGTCCCAGCGGGGGGTCGCGTTGTTGGAACTCATTAAGAGAACAAACTTGTCTATTCCAGCAACACGAGGATAATAAAGGAAATGGAGTCACTCTGTTTTAAAGGACTTTTATTGACCTCTGCCTCTATACAAAGACTTTCATATCACACCACTTACGCACAACACACGGGTGGTCCAGGAAATAAGGAAAACAGTTGATTTGTAATTTACACACTTCCTGAAGGGGAAACCAGTTTAGCCAGGGGTTCTCAAAAGTGCGGCCCTCGGGAACGTTTCTGGTGCCTAACTCGTCGAGGGGCTGTTTGTTCGATTCCCGATGGAGGAGACATATTACAGCACTGCCCTGTCTTTAACATCACCAGCGTAGCGCCTCCTACAGGCAGATACACAGAGCGACACAGCGCCTCCTACAGATCCACAGAAATGGACAGACTGCAAAGAGATCCAGACATGTCATATACGAGTCTAAAGCAGTTTTTCAAAAAGTTATTTTTACGCCTAGCGGCAGCCAGCACAACACATACTTCCGATGTCAGTAAAGTTTCAGCTCTCTGTGGTTTTCTGTCTCATAACCCTCAGCTCATGTCTCTGCAGAGGTCAGGGGGGAGAACAGCCCCCCCCCTTAGCTCCAGGTAGTGGCAGCGGAGCGGGAATCGAACCCACAACCTCTGGCCCCGGTGTATCTGTGTGTATTATTCCTTCACACCACCAGCTGCCCTTCACACTCACCGCTCTTCTCCGGGCACTCTTGTCTCTTCCCTCTGCCTGTCACCATTCAAAACTGACTGAGGCTCGAACCCACGACCGCAAAAGTGACTGAGGTCTCAATATTGCCGGGCAGCAAGCCTACTCTCTGTGCCACCAAGTCAGACTGCTTGAATGAGGTTTTCTCAGGGCTTTAAATGACTTTCCTCTGGCTGTCGACATTCAAAACTGACTGAGGATCGAACCCACAACCTCAAAAGTCACTGAGGCTCAAACCCACAAGCGCCAAAGTGCTAGACAGCAATCCAACTCTCTGAGCTAGTGGGTCATAGTGATTAAGACTAGAAGATTAAAGTATAGTCTTTTTGCATCTTAAAATATGTTTTGAAGGGACCTTTTAAGTTAAATAGTATTTGAATTATATTAATATGACGTGAGTTTCTATTCGCCTTGCACAGAAAACCTTTTACACTTGAGTACATTTCAGAGCCTGTACTTTTTTCCTTTTACTTGAGTAATTAAGTTGAATCAGTACTTCTGCTTTACCAGTCTTTTTTTACACAAATAACTGTACTTCTACTTAATCAGAGCAACAATGTGATTACATTTGGAATAACAAGAAAAAATGACACTGTGCAATAGTAGGCCTAAATAACTCACATATAGGGTTTGCAATTGTAACGTTCCATATAATGAAGTAGCTCATGCTTGTTGATTTAATGATTGTTTTGCACCTGCTGCTCACATTTGAGATACTTCTGGCTCGCCTGGAAAGAAGGTGGGAGCAGCCGAGTACAGTCAGCCAATCAGAGGCAGAGAGGGGCGGGTCATGCCGTCGCAATCATGGGGAAAAAAAATATCGCTTACTGTAAGTGACTTGATTGTATTAGGTCCGATTCTTAATAGGTTTACTGTCTTTCAGAGGTAGCGGGCTCAGTTTGAAAGCCAGAGAAGTTTCTGGTACCATATGAAACTAGATGAGCTAAGGCAGGGGTACCCAATAGGTAGAAAAATGAATAAAAACAGCTCGCACACTGCATGGGCTGTTTTCAGTGATTTCTTTCTTTTGCAGTAGTCTTTGGAGTCTTGTCCAGGTAGTCGTGAGTCTGGCCCATAAATATAAACACAGCGTTTATCTCTATCACATCTATATCCCATAGAGATAAACTGTTTATCTCTATGGTCTGGGCCACTGACGTAAAGATGGATGCAGTCTGATTATTTAAACAATCTTTGAGCAACAGTTGTACCAAAGGTTTGTGGCTTTGTGTTGTTATTATTGTGGAGGAATCTTACAAATTGGACCTTGGTATGCAAACACATGGAAAAATGCCCATGGATTCTGTTACCATTAGCCTACATACAACAATGTAAGATAAATCAAGGTCAAAATGATTGCAGTAGCTTTGAATTTAAAAACTGAGATAGATCCAGTCATATTGAGAGGACTTGGACTTGAGTCGCACTTAAGTCACACACACAGTGACTTCAGACTTGTCCTCAAAGACTTGAGACTTGACTTGGACTTGAGATTTGGGACTTGTGAACAATCTTTATTTTTGAGTGTATTAAGGAAAGGTCTACTAATAATGTAATCTAATCAATGCTGATATTGTATGCTAATAGATAAAGAGTGAGGCTAATACAGTACATGCTTTGAATTCCTTAGTTAGCTAATAGCTATGCAGTGTTCTAAGCAGACCGGATGGCATCCAGCAGATGATAGAACGCTCATCCATAAGAGACTTGAGACTTGACTTGGACTCTAGCTCTAAGACTTGAGACTTGACTTGGACTTGTAAAAAATGACTTGTGAGCATAATCAGTGGCAGCTTAGGCTGTCTTCATGGTCTATGCTGCCTTCAAAGCGATCAGGACAGGGGGGGGACATTTTCAAAAGGGTCATCTTTTTCCACAGCCTAATGTTGGCAGGTATAGTCTGTCTGTGTTGTGTGTTTGTGTGTCTACAAATCAATTTATTTTTCTCCTTCAGAAAACACATTTCTCACATGATCCACATTTGGAATGACTTTAGTCTACAAAAGAATAGAAATTATTTGTTTTGGAATTTTTGTGTTGTTTTTTCTTGGGTGGCCCTCAATCCAATGTTGGATCCCTAAATTGGCCATCAGTCATCAAAACTTTGAGAACCCCTGAATTTAGCAATAAATGCACCATGTGACATCAATGCAGTGTACTGCATACGTTGAGCTAGCATTTCCCCCTTTGATTTTGATTTTGAAACATTATTCTTTACATATAAAAATACAGTGAGGCCAGTGAGATCATACTCCCTTTATAGCAGGCCCATAGCAAGAAAATAGTCAATACAATGGGTCTGAAAATGATACTTAAGGCTTTGACTGGAAACCTGCTTTAGGCTGAACTGTGCAGCCTCGTTTTGTATAAGGACACATCAAATAGCAACACTGACCCAAAGCAGAGAACGGCACAACACCGATGCCCATGTAGCGTATATATGGGGGCTACGACCTCGGCCTCCTTAACGCCCTACGCAGGACTGATTGAAGCAACAGTACTTGTTACAGATACAGCATCATATGATCGACAAAGTCTGGATTGTTCACAGTGGGAATAAGAATCCAGCTCAACAAAACGTTCCTCTAAAAGACCAGTTTTTGATTGGGCAGCTCCCCTCCCTCCGCCGGCTCTGTGTGGCCCAGTGTGTCAGCAGACACCGGAGAAGAGCGCCCTCTCACTCAGCTGCTGTCTGATCCGCTCCTCGCTCTTCACTTCCTCCTTAGTCTCTCCATCCTCCCTCTCAAACACATCTGTCCATCGCACCGACTTGTCCTGCTTGGCCAGTGGGATCTTGTCGATGTCTGTCTCCTCTTCCTGGTTTTCGTCAGAGGACCCGCCCTCTTCCCCTCGCCTCTCCTGGCCGCCCCGCCGAGGACTCGCTCCCTCGCTCTGTCCGCTGTCCTCCTCCTCCTCATTTGTGCTTCTCCTCAGCCTCTCCATCTCTCTCTCCGTCACGGGGGACATGTTCGCTCGCTCCCTCTCCAGCGTTTCTCCGGCAGAGTTTTTCTTCGCCTTGTTGCGACCCCTGAGGTTCAGCATCTGAAATCGCATAGAAGTGTTTGAGACAGTTTCTGGCTTTGTGTGCTGTCTTCCTCTTTCTTTCTATCTCTCCAGACACCTGACAAAACACTACAAAGTCTCTCGCCTTGACGCCTCTTTCCCTGTACAGTTTGAGGCAGACTTTTTTTTTTTGTTGCCTATTATTAGAATTTTTCCTGAGTGGGTTTTTATTTGCTGTACATCCTATATTTAGTAACTTGACTTTCTAATGCTACCGTCTGTGACATAGAGTCACGTAGCCTAAAGGTGCAACACAGACGACTGACAGATTTGTCGTGAGATGGAAAATGTGGGGGGGGGGGGACGAACCTTGAAGTCTTTTCTCTTGCGCTGCAGAATGGGTCTCTGAAGGAAAAGGATCTGCTTGGTCGACAAACTCCCATCGCTGCGGAACAAAAGAGCAGCACTTTCACTACGGCTACCTGTCAAGTTAAAATGTGAGGAGCTTGTGTGTCTCTACCCGTCTTGAAATCACATTTCTATACGCTGTGCCGTTGTCATGTGAACGCTTACGAGACAACAGCACGTCGACAACAGCAGCTCTGTCGGATTTCAAAAGCGGTTTCATGGCATGATGAACACATGATCATGGCTTGTCAGATCTCACATCATCTGTTCTGTGTGTCCAAGCTGCGCTGTCAGTCCTGATCCCAAAATAACAATAACCAAACATCACTAAGGAAGCGGTCATTACTCCTTATTGGATGTAGGTGTTATTCACAGTGAATGAATGCTTATATCGGAGTTGGGAGTTGTAGCAGTGGTGTGTCATGGTTTAGTGCTGCACCTGTTGGTCTTGACGATGGGTGTGGGCAACACACACATCAGCCTCCACCCATAGGGAGCCAGAGACTGGAGCAACGGGATGTAGTCTGTCCTCACCACCACACCCTGGGCAGGAGAGAGACAGCTAATCACACACAGACACATGTAGGCCCGTGCATGCAATACACACACACACACACACACACACACACACACACACACACACACACACACACACACACACACACACACACACACACACACACACACAGTATACACACAGGCAAGAGTGCACAAACGCACATACAGTGTAAGCATAGCCAAAAACACACAATTTTCAATTTCCGTTCTTATGTAGTGCTTGACTGAACACGGCTTACACTTTCATCTACAAAGGATTCATTTTTTTTCAAAGCACATATCTGATTCCTCCAGAGAGACAAAAGGTATTAAAAACTCAAAGACCCACGTCGACGACAGTCCACTGCTCCACCACGATGGCGTCATAGGAGGCGTTCGTCGTCTCCTCCGCGGAGCTCTGGAAGATGAACACACTGTCCACGGATGACACCCCATTGTCTGGAGCAGGAGAGAGAGTGTGAGATAGACAGAGGAGGATATGTGAGACTTGGACAGGAGTTAAAAGCTCATCTCCACTCTCCAATCTCTCACTATTGATCCCCTCCCAAACCCTTGGCTTAGCTCTGCTTATTCCACGGGTGACTGAACAGGGACTTAGGCTGTAAGCCACGGACTTAGGCACATCTCCCCAAGCTTATCATCCGTTTCAACACATTGGACCAGAGATCTACAACTGCCTGAGCTGATTTTTCTACCTCAGCCAATTAAAGTCTCGATGGTTAGTTTCAATGATGCGTTTATGTATTGCGCCAGATTTGGTGACCAACTATACGATTAGAGAAATAAGCCAGCAACAATGGCATGATGATGGTTTTCATTGAAATCAGTTTGGGCCTCTTTTTGAAGGTTGGAATGATGAGATGGGGATGACTTGAAATTGTTTCAGTATATTTGATCATTCTATCATGCTTGCATAATACTAGACACGAGGAAGGGCCAATCAGGTGCCTGGATAAAGTTCAGCTTGAAGCCGATTGCCTTTGCCGCAGATGATGAAAACTCCTCTCCTCCGCCTCAATTCATGCCACCTAGAGTGAGGCTGCACCCATCTCTCAGTATCTCAGTCCATTAGTCTCTTTCCGTTCACTTTGCATTCGCACTGCATCTGAATGCATGGTAGAAGCACCTCCAAAATGATTTCAAAATCATCAGCCATAGTTCATTGCCGTAACAATGGAGCGTACCATTATCATCGCCGAGGTGGAAGAAACCGTCGATGAGGTGCGCGCCGCTGGTAAAATGCTGAGTCATGTGGTCCAGCCAGTGAGCGTCGACCTCTGTAGTTAGCCCCGCCTCCTTTTGTACACGCAGTGGAACTCTGAGCGAGTAGAACCTCAGAGAACTGCTCATCTCCTCTGTGTGGTTGTACAGGGCGAAGAGCTGCATCCCTACACACACACACACACAGAAAAATACAATGAGATACCGATCGAATCGTGGTAGTACCCCATGACCCACAAGGAACTGGTAACTTACTAGCCTGCGCCGGTGGTGAGGTCGCATTCTTCTTCTCTTTCTCTGAACTCTTGACCCGGATGTGGTTGTTGTTGTGGGTCGTGGCTCTGCTTCGCCTGTCCGGACAGCTGGCGTTAGACTCCGCTCCATGGCTGTGATCGAGCTCTGGAGAGCCGGCCCAGCTGTCTGAGCTTGACCCCTGTCTTTCCTTTTGGTTCTGAACAGTTGCGTCCTGGCTAATATGTCTCTCTGTGGATTCTTTGAGTTCTGGTGTAGTCTCGGTGGCTTCTGCTCGACTACAGTCCTGCTGTCTGACTATACGTTCAGTCTCTGGGGGACTGGGACACAGCTGGTCTTCTCTGCGGCTTTGTCTCTGATATCGCTGGACAAAGTCTGCACCAGGTTTGCTGTGATCTTGAGGTTTGTCTGTTGATTCTGCCGGCTCCTCGAGGCTGATCTCTAACGTTTGGATCGGAGCATGGTGTGGCATGTGTTGACTCTTTGTTGGCTCTTCAGAGTTGAGCTCTAAATTCTGGATGGGTTTTAGAGGGCTGAAGTCCAGTTCTCTGGGCTCCAACGGCTTGTGGCCACGCATGTTCTGTTCGAGACGGTCACAATCTAAGTATAGAGGTTCAAAGAGGTGATGGTCGGGCTCTGCGTCATTACGGTGCGGTTCTGCAGGATCTGTTGGGCTGGCATTGGCGCTGAAGGGGTGCCGGTGTATGGGGGAAGGGCTGGAGTGCAGGGAGGACAGCTCCTCTGGGTCCCAGTGCCCCAGGTAGCACGGCCCGCCGCCGGGCTGCTGGAGGAAGCCCACAAACATCACTCCCTGCTCCGCCACATCCTGGATCTGTAGGGATGGTAACACAGGACAGGAATTACACCAAGGACAAAAGGCTAGTCCTGTGGATGCCCTGTAATGCCCCGTCTAAAATTAACTATCAACAAGGCCAATTTGGCATGCCCTGTTTTGAACTGGTCTTTATGCCCCTTTACTCATTTAAAACACTTTTCCCAGTGTCTCCGTCATCACGCTCAACAGTAGTGAGAGATTTCTGCCACTCCGGCAAGGAACAGCAGTAAATAGAGAGGCAAAGTGACCGCCTACTTCTTGCTTCAGCACTGTACCAGAGATTTTCATCCGCCATTTATTTTCCCATAGACATTTCGTAAAATGCTTATCCTTTTTTTTTTTTTTTTTCAAACCAAACGGTTCAGATATATTTATAAACAGGAGAGATCGCATAACATTTCACTAGGACCAAAACGTTAAAACAATTTTTTTTTAAAGAAAATATTAAATATGTTTAAGTTTTGGTCCGAGTGAAATGTTCTATTGTCTCTCCCGATTCTAATATAGCTGAACCGTTTGGTTTGACGAAGTAAAACTATTTTTATAAGTATTTTACGTAATGTCTATGGGAAAATAAATGTCAGATAAAAATCTCTGGTACAGTGCTGAAGCAGGAAGTAGGCGTCACTTTGCCTCTCTCTTGTAGCAGACTGTAAGGCATTTAGGGGACATCTGTAATTTGTAGCTACAGAAAATAGAACACTTACATTATCGTGTGTTACTGGACATGTAATTACATTATCGTGTTACTGGACATGTAACTACCTTTGCAGTCTGAGCCATCTTACATATGTGCTCCATCACACTGCACCACTTACATTTATTTTGTTGAGGAAAGAAAATGCTCCAATGAATTTGCATTTATCAAAGCCTCTCCAAAATGACTAAATTACAGGCCTGCTAACACACACATTATATTATCCCATACACACACCCACACACACACCTCCCCACACACACACACACAAACTCGATAAGAATAGCAATTTGAATGACACACATAAATATAAAAGACATCGATGCCGTTGCAAACTAAATTTGCACAGTCTCTCTGAGATAGTCAAACAAAGCCTCATTTACAAACAAAGGCTGATGTAGGCAGAGTGCATATTCTGTGAAATAACAGCCCACCTAATCATCTGCGAAGATCAAATATTCAAATGACAAAAGGACCTCATTATCTCAACGTGTTTGTGTGTGTGTGTGTGTGTGTGTGTGTGTGTGTGTGTGTGTGTGTGTGTGTGTGCGTGTGTGTGTGTGTGTGCGTGTGTGTGTGTGTGTGCGTGTGTGTGTGCGTGTGTGCGTGTGTGTGCGTGTGTGTCCCTCCCTCCCGTGGAGCTCTGGTGGTTAATTGTCAGTTGATATTTGGGCTGACAGTTCTCGACAGGCTCGACAGAGAGAAATCACACTGCAAACTACTATTGAGCAATAATGAGACACATCTTCGCCTATTACCCACTACTTCTGACACTCCACTAATCCATACACACACAAACACACATGCATCACATCAACTGTATAAACAGTCCAAACCATCCAACAGGCACATGCGCGCACACACACACACGCGCAGGCATGCACGCACGCAAACGCACGCACGCACGCACACACACACACACACACACACACACGAATAAACACATTCACACAGTTTTATCGGATGTGAAATAGATTGAGGGGCGGGTGTCATATGGGTGGGCTAGGAAGTATTGGAAGAATAGAAATAGAATGACGAAACTGAACACACGCACACACACACACACACACACACACACACACACACACACACACACACGCCTGTCAGTCCGTCTGCCCGGTACGGTGGCGGGCGACGTTCTTATCTCGGGCTCCCTGGCAGCTAGTGATCTGATTGGTTATTCATGTCACGCTGCCGAAGCCGATCACATTATACTCAGCGCCGTGCGTTTCCATCCAATCAGCTTCCCTTTGTGCTCTCGGGGTGTTCAGATGCAAATCTATTCAATAGAGCACATTTTAATCTCCCATTGTAGGACTGTTGGCCAATTCATGAGGAGGAAAACTCAAAGTGAGTTTCCCAGCTGATAAATGTCAGTGATGAGGCTGTGTGTGTGTGTGTGTGTGTGTGTGTGTGTGTGTTATGGATGGCAGGCTATCTCAGGGTCAAGCCTCACTGCTCTGCCACGGCCGGCTTTCCATTCCTCGTCCAGCTCTTCCCTTTGTCTTTCGGCCACAGGTGTGCTGGCAGCATCACAGGAGACCTAGTAGCTAGTGGGAATGAAATGAGTTTCGCTGGTTTCTTTTAAAGGGGCGCTATCATCTGAATTTATAATATTGATCATAATAATGCTTATAATGATTGCCTGAGGTTTCTACTTAGGAAGCCAAGGTGTTGCAGCGCCAGTGAAATGTTTTGTGGTGCTGGTGTTAACACCTTTCATGCCCTGCTGAGAAACCTGACGTATAAGTTTATCTGTCGTCTGAATGTGTCTCAGAATATGATCATTCTGTTGCCGTCTCAGCCTAGTCTCAGTGCCACTAGATACCCGTCTTGCAACTGGAAACATTGGTACAATGCCTTATTGTAGTATTGTTGAGTGGCTAATGTTCTTGTTGTGATGTTTGCTTGCCTTATATGTATTGTGTGTTTTTTTTATTGGACCCTGTGTCTGTTAATGAAGTGATGATGGTGATGATGATGATGATGAATTCAAATTGTCCTTCTACACACATATGATCAAAGATGTTCAATATTGATAAAATGTGATTTTGTTTGAGTGGTAGAATTATTAGTTTTTTGGATTTTCAAAAGTAAAAAAAAAAAAGTACAGCCCATTTATAGACTAACTCCAGTCAACATATATATCACAACTGGACTTGATCTCTCTAACCCAGTGTTTTTCAACCTTTTTTGTGCCAAAGCAAACTTTTGACATTGACAAAATCCCATGGCCCACCGCCATCCCAAATATTACAAAATTAAACATTGCAGTGAGCTCATCGTTTTTGCTTTCTTTTGACCCCTGCTTGTAATGGACTCTTCATCTAGGTTAGGTCTGGAAGGACTTTGATGAGCAGGATCAAGTCTAGAGTCTGTATTTTTGCTCTTCAAATATGTATCCATCTTTGTTGGAGTGTTGTTTTTGAATTGCCTCTGTGTATATAATGTGCTATACAAATAAACTTGCATTGTCTTACTTTGTCACTTGTTCTAACTGCGTCTACCTGCATCTCTTTCTCTTCTATTGTTTGAAATCAACGAGAGCTGTATGAAATAATTTCTTTGGTTTGACGCAACTTAAGATTCTTTTTTTTATGGAACAATTAAGTGAAACTGGACAATTTCCCATGGCACACCTGACGATCACAGTGATTGAAAAACACTGTTCTAACCACCCCCTGATTAAAAAAAACTAAGATCCTTCCAGTCTAGTAACTTTTCAAAATTCTAAAAGGAAAGCCTCCAATCAGCAAGTTTGACTCATTTGATTTAGAGGAGCTGGTATTGTCAGCCAATCAGGGTCCAGTATTGTGACTGTTCCTACCTGTGAGAACACCTTTAAAACTACATTTACATCAGGAAGGACAGTATTCTTATCATGAGCTGTGCTCTGAAACAAAATCACAAACACTAAACAATATGGGACCAAATCCACTTTGTTGGCATGATTCTAGTCCCCGTTTGACTCACCCTCTTCACATAGTTCTGGATCACTTCCGGGTCAGGGGCCTGGTGACCCGCCACACACACATCTGTCTCCAGGCGACGCCCCGCCCACCTCAGCTGGCTCTTCTCCGAACTATGGAGCGAGACGTGAAAGAAGAGCATGAATGAAAAAGAATGAGAATCAAAGCAAATATTCAACAATAATCTAACGCATAATACACATATTATTCCCATGATATTCAGTTCTCTCCATATATAGTCATCATTGATGACATCACACATTAGAGCCTTGGTCGTCAAGAAGAAAGAAAACGAGATGAGGAAAACTTGTGCTCACACCTTTCTAAAATGACCCTGCACAGTGTCGTTAAGGTCAGTGTCCTGTTCGTTATCAAGTTGCTCCAGATGTATCAGCCAGGAAGACTCTCTACTGTGAGTTGCTTATGTTCGCAAAACACTGACTGACTTGAAATGATCATAGACAAAACATAATGTGAATTCTGGTTTAGAGTGAATTTTACTTTTATGGAGAGTAAGCATTCATTACAATCTTCTTATTCTTATTGCATGTAGGCTGAAGTGGAGCATAGGGCCGCAACCACACAACGCCAACGAGCTCTGGGCTGTGATAGAGGTTTCTATAGCAAGTGGGTTTTTACGGGTTGGGGTTGCTAGCCCCACACCCCATATTAACCCTAACACATTATGTCTTTGAAGGTGGGAGGAAACCGGAGCACCCGGAGGAAACCCACGCCAACACGGGAAGAACATGCAAACTCCACACAGAAAGGACCTGGTATGGATGGGCGTTCGAACCCACGACCTTCTTGCTGTGAGGCGACAGTGCTAACCACTGCGCCACCGTGCCGCCCATTCATTACAATCACAATAGACTTATTAGATGGAGAAAGGGACTGAATTTGCTCTGTTCCCACTGTAAGACTTGATGATGAAAGGGTATTCAGATATGCCTCTTCATATCTGGATTGGGGGTCAGTGAGGAGGATTTGAAACGGGGGATCTGTCAGTCAGTCCCCCCCTCCCCCCATTTTTAGGGTTTTTGATGAAAGGGTGATAGGGAGATAAAAGGGGGACAGAAGAGGAGGACAAAAGAGAATGGGGACGGCCATCACTGAAGGTGGCAGATGAAAGGCTGGAGAGAAGGTTTCTCTCTTTCACCGCGGCGCTCCCCTCTGGCGAGCGCTGATGATGCAATCAGCCGTCTCCACGGTGACAGGTGCCAGCAAGCAGCAGGGCCACTTGGCAGGAGGGGCATCAAAGGAGGAGCCCAGCACCTGTCTCTGCACTAGTGTGTGTGTGTGTGTGTGTGTGTGTGTGTGTGTGTGTGTGTGTGTGTGCGTGTGTGTGTGTGTGTGACTGTACAGTATGCCATTTCTCGAAGTCGCATTAAAAAGGGGAGGGATCCCAAAAGTTGCAGACTATGCACAAATCATTCTTATAATTGCAAAGAGACAACAAACGTTTGGGCATCCAGACCATCAGCAGGTTCTAGTCACTTGGGGACAGTGGGACACTCCCACCTTCATGCCAATTCTTGCATATATACATACTGAGACAGTGTACTAGACTAGAGTATGCTGCACGTTATGTATGAGCAGGTGTCCACATGTATGTGCTTGGCTTCCACATGGATCCTTCTGCAATTTCAAGTGAGAGATGCTGAGAATGATGCTGGGCTTGCACACTGCAGCAGAGGTGAGGATGGAAGGCTATGAAAACAGTATTGTGGTGAAAATTGAGTTTTTGTTGCGACTTCACATTATGAGCTGAAATGATGAGCCATTTGCAATAACTGGGTTACAGCACAGATATAATAGCTACACAGTATATTGTCATAATGTCATAGTCAGAAGTGAAAGAATTGGGACAGGGAGCTAAAGTTTGCCTTCTTTGCAGTGCTGACTCATCTACAATTAATTTTACATTGCAAGTTAATTATTAGGCAAAACCACAGAATACTAGCTTGTGATGATGGCTCTTAGTTGGCTTCCATGTCAAGGCAATAGCATTGACAAAACGACTAACACATCCCGGCGCTTTCAGCGTTGATGGCAAATCTCTCAAAACCAATCCACTCCATCAACCAACTCCAGACAAGAGTATTTTCCTCTCCAGTACTGGAGAGACATGGGTGCGCGGTGTGCGTACCTGGGCGTCTCTCGGACCAGGACAGCCCGGTGGAGTTGGCGCTGGATGCGGGCGTGGCGCGGGCCGCACGGGTGGACAAATGGGTGGAGGGCGACCAGGACGAAACCCTGGGCGTACAGCTCCCTGACCTGCAGCGGCAACTCTCTGACCGAGGACAGACACAGCACCGACGACACCGGCACCTCTGGAGGGATGGGGGGGGGAGACAGAGGAGGGGGGAAATGGGGAGACAGGAAGTTGACAGATTGTGTAAGACATGGAGAAGTGTAGAGCAGCCATTTGCAAACTTAAAATCTGAACATCTTCCAGCCAACCCTTTAATCACAACTCTGATCAACACACAAGACTCAGATGATGTATTTCTCTATTATTCTGTATTCCATAAACAGAACATGTGAACGTGGGCATACGGCAATGCAGTGCAAATTAATAATCCATTCACATACAAATATTGATGCAAAACACCCAAAAGCTACATTTCCAACATTTTCTCCCCCAGAAGTAGGCCTGTTTGAGTTCATAACACAGATGAGATATTTATTGAGACAAACTGAACAGAGAAAAAAATCAATCCACTACTATTTAAATGTATCCATGGACAGACATTTGACATTACTGTTAAATGAAGAATAACACCTCATTTAAATCCCATTGCTTTGTTTTATGGTAAATGGACTGCATTTATATAGCGCTTTTATCCAAAGTGCTTTACAATGTGCCTACTGCCTAGATTCACCCATTCACACACCGAAGGTGGCAAGCTGCCACGCAGGGTGCTGGCACAGCCATCGGGAGCAATTTGGGGTTCAGTGTCTTGCCCAAGGGCACTTCGACATGCAGAAATATGCATGTCGACATGCAGAACCCTCTGCTTTATTATAGTAGTGAGATATCTTAAGGTCAGAGGTCAAGGAACCCCTTTGAAATAGTTTTGCCCTTGACCATATTTCGGCGACTTCCCGACAAGTTAGCATGGCATGGTCGGTAGCAATGGATGCCTTAAGGCTGCTTTATGCTCACCATGCCGTGAAGGGTGCGGGGGTGGAGCGAGGGCCGGACGCGTCAAATGACGTAAATGTGTTGGGCGTGGTTGGGCGCTACCTCCGTAGGGCGCCCACCATGTACCTGAAGATTTTTCTCACAGCGCGACCTCCGCACGGCTTCTCTCCAAACATGGCCGCTTTCGAGCCACTGAGAGCCCTGAACACTGAGCTGTGTTTCCCCCACATTTCTTGACCCATGTGGTAGGCTAAACTTTGATTTGCAACTGTTCGTTTTTAGTCATTTCAACAAGTAAATGTGTTGTGTTGAGAGCATTATTGAGAGAGATTAAAAGCAGCACAGAGTAGGCTATCAGGGCTGAGAACTGAAACGGCTATTCAGTAAAAACAAGTTTGGTGATTCATTCATGTGCTGATGTACAGTCATTTGAGAGTGAAAGCGCACTCAGTACTGCACATAATAGCGTTGCATTGCGACTTTTCACGGGCTGTTCTCACTATTACCATTGTACAATGTTTGTTGATCACTTGGCTGATCACTTCTGAAAAGCATCTGCCCCAGCGCGAGGTCTGCGCGGTGACTCGCGGAGAGAGTCGCGGAGCACCACCCCACGGAGCTTGCTCGAGTATAATGAGCCCTAAGTTAAGATCTTCTAGTTTCATATGATACCAGGAACTTCAGTCTGGAGTCAGGCAGGTATGCATCTCGCGGCCCACCTGCAGTACCTTCACGGCCCACCAGTGGGCCGCCGCCCACACTTTGGGAATCACTGGTGATAGTTGGGTGTGACCGCATAACAATAACGTGTCACAAACAGGAAGAGGGAAGACAGAAAGAGAGGGCGCGGGGAAAAGAAAGCAAGCAGAGACAAAGGAACGGAGAGGGAGAGCATGTTTCATTATGATAATGCCCACAAACAACAACACAACACATGGCATCTTCACGCTAAATCTGCAACTAATCACACCACAACTGTTATAGCCTCTGTCCTCACTGTCACCTTTTGAGATGCACACACATAACTGTCTTTCTGTTTGAAAGCCAGAGTCAAGTTTCTATTAATCTACTACTACTATTGTAGATTACCGAAAAAGCCATCCATTGCGCTCCAAAGTTAGGCAAAATTTTGGCGAGGGGAAAACCATTTTCAAAGAGGTCCCTTGACCTCTCACCTCAGGGTATCCGAATGAAAATGTATTCTATGGGTACCCACAAGTCCCATTTTTTGCAGATAATGTAGCATTTTTCAATAGGGTAGCGCGCACGCACGCACGTGTGCGCGCGCACACACACACACACACACACACACACACACACACACACAGGTATGCACATAGTTGAATAGATGGAGTTTATCAGTGACAAACATGCAAGCACATTCATTCACCCAACCAGCACACACACATACCACCCCCCCCCCCCCCACACACACACACACACAGACAATGCTGTCACATTGCCTGTATATGGGCAGGTGGTAATAGCAGCAATCACTAGCACGGCACTGGTTCCCTTGTTATTAGCAAACACAATAGCCGGAGCAGCCAGTGGCTTCAGTGGAAACGGTTAGCGGAGCTTATCGTATGGGAGCCAATTGTCACAACAAACCCAGGGGGGAGCACACCGCTGTTTGTGAGAGTCGCCCTCTTGGGCTGCCTGCGTGCCTTCATGGGCTTTTAAGGGAGCGTGTGCAATGTGCATGTACCATTGTGTGGTTTTTTTTACATTGTTGTGTGAAGTCAGGTGTGTTAAGAGAGGAGGATGAAACGAGCCGAGAGGGTGAGAGGGAGGGGAGAATGAAAGAGGGAAGAGGTAGAGTGGGAGAGAGAGAGAGAGAGAGAGAGAGAGAGAGAGAGAGAGAGAGAGAGAGAGAGAGAGAGAAATGAGACTGTCTGTTCCTGCCTGAATGCTTGTCATCCTTTCCCATTCAATCTCATTTGCATGGGTCTGGAGAAGAGAAAATAACCTGAATAAATTAACACACACACACACACACACACACACACACAGAAAAAGAGATGTGCTAGCCATCTCATTTTCAATTTGTTCCCCATCATCTGGCGTGTTCACACACACACACACGCACACACACGCGCGCGCACACAAATGTTTGAGCGCACGCACAATCGCACATACACATAGGAGAAACTGGCCTGCAGACGAGGAGACGAGCACGCAGACACACACACACACCAAACAGTCTCCAGACTGAGACTCCAGACACCTCAGTTAAACAACGGGAGAAAACCTCCCTGAGAAAGTCTGAGCATCACACCATCTTGGCAGAGGCACTCTGAGCCGCGGGGCCCTTCCATCCAGCAAACACTTAAACTGGGCTCTATGGGGACTTATCAAAACGCATCATAATAACAGCTGGAGACACGGGCGGTGATAACAATGATCCTGTCACAGTAAACAGTCATTAGCCGCCATTAGCTCGGCACGGCTAGCGCTCATCCACCGACAAGACGCAGTGAAGGCATTACAGCTAATTCAGACCAAGGCACACAGAAGTTATTAGGGTGTTATGCAGCGCTGCAGGCTGAGAAGCCACTGCATTTAGACCGTCTGCCACCGGGGGATTTAAAGGCAGCATTCCGCTCCGGCATGAGAACATGGGAACATGGGAATGGCTCAGGGCAGAAAAGCCGTGTGGAATTTTACAATGCCAGCTACCGAGGGCAGGGATGTGCGGTTGTGTGTGTGTGTGTGTATGAGAGTGTGTGGTGGGAACACGTGTGTTGTGTATATCTGTGCTGTATGTGCAAGTGGTGCATGTGCATCTGTGTGTGCGACTGTTGTGTCTGTGTGTGAGAGAATGGGAATGTGTGTTTGTGTGTGTATCTGCATATAAAAGAGTGTGTAAAATGTGTGGGAACACATGTGTGCGGTGTGTTATGTGTGTATCTGTCTGAGAGTTAGTTTTTTGTGTGTGTGTGTGTGTGTGTGTGTGTGTACAGCACGTGGGTGTAAGAGATTGTCAGATGTGTGTGACAGTGGAAACGTGTGTGTGAGTGTGTGTGTGTGTGTATACGTGCATTAAAGATAGAGTGTGAGATGTATGATAGAGTGGTTGCGTGTGTCTGTGTGTTTTAGAAAGTGTGTAAAATGTTTGTGTGAGTGTGTGTGTGTTTGTTTTGCATATCAGAGGGAGTGTTTGAGAGTCTATATGAGCTGTGTGAGAGGGAGTGGGAATGTGTGTATGTGTGTGCGTTTGTGTGAGTGCACGTACCAAATACCACCGACCCTGGTCGCGTGGCAATGAAAGTTCTATTCTATTCTATAGGCATACAGTACGACAGAATGAGAACTGTGTCTGTGTGTGTATAGTGTTTGAGAGCTTAAAGGGATAGTTCGGATATTTTAGATTTTTGTAGCATTTTTCTCCCATTAGCACACGCTTCCTCCGATAGATGTGCAGTCGCCAGCAGCTTCTTTTCACCTGACGACTGCGAGGAGTTTCACCGACAGGCGCCCCGACCGACCAGAGGCGCAAAAAGCAGCGATGCAATCCTCAGCCCACCGAACTGCAACCCATCGCCCCCACGACTACGCCTCGAAATCCTGTCCATGAATCTCACAAACAGGATAGGCGACCGGGTGGTGCAGCCAGTTAATAACATAGCACATGCTTAAACTTTAGCTGGGCCTTCTTTTAGGTGGCTAAAATACATTTAGCTGTTCACAGCAGCTCTCCTGCTTCGCTCCTCCTGTGTCGCGTCTCTCTCCGCTCCTTCAAAGCGGGACCGCGCTCTACTGCAGGTAACACAGGCCATCGATAAGTAGCTCGTTCAACCTCATGTCAAATAATCCCAACTATCCCTTTAAAAGAGACAGTGTATAAGATGTGCGAGAGGGAGTGTGTTTGTGTAAATATGTGTGTGCAACCGAGACAGACAGTGGGGAGAGAGACAATGTACACAACCTGTGTGTGTGTGTGTGTGTGTGTGTGTGTGTGTGTGTACGCCGCGAGTGACGCCTCACGTTCTGACCCTGGAGTGTGAGAGTCCTCGCCTCCCTGTAGGCACTTGAAAGGGCTTATTAATTCCTTGTACAAATCCCTGAAATTGCGCGCGTGCCTGACTGTAATACATATGCACCCGGGCATGTGTGAGTGTCTCAGGACTGTCTCTGTGTGAGAGTGTGTGTGTGTGTGTGTGTGTGTGTGTGTGTGTGTGTGTGTGTGTGTGTGTGTGAGAGAGAGAGAACGTGTTTGCGCTAAGCCTGCTAGGTGATGCGCGGGGATTACTACTCACAGGCCCCCTCCAGGCTTATCGCTCTGCCTGCTGGAGGTTCACGTTTATTTAAATAGCCTTCTAATGACTAACAGAGGTTTTTAGGCCGAGGATATGTGCCAAAGCAGTACACTATAAAATAATCCACATCCTGGAGCCCGGAGCTCCCCGCTGTTCGGGGAATGCAGGCCGGCGGCCATGACAGTCGTTGGTCAGCATCTGAGCTCGGGCCAACGAGGTCTGATCTCCCCGCTCGCGCTACAGGGAACGTCTGAGAGAGAGAGAGAGCGAGCGAGAGCGTCGGGTTCACAACAAATTGCCTGAAATGTAGGAAGAGGAGGAGGGTTTTTAGCATGGCAGAGACTTGCTGTGGCGAGGACGCAACGAGAAAGCGCATCCCATCCCATGTACTTGTGATGCTGCGAATTCAAGTCTGGTTCACTTCTGTCTACTCCTGTTGTATACTGCCCAACAAGGCTGAAATCTCATGAATAATGACCCAGAGAAATTGCTATAGCAAAGAAAAATGTTGGTAAAAGATTTCGGTTTATCAACGGTCTCCTGGTGAAACGGTTGATGCGTTGACTTGAGAAAGAGTGTGAGGCGGCGCAGATCTCCCCAACTGATGGATTTGCGCTTCGCCCGCTCTCTGAGCCAAATACATCACACACACTTTCTGATGGCAAAGATACATCACATGAGGCTGCGGGCATACATCATCTTTTGTCAGCAGAAAGATATACTGTATCGTATCATGGCATTTCTGTGGATCACACACACACACACACACACACACACACACACACACACACAGCACAAGAAAGATCCGTACACTCCCGAGAGAAGGACCAAGCCCGGATTAGCAACTATATGGGCAGGGTGAGTGCCCTGGGGCATCGGCTGCCTTGGGGCCAAAATTATTCCGGAGCTAATTTTACTGTCTTTCAGAGGCTGTAGCAGGCTCAGTTTACTGTCTTTCAGAGGCTGTAGCAGGCTCAGTTTACTGTCTTTCAGAGGCTGTAGCAGGCTCAGTTTACTGTCTTTCAGAGGCTGTAGCAGGCTCAGTTTACTGTCTTTCAGAGGCTGTAGCAGGCTCAGTTTACTGTCTTTCAGAGGCTGTAGCAGGCTCAGTTTACTGTCTTTCAGAGGCTGTAGCAGGCTCAGTTTACTGTCTTTCAGAGGCTGTAGCAGGCTAAGTTTACTGTCTTTCAGAGGCTGTAGCAGGCTCAGTTTACTGTCTTTCAGAGGCTGTAGCAGGCTCAGTTTACTGTCTTTCAGAGGCTGTAGCAGGCTCAGTTTACTGTCTTTCAGAGGCTGTAGCAGGCTCAGTTTACTGTCTTTCAGAGGCTGTAGCAGGCTCAGTTTACTGTCTTTCAGAGGCTGTAGCAGGCTCAGTTTACTGTCTTTCAGAGGCTGTAGCAGGCTCAGTTTACTGTCTTTCAGAGGCTGTAGCAGGCTCAGTTTACTGTCTTTCAGAGGCTGTAGCAGGCTCAGTTTTAAAGCTAGAGTGAAGCTACTACTGATATCATATGAAACTAGAAGACCTAAGGCATCCATTGATACCAACTTTGAGGGGCTAAATACCGCTGCAAATTTAGGCTAAATTTATATCTCAATGGGCTGACTCACCAAAGGACGGTGCTGTAGCACTAATCTACACTACAGGATTGGGGATTCTAGAGCAGGTACATAGATGTCTGTTCAGATGTACGTTTACTGCGGTGGTTAAATCCCTGATCCTGTCTGCCTGGGCTGGGCTAGCAGCTAAATGCTACCTGTGCTGAATGGATAGAACGGGGGGATTTACCCCACCCACCCTGACCACGCCCCCAGCCAGCTACCCCAGCGTCTATGACGAGACACAGACTGTCTCTATTTGTATTCATGCATGATGCTGTTAGTCCCCATCATGTCTATGATGTAAAGCTCTTTTAGAGGCATGCCACATTGTGTCTTAACTGTGTGGTATGTGTGTGCTGAGACTCGACTTTAGCAATACAGTCATGTAAATCTGTGGTATTTATTATTGCCATAGTAAATTTCACTTTTTATATGTGTGTGTGGGTGGGGGAGGGGGGAGCACTTCAAGTTTGGGTCACCCAGGGGCATCACACTGTGTTAATCCGGGCCTGACGAACGCACGCACGCGCACACGCGCACGCACGCGCACACGCGCACACACACACACACGCACGCACACACACACACACACACACACACACACACACACACACACACACACACACACACACACACAGTGCCGAGCACTAGACACATGTTGTAAGTTTTAATGAGCCGAGTGGGTCTCGGTCTCGGCAGGACGGCAGAAAGTCATCAGCAGAGTTCAGCTCCTCGCTGTCGGCTCCGGAGAGCCGCGTTAGTCACACAGCATCACACCTCGCTCACTCACACCCCTCCACGTCTCCACATCCATGACTCCTGCTCCCTCCTCCTCCTCCTCCTCCTCCTCCTCACACCTCTCTCTCTCTCTCTCTCTCTCTCTCTCTCCCCGCTGCCACTTCTCTTCTCAACACGCTCTCTCCCTCCCCTCTTCAGACCCGTCTCACGCTGCCAGTATCTTTTGCGTTTTCATGCTGCTGTTCACATTCTCTCGCCCACTGTTCTCGTTACATCTCCTTCACTTTTGTCTCTCTCTCTCTCTCGTTCTCTTTTCATCTGCGTTCTTCACGCTCTCTGGTCCGTGTTCCCCGCTCTCTCTGCTCATTATCTGGCCGCAGATTTGACACAAAAGGCGGTTAAAATGTCACACCTGCCCGTTGCATAGTAAGAGTGCATCTTCATGCTGACAGGTCATGGTATCCAATCAGTGTTGCAAGGGGGGAGTTAATAAAGATCGTGGCATTTTCCTGGGAAAAGGGGGGAAGAGCAGACTGGGTGATTAGAGAGTCATAATGTTCAGCCTAGACAGGCAGATCTTCATTTGAGGCCATTATGATGAGATGGAAATAGCCTTGAAACTAAATCAACGTCTGAGAGATTGAAAACATTTCCGCTCGTCCTCCCTGCCTGCGTTCAGAGAGCCGGGTCGCCGTGACCCTGCCGCCCGTGAGTGAGTGAGTCAGGTTTACTCACCAGGAAAAAGAGTTTTCAACTCGAGCAAAGTTAAAGGATAAGTTCACCCAAAAATGAAAACTCAGTCATTACAGTACGTAACGTTCATGGAGTTTCACAGCAAAACACTGTTGCAGAATTCTCCTAAACAATTGAGGTGGACGGTGACCAAATTTCAAACGTTAAAAAAAAACAATAAAAAACAATAGAGAGAAGGCGAGACATAAAATGCCTCCATACTGCTCACCTGGTGTAATCCAAGTCTCCAGAAGCCCAGAGATGCCAAATTGATTTGAAAACACGTGATTTACACCCTGTTTTTAGCTGAAATCTACACTGTAGCAGAAATCTACACTGTCCACAAATGTTTTGTGGACTAAAAACCTCACCCGTCCTTCCATCGGCATGGAGGCGAGTAGATAATGACTGAATCTTCCTTTTTGGGTGAACTTCTCCTCAGGGCTCCTCAGGGCTAGAGCAGAGTGCATCAAACACTTCTCCTCAGGGCTAGAGCAGAGTGCAGAAAACACTTCTCCTCAGGGCTAGAGCAGAGTGCATCAAACACTTCTCCTCAGGGCTAGAGCAGAGTGCAGAAAACAAAGCCTGACTCTAAATGATCAGGGAGAGCTGGTGAGTTTCATCTCTCGCAGGTCAAACGTCAAGCTGGGAACTAGGGATGCACGATATATCGCCAATCATATCGGTATCGGCCGATGTTAGTCATCTTTTCGGTCCGATGTTGCGATCGGTTATCGGTATCAGCCAAAATGTTCACATTGAGAAGAAACAATGCGGTGAATCTATGATTTATGGGCTTTTCCACATGTTTTGGAAATAAAGAAATGCATTACTTTTTCAAATTCACTTTGTTTACATGTGTTTTTCAGTATGTACCAAATTTGATGATCATATAACGTGTTTTTATACAGATCATATCGGCATCTGCAAATATCAGTTATTGGCCATAACAGCAATTGTTAATATCGGTTATCGGTATCGGCCAAAATGTTCATATCGGTGCATCCCTACTGGGAACCATGCCGGTGTCGGTACAAAAATCATTTGGCTCCAATTTCAGCTCGGGCCGGCATTTGATTGGCTGTACGTCGGGCACGTGGTGGGATTAACGTGGGCAAAATGGCCAACAGCTTTAGATTAGCTAACAAGCTAACGCTAAGATACTGATGTTATCAGACATGATAGACATTCAAAATATGAATCAGGGTTAGGCTTAGGGTTAGACCCCGTTGTGGCTACAGGAAGTGACTGGAAGTTGCACCGTCTCTATATCGAAAAGTCTCTGGCATTCCTCTTCATCCCCAATGCCGACATCATCTTCTCATGAGCATAACTGAGTTGAATAAACAGGTATGGAGCAGCAGATATCTCTGCGAGCGGCACCAGCAGACATGTTTAGTTTTCATTACCGTGTTGTGCTCGTCAAGTCACACAGGCAAGGAAATGATATGATTAGGAAGCCAAATTGAATTAAAGCATGGATTTGACCGTGGGTTTACTCAATGTCAAGGGCTGACATACAGATTCCTCTATCTGCCAGTGCCTCCTACGCACACAAACACACAAGCACACGAACACACACACACACACACACACACACACACAAACGCACAACATACACACACACACACACACACGCGCGCGCGCGCGCGCGCGCGTGCGCACACACACAAACACAAATAAATCCATTTGCTGGGAATGAGGTCTCTCAATCTCCGCAAACAATCAGATAATCCTTCAGGAATCCTTCACTTCTCTTGGTCTCAGAGAGAGAGAAAGAGAGAGAGAGAGACAGACAGACAGGAAGAGACAGGTACACACATACACATACACACACATACACATACACACACACACACACACACACAAACAAACAAACGATTCATAGCTGTGTTTATCCTAAACTAGAGTCTACCCATCTTAAGGTGCTCAGGTGGCGGCAGTGAGTTTACCATATAAATGACCTGCCTGTCTGTGGAAAGATAACGCTAAGTCTATAAAGTGTTTTGTGTCTGCATGAATGCACATTCACGGCTGCTTATATCAGCAACAGCTTCCTGTGTGTGTGTGTGTGTGTGTGTGTGTGTGTGTGTGTGTGTTTCCTGTGTGTACCTGGTACTCGATCTGCTATTTGAGAGGCGGAAGAGCAAACCTCATGTCCATTGTCTGCTTTGGTCACTTCTCCGTAGTCTGTACCATTTCGGGTTGCCAGATCGCTCTCTATTCCAGCCAACGCTGTAGCCTAACCCCTGCCAGACATTACAGGGCTGGCTGAAACTGAAGCGACTGGCAACCGGACCGCTGCCATTTGGCTGTGGCGTTGTGCCTGCAGTCTGTTACAGTGTTGCGCTGGAAACCCATCTGAAAGGACTTCAGCGAGACACTTGCACCTGCTTCAGCCTGTCGGGGGCGATGGAGTGCACAGCGCGGCCGTGTGATAACACCAGAAGTGGAAAGTACTCAAGTAGTTTGTTGAGGATTTGTACTTTTAAAGTATTTTGTATAAATGCCATACTTTTACTCTTGCATGAGTACTTTTAAATGTACACTGAGTAAATTAATAAATTCGGATTTTAGCTTTGCACACCGCACTATGAAAACAGCACTGTAGCATTGGGACCGCTCGCTAACAGGTCCAGAATCACTTCTGGATTTAGGGCGCCCAAACTGGTGGCTCGTTAGTGCAGTGGCCAATTAAATCACGCTCAAGACTGGCCAATTCAATTAGACAGGGGTAGACGATCAAATTGTAATGATCCCCATCGTCCCATTAGCTCAGAAATCTCAGTTTAATTTGACACTGCTGATAGCCATAGCTAAGTGGATGCATCTGATTGTGATATTGTTGCTGCTATTAGCTCTAGCTCATCTGGCAAAGGAGAGAATCTCTAAACTGAGCCTCCCTGGCTGCATCTGAACGAGCTGTTGTTCAGTATGAGACAAGAATAAGACGTGCTGGATGTGTCAAATGTAATTATTAGGGTAAATACTTTAAATATAAAATATTTCTAAAGTGAAGCAAATGTACGTACTTTCACTTGATTACTTTTAAACTGTCTAGTTTTTTACTCTTACTTGAGTAAATTCCTGGAGTGGAACTTCTACTTGTACTTGGGTTCATTTTCACTTAAAGTGTAACTAACCCCCAAAACACTTTTTTTCAGCTTTTAACCAATATATATGACTTTGGGGGTGATGTGTGAAGAATTCTGGTCAGAATTTCCACATTTGACACCAAACTGTTGCCATTTTACCATTTGTATCATTTTTCAGCAGCATAACTGGCATAAGCGCCCTCTAAGGGTCGAACACTGCTTTTTTTTCTTTTCTCAAATGAATGGGAGATTTGGTACAACCTGACATCAGGTTGTCCCCAAAGACTATGTGATTTCAAGTTAAATGCTCCTCAGAACTCCAAGCCTATTCTTATTGAAGTTTGCTCTTAAAATACTGAACCAAACGTCGTCAAAGTTGGCACATGTCTTAATTATAGTTAGTTTCCCGCTGAATGTGTCACTACTTTATTAATATCTTACCTGGATAAGCTCGAATGATGATGTTTATATTATCAGTCCGAGTTGGAAGCACTGTCTCCAGCCCAGCCAGGTGGGAGCGGGCGGGAGAGAGTCGTACTGTAACCTCATGCACTAGCACCAAGCTCCGGGCGCACGCGCAGCAGCAGCAGCAGCAGCAGCTCTGTGCTCTCAGAGCACAGAGAGCACAGTCTGACATTTCCGCGGCTATCAGTCCGACTTGGAAGCACTTTCTCTCGGCCAGTCTGCTCTCTCATGCACCCGCGGGGGCGCGCGGCAGCAGCACACAGCAGCAGTGAGAGGCGGGGGCTTTCAACAGTCTGACATTTCAGCAAACAAATCTCGTCGCAGTTTAGCGGACATGTAAAATATAACGCTATACTACGACGTGACAATGTGACAAAGCTTCTCTAAACATATCGGCTAATATAATATCATCACTGTGTACAAGCAACGCCAACTTTTCTGGAAATCAAGTCAGCAGAGCAGAGCGACTGGCTCTGTCTGTGTGTGTGTGTGCTGCTCGGGGGGATTCGCATGGGAACAGTGTGAGGAGGAGAAGAGCTCTGCGCTGCCTCCTGCGCCCTGAGAGGAAAAATCAGAGGTGTTGTAACTTTCAACAAGAATCACGAAAAGCCCCAAAACGCAAATTAAAAACGGATTTCATTGCGCGGTTTATCTCTAGTTAGATGAGGGAATTACGTGGAGAAATCTCGCATTGTGTTACCCCAGAGCGAGAGGTTTGTCCTATTGTGGGTGTGCTGCTGTTAACGAGCCCATGTCACTTTGCTCCCGTAACGTAGTTTGAGTAGTTTCCATAGAGATACATGCAGAAAAATAATTAAATTTCTAGTTCGCCACTGAATTACCAAATTGATATAACTTAAAACCATTTTGAGCAAAGCTGTTTCCAAACAGGCCACCAGCGTTGGCTAGTTGTTGATATTTATAAAGATATTGCCCCTCTCAAATAAATTATTTTTGAGGCAGTAGGCAAACTGTAATGGCGTCGATTTCCGAAAAAAAATCTTTGACTTGAACACAGCCAAAGAGTCCAGTATAGACAAGAGTATATGTCATTTCTTGTTTTTTTCCATAGGTATTTTCAAATCACTGTTCTGATACATATCTAGGGGGTTAGTCCCCCTTTAAGTAACAATACTTGAGTAGGATTCGTCAGTACTCTTACCACCTCTGAGATACACTGAGCCGTGCCGTAAAGAGAGGACCTGAAGATCTACTTTATCTGTCTCTATCATCTCTCCTGCTCACCTCGGTGTCGACTTCCTCCCTCCTATCGCTTCATAATCCACACCAACACAATGGCAGAATTATTATTTTTAGAAACCAGACGCCCCTAGAGGATTCTTATCAAACATTCTCAAGACACGCACGCACGCGCACGCACGCACGCACGCACAGACACACATGCACACGCACGCACGCACAGGCACACACACACACACACACACACAGTACATACCGTACTTGGTTTCATATTCATAGAACATACAGAAAAAAGCACACATATAGTACACTCATGCACACTCTATCTCTCTCTCACAAAACAGAGGGGGGGGGGATCTGCTGTAGTACAGTATATTGTCACTGTGTGATGGAGAGGCAGGGGGAAGTTGGAGGCTATATGGCTACAACATACAATATAGCTGAATCCGAGAATTAGACAACTCTTTGAAGATCCCTGCAACAGGAGCTGCACAGTGACACAACTCCAGCTTATAAGCCACTTTCCCCTGCAGATACTTACAGGGAACACAAAAACACACTTCCTCAATCCTCAGACTTGCTGAGCTAAACACTTCATTAAATGGTTAAACTTGGAAGAATAGTAACTGTGACTATTTTACCAGTGCCACCCACACACACGCACGCGCGCACACACACACACACACACACACACACACACACACACACACACACACACACTATGCAAAGAGAATTTCCAATGGATTCTAACCAAATGTGGAGACATTTTTCATCCCACCTCCAGACAGCAACTGGGACAAGTTTGAATCAGATCAGTCTGAATGAGGGCTTGATTGATCAAGCCTGCCTGCAGCATCTGATGGTTTCAGTTGCGCTTTTCAGTTGGTTCCACTCTACCAAGGGGAGGCTAAATCAATCCATCCCAGAGATGAATGGAATAGGATAATAGGATTTACCATAGGATTTGCAAATGGATCACGGCCATACAGTGTCGTTATCGGGGTAAAACCGTGAAACTCCAACTTGTTTTTCAACTTGTAACTTAAAATCGTAGGATTACATGGGTTGAGAAAGTTCTTATGAAAACCTTTCAAAATCGAACAAATGATAAGAAAAGAAAATACATGATCATCAAGCTAAACCCAAGGCTATTTTTGTTGTTCTTTCTGGACAGCCGACATTTTGGAGGCACAATATTTTCACCCGATAACTTGTATGTTGTCTTTGACACGGCAACTTCCTGGATCATCAAGATGGATCAATTCAGAGCAAGTGGGAGGCTATGGGAGAGCAGAAGATGT
>NC_139643.1:32765945-32818445 GCF_964638095.1 Poromitra crassiceps | reverse complement strand
CGCAGCATGGAGACTGACACAGTAACTCCCATCAGGCCCAGTGCATGGACATTAAATCAGCTAACGATCAGAACAGACTACATGAAGCCTGTTGTGTGTGTGTGTGTGTATGTGTGTGTGCGCGCGCGCGCGTGCGTCTGTGCACAGTACATGCTTTTGAAAAGGTTAGAAACTTGCAAAAGACAGCATCTTCATTACAGTTTTCATAGCTCATCTGTCTCGAGACAGACAGTACACTCTGTCATTTTAGATTTCGCAAAGAACGAGCAATTAAGAGTCATTACTCCTTCAATAGTATGAGAGAGGCATCATCCAACACACCGCACAATGTTACAGTGTGGAAGGCCTGCAACTAACGATTATTTTCATTATTGATTGATCTGACGATTATTATTTTTATTTTAGTCGTTTGGTCTATAAAATGTCATAAAATGGTGAAAAATGTCGATCACTTTTTCTCCACAGCCCAAGATGACATCCTCAAATGTCTTCTTTTGTCCTGACCAACAGTCCCAAAACCCAAAGATATTCAGTTTACTGTCATAGAAGCCTAAAGAAATCATCAACTATCGACATGAAAGAAGCTGGAAACCATAGAATTTTAGCAGCTTAGTCTAACTTAGAATACAACTAACTTAAATTAGATTGAATGATAAAGATTAAACGATTATAAAAAAAGGAATTGCTAATTAATTTTGTGTCGATGGACTAACACTGCAGCTGTAACAGTATAGCCATGGGGGAATGTGTTCCTTGAGCAAGCCGAGCCTGTCTGATCCTCTCCCCTCTCCTCCGTTCACCTCACTTCAACTTCCTCCCACCATCTCTCCTTCCCTCTTGACCCGTCCATCCTCCTCCCCATCTGCTCTTCAGCATGGCTGTGTTCTGAACCGCGACTGCCACCCACCAACGCACTATGCTTTTAGTATGCAGTGTGAAACTGTTGAATCCATTTAATTTGCATTATCTTGTATATTTCTTCTAACTTGTTATTGTGTTCCTTATGTAACCTATGACTTGTGCACCAACTATATCAAGTCAATTTCCTTGTATGTGCAAACCCACCTGCCAAATAAAATAAAATAATTCTAATTCTAATTCTAATGATTTTCATGATTGACCTGAGAGATGGGGAAGGCCTATCTGACAATTGGAAGGAACCAGATTCACCTGTGTTTGTCGTCACATTAGTAACGTTAGCCTACTTCATGTAGCATGAGTTGGAGCTAGTTCTTGCTGTATTTCTGTTGCTTTGGAAGCCTGACGTTATCCTTGCTTCAATCAAACTCGGTGCCTTTTCATAAAACTTGCTGACTGATGGAAAACAGCCTCTCAGAGCCAATCAAGGACTCTGCGATTTCTCATACCTCCCAGGTTAGTCGTGCCTACAAGCCTTTACTGGCTGTTTTTTTGTAACTTTTTGACGATAATTGATCATTTTTATTGGATGAAAAAAAAAATACTGTATCTCCTGTGACTAGTCGACTACTTTTTCGGAGTAGTCGATGACTACTAAAATGCAGTAGTCGACTCGTGAATGCCCTAAGTAAGGGATAATGTATATTGAGGCGGTGATTACGGGGGAAATAATGACCGACAGGTGGATTGAGCCCGACGCGGCAGCGGAGGGCTTAATCGTTCACCTGAAGGTCATTATTTCCCAGTAATCACTGCCTCAATATACATTATCCCGCTTAGAACACGGCCTACAACTAAATCATTCAATAATCTGACAAAAATAATTATTCAAATATATTTTTTAATAGCGTTTTCAACGACAAAGCGGTTTCATTCGTAATTGGCACACAAGACACCACAGCTGCAACTGGTTGGCCTAATTAGTAGTGTCTTGCTGACAAAAAGCTCTTATCAACTGATTAATCCAGGTGTGGCAGAGCAGCGGTCGGTTGTCGAGAAATAATGACCGGTGAATATTGTTGATTGACCAATCAGAATCGAGTATTCAAGAGAGCCGTGTTCTAACTGCTAGTATAGTATAATATGTGGTTTCCAATACAGCCGTGTCTCTCATCTCTTTCACGCTCCCTGCGATACCCCCCACGCTCTCCGACATCCATCATCCACTCACTCCCGCCTTTTCATAGATCTTCATGTCTTCCTCTGAATACAGTACGAATCTCTGTCCCTCTCTCTCTTCATCTCTTCTTTTTCCTCTCACTCTAAATCCCTTCCCCCCCTAACTCTACTCTCCCTCTCTCACTTTTTCCCTGCATGCCTGCCCTCTCTCTCTCCCTCCGTCCATCCCTCTCTCCCTCTCTCCGTCCGTCCACTCCTTCTGTCTGGTGGCTCAATGAGCTTTCGCAGCAGAAGTGCTCCCCTGCTGAGCATGTTATTCCCATAAACTATTACCATGTCTCCAGCCAGCCCAGTGGCTCCTGGGTTATGACTGGGGTGGAGCGTGCACGTGCAGATTCACTCCCAGTCACTCTCGCCTCCAGGCCGGCGCTTGATGCCTTCTGTCTGCCACTGGGACCGAGGCAGGCTAATATGGGACATTTAGAAGGCTTCTGCTCGAGCTGCTTCGGGGAGAACAGGGCTTTGGGAATGGCGGAAGGTGGAGGGAGGGAGGGGGAGGTCAAGGTCACCGTGATGGCGGCGACGAGGATGATGATGACAATGGCAACGACGATAACAACTTTCTGATCACACAAGGAAACACAGATATGTTCATTTAGACTCCCCCCCCCCCCTTCCCCCACCACCCCATTCCATCTCTCCTTGGATCCGCAGCTAATTTGTCTCGCTGCTCATCTCTTCTTTAAAAAAGAAAATTTAATCAAGTTTTTCTCTGAATTTCCCCTCATTTTCTCCCCAGTTGTATTTGGCCAATTCCCCCCTGCTGTCCCGGTCGTTGCTCCACCCCCTCTGCCGATCTGGGAAGAGTTGTAGACTAGCCCATGCTTCCTCTGATACATGTGCAGGATGTAGCGCGTGGGAGGATCCCACTATCCCCCTATGCAAATGATCTCAATTCTCAAATGATGTGAAAATCACATTCAGCGTCTCCATCCTTCTTGCATAATGCATGACGCTGTGCTGAAAAATCACATCATCTTAGTATTTTGCCGGTGGCAGTTGGTATTATTACTCTCCAATAAGACTGTGAGATTTGTTCTAGTCTTGGTCTTAGGTAGCCTAAAGCCCTACACCACCACTGTTTGATCCACCATCTTCTCATGCTCGTAGTTTTAGTAGTAGAGAAACTCCAGTGAGGTCACATCTCCAGGCCTCTTTAGCTGTACGTGAGACCTTTTTGTTGAAATATAAAACCCTTATGTAGACTTCAAACAGAATCTCTCCCTCGCTCGCACACGAACGCGCAGAAAAGGCCTCGGCGGCACAAAACCTCCATTAAAACAGGAGACAGAGAGAGAGACACACAGATAAAAGGAGCGGAAAAGAGAGGGAGCGGAGAGAGGAGGGAGAGTGGGAGGGCGTCTCATTAGAGAATCTCTTGTAACGGAGAGTTTGGAAGTGACAGCGGATTTACACGCGAGGATAATCCGTCTGCGCTCCGCCACCGCCCGGCTCCGCCACCGCCCGGCTCCGCCACCGCCCGGCTCCCTCTCCGAGCTCTTCAGGGGGGACGCCTGCTACTGAGGAGTGCTAGCCGCCGCGGCGGCGCGGAGGGAGAGCTGGAGATGGCCACCGTCGTCTCTATCTAAATATAGATGGAAACAGACGCGACCGGGAGGAAGCGGGGAAAGGGAGACGTTGCGTAAGGAGACCCCCCAGTAACCACGCCAATGCTAAAATGCACATATTGTCCCTGAAGCTGTCACGCTTTTACTGTATTGTGACAATAAACATGAGATTTATCTTGTCCCTTGTCACATATTTTTGATGTTTTACATGGCTAAAATGCTAATTGGCTAACAGCTAGCGAAAGCTGGTCTTATAATGTGCCATACAGTAAACACGGTGCATATAGACACAATTCCATATTTCCTCCACACTATTTTAGAGGTTTTTTTGTGTGCATTTATAGTTCAGATCAGGAAGGCTTTTAAAACTGGTTGTACAAAGGACACACAAATTCACATGCTTGTTAGGTACTATCATTTAGCGTTTCATCACAACTATGCATGCACGATGTATTCCTAGCATTTGTGACTCTGATCACTTTTAATGGTTGTGCCACTATCTGACAGTAGTAGTCATTTTAAATGAATGCCTTCACTTATATGAGCGCACAACAGGCTGTACGCATCCTGTCTGTGACGAACAGGTTAGGCTCGTTCATACATATATAGATATATATCTTTTATTTCTTATACATGTTCTCATGTCTTTACATATAGAAATATATGTATACTTTTTATTTCTTGTTCATGTTTATATGAGGCTGATCTGTTATCTCTGACATGATTTGTTTGTTTATGTTATGTCATGCTGTTACGTTACGTCCTGTCATGTCTGAAGTTTGTAGCTCACCGTGAGCTTTTGAAGGTGTTGGGTAGGCTGTGAAACTGAATTGCCCTTCTGGGATAAATAAAGTTGTCTGAATCTGAATCTGAATCTGACAACAAGCCGAAAGTTATGACAACGAAAACACTTTATCTTCTATGTTTCACTTAAGTCTCACTCTCAACACAAGTGTCAACAGAGAGTGGACTTCTTCGGTGAGATGCTCCACTCCCTTTCTAAGAAAAGCAAGACAAGGATGAGGAGAGAGAGAGGGAGAGAGAGAGAAAGAGGGAGAGAGAGAGGTAGAGAGAGAGAAAGAGAAAGAGGGAGAGAGAGAGGTAGAGAGAGAGAGAGACACAGAGAGAGCATGCTGGGAGCATGTCAAGCTGCTTGAGGGGAGGTGTGATCCCCCAAGCAACAAAGTAGTCACCTCAAACTGTGTTTTAATGAGACTGCAGGGAGAGGCTGATGATGACAGTGATGTATTGGTCTGTGGCACAGCTCCTTGCCTAGCCCACTTCTCACTAAAGAGAACAGTTACATTATGAACAAAGGAAGACTATTTTGACAGCTAAACCCTGAGCTACTGCGGCAAGGTCCCTGCATCCAATAGCATCTGTCATCAAAACTTCCAAACCCGCTTATATAGACTGAATCTCAATGACTGGTGACATATTAAGACTACTGTTTGGTCAGTGTGATAAATGACTGGACATCGCTCAGCAAAAGTGGTTCTCAAACATTTTCACGACAAGGACCCCTAAACTGACACAAATTAGACTATGGACCCCCATCTGATAAGATTTTGTCCCAGGGTTCCCCATCTGATAAGAGTTTTGCTTTCAGATGTTTTATTACAGAAAATGTATGAAACCCATAACCAAAATAGGCACACATTCCAGTGTTTCCCCTAGAAAAATGTTCAGGCCTGGAGGGATTTCGAAACTACCTCAACCGCAACGGCGGGGGCCCTCGCTGGCGACGCTAAACCTTTAGCTAACCTGTTCGCATCTATGTTCACAATGGCATCTCAAGTATTATCATACTATTATGGGATGCGATGCGAACAGTTGTATTATGGGATGTTTTGGAACAGCACTGCACGCTGGCACAATGCTCCTAAAAGCAAAATGCTTATTGTTTTGAATGATTTGGTATCTTCTATTACTGTCCACTGTCAACGCCAGTATTGTTGTATTGTAATATATGCCATAAAGCTTTATTGAAATTTTGGGGAGAGCAGAAAAAAAAAGAAATTGCAATTCTTTTTCTGCCCTGGCGGGGGCGCCGTTGGCCTGGCGGGCCCGCCAGGCCTGTAGAATGGTAGGGGAAACACTGCATTCTGCCACTGAATTACTGGACAGAAGGGGAAATAAATCGTTGCCCTTTTTGCTGGGGACCCCCAACGCCCTCAAGGACCCTTGTGGGGGTCCCCGGACCCCACTTTGAGAACCACAGGCTTAGCCGTAAGATTGGCCATGAACACTTCCCTGATGTGTGCTTTTAAAGGCTTCCAAATAGATTTCTGGCCATTTCCCACTCATATTAGACTCAATCACTCAGGTTAAGGTATGTTGGGCACACATACTGTACATTGCCAGGCATAACTAATTGATGGCCCCTGTATGTGGAGAGTGCAGGGCGTTCATGGCTTACTCTAGTCTTCCTTGAAATTACATTTTTCTGGTGATGGCAATACCATTTTGCCTTTTTCTCTTCTTGTGCGTTCAACCGCGCCACGCACGCAGGCACATGCGCACGCACGCACGCGCGCGCGCACACACACACACACACACACACACACACACACACACACACACACACACACACACACACACACACACACACACACACACACACACACACACACACACACACACACACACACACACACACACACACACACACACCTCTCCCCTGCACGCTCACACACATGGCTGGCTGGTGGTGTCCGTTAACGGTGCCAGTTTAGTGAACGGGAAATGATACATGACAGGTCGCTTACGCACCAAATCACCCCCTCCACCTCTCTCTCTCTCTCTCTCTCTCTCTCTCTCTCACACTCTCTCACACTCTCTCACACACACTCTCTCTCTCTCACACACACTCTCTCTCTCTCTCCCTCCCTCTCTCTCTCACACACACACACACCTCTCCAACCCTCCCTCTCTTGATCTGCGCTTGGCACATTTACTCTGTCACGCATATCTTGAGTTCACTTCAACCTGTCACAGTGAGCAGTGGGCTTTATACGTACATTTCGTTATGCCATAATAACAAATGGCACAGAACATCACACAAATCAAAGGATTGACTATGTCTAACCATGAGGTTTTCCCCCAGTCACAACAACAAATGCTCCAGAGTGACTTCTCCTGACTCCTGATATTAAAATGATTTGCTGAGTATCCATCTCTTTCTCAATCATATGACAATGAGGTTTTGTTCAACTGTCCCTAAAGTGTTGTCTGTTTTTGTTACAGTATGGAGCTGTGCGGTGGCAATCGCCTTAAGTTACTATCACATATCCATAGCCCAGTGGTTCTCAATGTGGGGTCAGGGGACCACCAGAGGTCCTTGAGGGCGCTCCAGGGGGTCCCCAAGCAAGATTATCTACGGTTAGACTTCGCCATAGTTTCATTTACAATAAGTTAATACAATTAGAGAATGTTGAAGAATGACTGTTTTGATTATAGCTTCACTGTTATACAGATAGATAGCCTGGAATTCTGGACAAAATCATATTGAACAATACAAAAATATTCTCCAGATTTTTCGGTTTGAAACAAAATCTCACCAAATGGGGGTCGCTGTGGCCTTTGTAGGCTACTGGATTTGAAAAAGGTTTAGAATCACTATTGAAAGGGGGGTAGCCTAATAAAAATTATTCAGAATAAATTAAGGTAATTTCAATATAAAGAGGCTATTTGTACATGAAAATGACATTGATTGAGATATTTTTTTCTTCTACGCGCTAACATCTGCTGCAAGTAGGCTATCTATATCCAACATTGAAAACACATTTTCGCCAGTGACTAGGCTATAGCCTACAATTATTATTATAATTATTACTATTCTGAAGTAGCGTTAGATGCGATTCCTTTTTTGTAGCGTAGTCTACGATATTCCATCTTTATAAACAGCCAAAAGATCTTAATAACTCACCAAAAGAGTCGCTCGGAGGGAAGGGGGGGGTGCTGGACGGAGACGCGCACACACACTTCAGTCAGTAGTTGATGTGTGAAGTGTCTCTCATCTCGTGTCTGTCCCTGTCCAGCCCGCTGTCCTCTGGATGCTCGCACCTGCTGGGATCAAACACACATACTGTACCGTTACAAAGCAAACCTCAAGGAACTGTTCTGCTGCTGCCGCTGCCTGGAGCTCACTGACAGTGACAGGCAGGCAGGCAGCTGTGAAACACACGCTGCCTCTCTACAAGTTACCTCTCTCTCTCCTGTGGAAATGACGTTAGGGTGCATTACTGCCCCCAACTGGAATGGAGTGTGCATCGTCGTGACTTGCAAGCTAGGAGCACAAACCTGCTTGCTTGCAGGCTACCAAATTTCTTCTAATTTTACTTTGTAAAAGATGCTTAGGGGAAATATAATGGAGTAAAAGTATACATTTTATTTAAGAAATGTTAGTGGAGTAAAAGTTGACAAATATAAATACTCCAGTGGCAGTAGATGGCCTACTCCCCAAAAATACTTAGTTTCATTACAGAACACAACACAGGCTGCCTCAAAACACAAAAGGCAGCCTAATCCTATAATCAATTTAGGATACTATAGAAATATGCCAATCACAGCAAAACTACTGTATAATATTCCTACGAGTCCCTATAGAAATATTATAGAAATAGCGACACCAAAGGTGGTTTAAAAAGTCCCATAAAGGAAGCTACATGGTCAGCATAAAAGCTCACTATTGAGCAGCACAGTAAGTATCTATAGAAATATTGGCAAAGGTAGTTTTGGTTCAGTGTCAGGTCAGGGGCTCCTGTCTGGTGGCGGGGTTGTCCGGTTGTCTGGCTACTTGTTTGTGTGTTATGGAGGTCGCCTTTGGAAAATCACACTTTATAAGAAGCTAATCCAGACTTATCCATAATTCAGAAACGTCTGACTGGGGGTGGTGGGGTGTGTGCAGGGCCTGGACAGGGCACTCTGGGGAGTCCAGTCACACCACCAGACTGACAAAAACACAACGCTCTGTGACCTGGAGATGATGGGCTGGTTGCCAGGGCACAGTCAAGCCAAACCTGAGTGAAAAAAGCAGCCACCGACTGACGGGCTGAAGCAGGCTTGGAGGTGGGGACGCTGCGGTCTGCCACGCCATGGAGCCCAACATCACCTGCTAATTGAGATGATGAAATAAAGAGAAAGACCCACTGAATCTCTACAACGACCTGATCAAGTGTCTACAAATACGGATGCTATTTTAACACAAAATATCACAGTCACAAATTGCAGCCCTAGAGCTTGAATGATAATATAATTCAACTTTTATTAACAAAACCTATTAACCGCACAAACATTTCAACTTTGACAGATAAACAAAACAGTGAGAACATTTCCATCAATACAATCAGATGTCTTAACTGTAGTGCACGGGCAGGTACCGAGCACCCTGAGATTCAATGCCCAAACTAAAACCACACAGAACTGAAAGTGAATACAGTGCACTTTAAAATTAAATAGTGATAATTGTTCACTTTTATAAAGTCACAAAAACGCTTGGTGTAAAATCACCTGCCAAATAGTGCAAAGGGTAAACAAAACCAGTATAAAGTGAACTATATACAGTGAACTTCAACAACAAAGAACCAACACAGATACTTAGGATCTTAATTTCAAAGTGGATTAAGAGGGACTTTCCACTCTTGCATACAGCTCGGAAATTGATGAATGACTGGGAAAATTTATGCTGTGATTCTCGAGCGTGAACGTTTGGAACGGTGTGAGAAACACAGGTATGGTGAAAAAGGCAACAAAACAATCGACACCCGGTGAAATAAAAGAGCACAAAATAAACAAGAGAGTGCTTGAAACTAATGTGATGATCAAAGGTGCCCTTAAACCACAGCAGATCAGTTAATAAAGTCTGTTAATCAGAGGAGCATTGGGCCTGAACTGGAGTTAAACAAAGTTATGCATAACAATGCACACTATTCAAATGCTGAAATGACCAAATTGCTGTCAAAAGATTGATGGTACAGTACACATTTATATATATTCTATGTAGAGAGAGTCCTGCAGAGGCCAGAAACCCCCCACCAAGCTAACATTTAAAACATAAATAATAAAACATAAAATTTAAATGGGCACAAAGGGTGAGCTTAAAAGTCTCTTCCATCTTTTCTTTGGGATAATTAACAAAAAGGCAAATAAATGAAGACAGGTGAGCCATCTTTCTAGTACAGTGAGGGTGCTCTTCTTTTTCTGTGTGACTGTGATCCATGTGGGTTAAAAGCAGTTTGACCACAGGACCGCGTGCACCCGACCAATCAGGGCTCGCGGCCAGAGTGACCGTGACCAATCAAGTGCGAGTGATGGTAGCGAGCTGCTGCGGTCTGTGTGTTAAAATGGGTATCAAAAAGCAAGGAGGGGGGGGGGGGGGGTAAGAGAGAAGAGGGCATTCTGGAGTCTTGCGTTGCTTCCAGGTGTCCCGAACGTCCTCCTGTCTCCATGTGGACTCACTGGAGCCACGCCTGTGTCTGAGAGGAGCACAAAGAACAATCACACCACAAGCAGAGACAAGGCGTCCCCGTTTCAATCACACACCCCTCGTGATTCAAGTCTCAACGGTGCAATCAATAATCAATACAGCGAGGACTAGAAGACGGTTGTGCTGACCGTTTTAAAACCTCATCACCCAGATTGTTGGGATTTAGTCCAGAGCACTGTGTGAGGAGGTGCAGTGAGGAGAGAAGAAAGGAGAGGACCACAGCTCAAAACAACTTGGACAAGCAGTGTTGCAGTCAAGTCACTATATCTCCAGTCCCAAGTCTTTGAGTCAGAGTCCAAGTTGAGTCAACATTACCCGAGTCCAAAGTTACTGAACATGAGTGTGAATCCACATGTAGGTGGAACACACGTGCCTGCCCTTGCACAACATTTAATGCCACAGTATTAATATCAATATCTTAGGGACAATTATTAAGGCCCATTATTACAACAAAACGAACAAAAAGAGTCTAAATGCATGAATACGAGTCAAAGTCATCAGTGCTCAAGTCCAAGTTAAGTCACAAGTCCTGAAAATGAATCGAGGACTCAGACTCGAGTCCCAGTCGCACTCGACCACAACACTGTGGACCAGATAGAAGAGAGGGAACAGGGGACACCAAAGATGAAAGAGGAGAGATGACGGGAGGAGCAAGAGAGGACGAGCCAGATGAGGGAGGTGTACGCCAGGGATGGGAAACCACGTGCCATGATGTTTCCGAGTCTGCCGCTTCTCATTCCTATTTCACTGATTGGTTCCACCTCTCTGATTGAAGGTGACCTCATCAGTGGAGCTAGCTGATGTGGTGTGTGTGGTTGGAACGAGAAGACACTCGCTCGCCCATGGCACCTGGTTGCCCATCCCCGGTCCAGGGGGCGGGAACGACAGGACAGCACTACGTTTGGAGTAGTGTTCTACCTGGCAGGTAGCTCAGTGGCCTGTTCACTAGGGATGAAGCAATTACCGGTTTAATGACAACCCGTAATAGAATTCCTGACGGTAAGTCACCATTTCAAATTGTAATTGTCATTCAAACTGAATTTGATTACCCAGACTTTTAAAAACACAGTAAATACTGTCCATCTGGCTCTGAGTTTTCAATATATAACTTGGTGAAAGGTGAAATGATTACCGTGAGTGTATTAATACTTTTTGGGTCTGAGCTTTCAATATAAATGTTGGTGAAATTATTTTATTCAGTGAGTATCAGTACTTTTTGCACATTTTCAGCACATTCTAACAATACTGCGATAATACTGCTAACCGTGGTAATTTTGGTCAGTATAATCATATGAAATGTTCATACCGTTTCAGCTCTACTGTGGACTACACCACAGTCAGCAAAGTCTGGACTCCACAGTCCACCAAGCTCTGGAAATGCGGTATCACATTACAAAATGAGCAGACTGAAAACTGAAGAGTGATGCTTAAAAGATGTGACTGGCTGCCATTTCCAAGTACGTCGAATACACGTTCTACCGTGTAGGTGCAGAAATGCAATGTTGTTTCAAATGACTCATTCTGCGACCAGACAACACCATCTAGTGGCACTTGCACAAACAATGCGGACTGTAGAAAAGGAACACTGGATGAACGCCCCATAGAGGACCATGTAATCCAACGCCCATCTCAAGAGTTATGAGGTTTTCACATAACAAGAGATGTGTTACTTCAAAATGTGGCAGTACATCACTGATATCCACTCATTGTCATGTCCCATAGAGTCACCTGATTGACAGGCCGTGTCCTCTGCTCCGTGGTCCAATGAGGTGGAGTGTACTGCGTGGGAGAGAGAGGGGTCAAAGTTCAGATAGTCAAATAGGCAGACAGAGGTCAACAGACGGGGTGGGGGGTTGGGGGATGGTGACTGGGGGTGGGCAAAGGAACAGTTGGACCTTAAACCAGGCTGATGCCTTCCATCTCATATGCAGGACCATATGTGCTCTGCTTGGGAGACTGCACAGCATGCAGTGTGTGTGTGTGTGTGTGTACCTGGTAGGTATAGGCGTTCTGTGCGTAGTTCACGGGCATCGGTGGGATCATGAACGCTGCATAGTTGGAGTAGGAGTAAGGCTGCAAAGAGAGCCAGGGAGAAACATCAACACCACAGTGCAGCAGGGAAAGTGCGTCTGCGTGTGGCGACTTGCGTTTGCTGAGCAGATGTTAAAATCCATACTGAGTGATTACACCGTCTCTGGGACAGGACTGCAGGTCAAGGCTACAGCAATGAGCAACTACGTCGTTTCTCTCATGTTAGCGAGTCTGCCAAGGAGGCTGCATCTGCTCATGTTTTTAGCAGTTGGTCTTATCTGAATAATTCACCAACTCTGATATATAATTTGGCTACGAGTGAATTCCTTCACAGGGAGGGTGTGATAACATCCAATGAGCTCACTTCATTTGAATTAGGGATGGGGCCGATCTGATCCAATATCGGTATCGGATGCCGATACTGACATAATTCACGGATCGGAATCGGATCGGAATCCGGGGATAAAAATAAATAAAATAAAAATAAAAATAAATAATGCAATACCAGCGCGGGCCACAATTTGCATATGTATAATAGTATCCTTCTTTGCCTTGTATATTTTCTTAAATTTTGTCTGCTTTTTGCAAGGTATATTAAAAAAAAATCTTTAATTGGCCAAATCTTTGCCTATAGCCTAACGTATATTCAAGAAAAATATCGGTATCGGAATAATATCGGTATCGGCAGATATCCAAATTCAGGTATCGGAATCGGATCGGAAGTGAAAAAATGTGGATCGGTGCATCCCTAATTTGAATGTCTTCAGTGGCAAACTGATAGGACATTGATAAGACTGCTCTCCAACTTCACTTTACCTAATTGAATATGATACTCTAGCAAGAGCGTATGATAGCATAATAATTACACACCACACAATATATCTGTTTACTTGATCTGATGAGGCAAGGTCACAGCTCACGTTCTGCTAATGCTAACTGCTCGTCTTGTTCAAAGAGATTCTGGAAAGCTTCTCTGTGTATGTGTGTGTTAAGCCTGGAGCACATCAACCCACTCCAAAGAACTCGCGGCAACGAAGGCAGACTGCTACGTCGCCCCACCGTCGCCTTTTTCGGAGCCAAAAAGTTGCACTTGAACACACCGCAAATACTACATCCGACGGTCAGCTAGCACATACGTTCTGCGCCTGCAGTGTTTGCCTACCATTTTGCTCTCACCACTTAACTCATTGAGTGCCAATGACGACTTTAGTCGTCAATTGCTTTAGTAACGTTGAGTGCCAAAGACGACTAAAGTCGTCAATTGCGTTTTTTGACGGTGGGACGTGTATCAAAGCCAGATCCATCTCCTGTGAAAGTATGGTGGCTGTTGAATGTGTAAAAGCTATTTTAGGGACCCATTAGGTGGCGACAGTGCTCTCCAGATTAGAGAAAGTCCAGGAGAAAAGAGAGAAGAAGTCATGAGGAAACGGAAATCGCATCGATATGCATGAAGCATAACGTTAGCTGTGCCTGTGAACAGCAGTCAATCTGCTGACACCACAATTGAGCCGACACCAGCCTCTTTCTGAAAAGTTACATTATTCTCAGCTGGGAGCCGGGACAGGCTGTGAAAAAGCGGGGGGATGCAGCGCACTTTTCAGTGCAGACGGAGCAAAAGCAGAGCGAGAGCAAACGCAGCGACACTCAGAGTCGCGCAGAGACACTCCCACGAAGGAGGAGGAGGAGGGGGGTGGGGCACGCAGGGCAGCGTACAACACACAACACCCACACAGCAGGCTCGATTGACAGAGACAGGCAAACAAGCTATCTGATGCCCACCAGCAGTAAATCAAGACTAGCAAGAAGGTGTAGGGTCTGCGCACGCAGGGGCCAGCGCTGCTGGTTGCAGCTAAAAAATATTATTTTGCCAAACAAAATTCCTTTGTTTTCACTGTTTTATTGAAGTAAATTATTTTTGAGGTGTCACATCAGAAAATATTACCTTCAGAGTCAGTCATGTGCTTGAAATGCTATATTTCACAAAAGGCTCAATATCTCAGCTTCTAGATGGAAACGCCAATTTTTTCTGTTTTTGACCTATCTTCTCCGGCTGATAACTAAAGAACGGAAAATTATATCAATAAACTGTTTTTTGCTGCTGATACAATAGTCTCATCGTTCTTTGTGCGTGTTTGGTGTTTACATAGTAATATCACACAATATTCTGTGGGCCTCGAGAAATCACTGAAAACGCTCTGAAACTCTGGCACTGGGAGCGTCCGTTCTCCAAAAGTGGCTGGCACTCAATGAGTTAAAGGGTTTCCTAATATAGCTACAGCGCCCCTGTGTGGACCAACCTCTGAATATTAAAGGCAACGTTTAAATTTGATGCACTGCAGGCACTTATTCTTATTCCTAATGTCTGGTGTCATACATGTAGTATTTCAAATACTCAACAAGTTGTGCTGTTGATTGTTTTAATGTTTGTACTTATGAGAAACCGTGTCTTGGGACGCAAGACAAATTTCGGAACCGCCCGAGAAAGGTGACAATTAGGGAGGCACAATATATCGCCAATTATATCGTATCAGCCGATATTAGTCATTTTTTAAATATATCTGCATCGGGCGGATGTTGCAATGTTAATATCGGCTATTGCCATCAGCCAAAATTTCCACATTGAGAGGAAACAATGTGGTAAATCTATGATTTATGGGCTTTTCCAAATGTTTTGGAAATAAAGAAAGACATTACTTTTTCAAATTCACAGTGTTTACATGCGTTTTTCAGTATGTACAAAATTGTATTATCATCAATGTGTTTTCATACAGATCATATCGACATCGGTAAATATCAGTTATCGGCCATAACAGCAATGTTAATATCGGTTATCAGTATCAGCCAAAATGTTCATATCGGTGCATCCCTAGCGACAATAAAGTGAAATATAATCGATAATATTGCAAATGACACTGTTGTTGTAGTCTTTTGCTTGTGGTTGAAGAAAGGAAGAAGCAGAGGAGGAGAAATAAGGAGAACCCACATTAAGTGAGTGATATCATACAGCGACAGGCTCGAGGGGCTTTCCCGAAGGCATGTCGACGTGAAAATATCCATGTATTGCAATGATCGGATGAGATGAAGTTGGAAAAGGAACAGAACGTTTTGTGTGTGCCCTGTCTTCTCGTGCGCACCATGTTGAATCTCCCGAAAATGCCCCCGACAAGGCTGACTAGACCCAACGGTGCGGGACACACCGCAAATACTAGGGCGACAGACGCTCACCGACAGCCCAGACGTTGACGACACCCGATCCATCGGCTCTATGTGTCAGGGGTTTTACCTGATTGTACGGGGGGCTGCCTCCATTGAGCATGGGCGAGGGGGGTTGTGCCATGCCCCCTCCCACAGGTGAGCAGCAGTGGCAGTACATGTACTGGGGTGGGCTCATCCAGGGTGCCGGGCCAACCAGGCGGGGTGGAAAGGACCCTGGATGGGCGGATGGATCAACGGGCAACAAGAAACATGTTTAGTGTTCAAATCTTCTATTTGCACTGTGGTCCCCTCTTAATCCTTCTGGGAACCATCCAATAAACTGACTAACATTCAAATGTGGAGTTCACTGGAATACATACTCTTTTGTTTCAAGATGGCGGGGCCCAGCTTGAGTTTCCGCCCCTTAAAAATGATCTGTGTCTATGGCAGAAAGTGTAAACAGAGGAAATGTTACTCCTCGCTGTACAAAAAGGACAACACTTTCAAAGACCTGCTACTGTACTTGCTCTTACCTCAATGATCGTCTGGACGGGGACATCTTCTTTGAAGTACACAAACCCATACCTTGGAAAGAAAAGAGACTTAACATTGTATCGTCAGAAAACAAAACATTTTAATTTCAGTACCAATACAAATATCCAGTAAAATAAGAAAATTAAAATTGGAATGAAGTAATGAATCATAAAAATACATATTTTTACCAAACATCTGACAGACTATATGATTGATTGATTGATTTTTATTTAGATGTGTCATGCACTTGACAGTGCCCAGCCCTCATGGGCTTACAAGACACACATATGATATATTATGCAGTACAACATACGCCAACGCCGCAGTAATAAAACTAAATCACAGCATAACATAACATTCACCATATCAGCAAAACAAAATCCTTACATCATTTTCTGAACATAACATTTTGCCTTAGCTCCCATGCCTGGGAAAGAAAGTTTCCAATAAAGAAAGTGCCTTTCTTAAAACACAACTCGAGTTTTTCATAATCGTCCATCTCAAAAAAGTCAACATAAATAGAGGACATTTTACTGAACAGTATCTCCCTTACCTCATCATAGACAGTACAATAGAATAGAAAATGAATCTCATTCTCAATTTCACCCAGGTCACAGAGCAAACAAAGTCTGTCTTCTTCAGGGGTAGCATTAAACCTACCAGTCTCCAGTGCCAAGGGCAACGTTCCAGATCGTAACTGTGCACACAAGGACCTTTTTCTTCTGTCGAGATTGAACTTGACATAAGGCTCTACAGAAAAACTGTCTTTTATAAGACGGTAGGTTCTCAACTTAGGCTTAGACCATAAGTCAACGGACCATTTGTCTTTATACAAAAGGAACATATTACTCATGGTCTCCCGGATGTCACAAACTAATCTATTTTGGAAAATAAATGATAAATCATTCGCATAGAATAAAGACATAAGTTCAGTTGTCCAGGGATGTCTATGGGCAATGTCCCAGTTAAATATCTGTTTGGTCAGTCTCTGATCAGACATCCTCACAAGTCTGTTCCATAATCGCAGCATTTGACCGTGATGTCTGATGTTTGGAGATTCCCATCCCATATCCCCACTGATGGCCAGAACTGATGTGCATTTATGAACTCCTAAAAAATAATATATACTATATAATATATACTATACACTCACATTAAAATGCAATGGTCTGTAAAAAGATCTTGTAGCCAAAACTTGTACATGCTGGCAATTATTCAAAATAAAAAAGTACTCATACATACAGTACTTGGGCATCTCCGACAGTACTCACCCTTTGGAGATCCCTCCTCGGTAAGTGATAATTTTCACTTCCTTGACAGCACCATATCCTTCAAAGAGTTCCCGGATTTCGAGTTCCTCCACCTAAAAAGGTGTCAAGAATTACAGATTTTTTAAAACAAAATGGGGGTGGAGTGGGCATACCTGAGCATGTTAAGTCCAGTATTGTACACGACATTGTATAGATGAAATACACTGCACAAAAATTTGACTTTAACGTTACTCACCACCAGGTCAATCCCACCAACAAAGATGGTGTTGGGAGTCAGCTTGCCCTCAGGTAGAACGTAGCCATTTGACATCTTCAGGGAAGCCTGGTAGCTGCTCCTTTTCTTCTGGAACTCCTAACGAACCACGCACATATGTTTTTGTATGAATTTGAGCAGAGCAATAACATTATTTAGCTTAACTATATTCCAGAAACCAAAGGCTTGCGTGTGATTGGATCGTCTGGAATGGCTTCAGTTCAAAGACAAAGCGAGACATGAGCATATAACGTTATCTTTGTGCAACCGGGCCCTGGCCTTTGATTTACAGGTGATTGAAGCTTGGTTGACAACCGAATTTATGGCCTCAAATCCAGAGATTACATGACAGAGAATGAGTTGTCGGTTCAATGATGCATTTGTCGGACTATTAAGTCAGGTTATTGCGATCGATTTGACGAGATCGTTTCAGCCTTCCTTAAACTAATTTACAAGTTGTGGGAAAAAACGAAATCCCACACTAAACGTGCAGGCACCGATAGCTACAGCAGCTAGCTAGTGCGCCTTTTTGTTCTTTAGGGTTCATGCTTCATCGGACATCGTGGCTAACTTTGCGAACTCGAGAAAGTTAAGGTTATCAATCATCAAGCAACCAATACAATCAGGTCTTTTGTATGGCTGCCAATGTAATAACGCAATACTGTGTCGTGTAGAAGTGTCAATGACTTACCATGTCTAAAACCATTAAAACGAATAAATTAGCTACAGTGCACACTGACGCCCCAACAAAGTTGCCGATTGTTCTTCTGCCTGACGACAAGTGTCAACATGGCTGCCGAAGGAGCCAATTGAAGGACACGCCCAACTCATGCACATGGAACATCCTATTTGCTACTAAAAAGTAGGCCTATCGATTTAGCCTATTTGCGAAAACACACCAGGAAAATTAGCCAAAAGCTAAAGTAAGTAGATTCAAATCAGTAATGAAAATTGCCGCTGCTCCTTGAAAAACAAAATGCATTTATTTTGGTGGCAGGCTTGGCGATCATTAGGTGTAAACTATTCCCCCTTTTTTACCATAAACCAAGCATATATGGAGCAGATTTGGCACATTTTTGGTTTGATCTAAAATGTTGCATGTGTGCCTAGCGCAGTGTACTCAGAAGGGCGATTTGTTAGTATTTGGAATGCACCATTACATTACTGGTTTGTTGATTGATTAATAGCGTTAAATGAAGTGGATTCTGCCAATATCACCTATAATCGCTATTAGATACACCCCCAGAGCCATACTAGAGAATGTGAATTTGACTGTCATCTCTCACATGAACTACTGAAGGACACCTTTCTTAGATCAGCACAGTAGGTATATTATATATATTAGTGATACCTGATGAACTAATGGCATGGAAACATGACAGTGACAGGCTAACATTACTTGATGAACTTCTGAGTTCTAAATTGTAATTGCTTTTAATGACTTCTGACTGTTAACGAATGATTCCTCTGAATTTCAACAGTCAAGCTCTTCGTTGACAACAGTCAGGGTGTCGACCCTGCATATTGAGACTGATGAGGAAGATGAAATGGTACAAGCCAATGATGGTGAAACCAATAGCAACTGAGAGCTCTGAGTAATCCTGTGACGAATAATGACAACCAGCTAGATTGTGTCTCCCGATAGCAACTGTAGTGACACAGCAGTCATACTGTAGCTGCCTGCAGCCGGTCTTTGCCGGTCCAGAACACCTCCTCCAACTTGTACCAGGACCAGCAGCCAACTGGGCCTGACCAGTGGCCTGTCTATCCCCAGTACCCCGGGGTCCACCCGCTATGCCGACCACCCGCAATGCCGACCTTAGGTTTAGGCGTGGGGGTGGGAGAGGTTAGGTTTTGGGTTAGGGTCTGGGGGAGGTTAGGTTTAGGCATGGCATGGGGAGAGGTTAGGTTTGGCGTGGGGGCTGGGAGAGGTTAGGTTTTGGGTTAGGGTCTGGGGGAGGTTAGGTTTAGGCATGGCATGGGGAGAGGTTAGGTTTGGCGTTGGGGCTGGGAGAGGTTAGGTTTTGGGTTAGGGTCTGGGGGAGGTTAGGTTTAGGCATGGCATGGGGAGAGGTTAGGTTTGGCGTGGGGGTGGGAGAGGTTAGGTTTTGGGTTAGGGTCTGGGGGAGGTTAGGTTTAGGCATGGGGGGAGGTTAGGTTTGGCGTGGGGGCTGGGAGAGGTTAGCTCCACCGACACGCTGCACGCCGCCTCGCTCAGCTGGTTCTGCTTGTGGGCTATCGGCATTGCGACCTGTCGGCACTGCGGCCTGTCGGCACATAGACGCGGCACCAGTACCCCACCATCAGAATCAGCTTTATTGACCAAGTATGTACACATAGAAGGAATTTGACTCCGGTTTGCATCCCCATCCCACCAACTTCCAAAGTATCTCCTTTCGCTATATGGAGAACCTCCAAGCTCTGTCCTGAGTGGACAGAAGTCCTCAAAAAAGGGGAAAGGAGAGCATACAGAGGAACAGCTGGTAGTTCTGTCATAGAGGAAAAAGACCTTTGAGCTTTGTGTCAATCTCTGGCCCCTGACTTCAGGATGCCTCCAGCTATTCTACAATCCGAAAGCCCTCCACTAGGCACTTGGCAGAATGTGGGACCAACGCAGAGCTGGACGATGAATCATGTCCAGAAAGGAAGAGGTCCATATCATTTTTAATGCAATTATAGGCTATACAAAGTGGAAGGAACATTCACAACACACACGCACCACATAGCAAAACACACTTTTGAATTAGCCTTTAATGCATAGACACATACTGTAGGACGTTGCACGGAAGCTATGACCAGATAGGCCTAGCTCAATCTAAGAAAAAATATATAAAACCACAAAAAACTCAAATGTTAGGTTAATTTAGCGATCCTAGTTTGAAAATGAAGAAATCGCCCCAAAAAATACTCAGACATGAAATCCACGACATTCAGTGTTAAATCATGGGTTCTCTAATGTAGTTTTGTGGATGAGACCTTGAGCTGCTGTAGCCATCGCTTTGGTGAATAACTTCAGCCTACAACTAAACTTCATGATATATAGTGGGAGGATCCCAGGTTTGGTGTCACTCTCAGCTATATGACAGCAGAGGAATCATGTAAAACAAACGTGCACAAATAATAACAGACAACTCCCTTCTATTTGGCTCTTTTTATCTGACCGCCTGTTGTATCAGCTGACCTGCAGGCCTTGAAGAGGAAGAAGCACTTATTGCAGGGTGAAGAAAACAGCCACATCAACACGGACGTCCTGATGGCTTGCTGCCAAGGCCATCAAGGGTGTCAACCAGAACATGTAAGAGACGTGTCAGGCAATATAGGATTGATCATATTTTTGTGAAATAGGCGTTCCTTTTTTGGCTTGTGACCCCTTAATATGAAGCGATGGCTTCTTGCAACCCCCTGTCAAAGACAGCCCAACCAGAGAGTGATTTTCCAATTTCAGGTTGTTTTATTTGATATCACAGAAAGCCTGAAACTTTCCAGTGATTTACAAGACAAAATCAAAACATAGAAAAAGGAAAAGTCATGATGATTCATTTGTATGATAGAAACATGATTTTTTTTTTAATCCCATGAATTTGAGATGAATGACTTGGGTGTAGCACTAGCTGTAGCAGTACCCGTTTCACTCAAATGCTGGTTCATGTTTGAAGACATTTTTGTTTGCCTTGCAGATTAATTGACTTATTATACAATGACTATAACAGTCTGTGACAGCTGTGAATTTAAAATACATTTTTGAGTTACAGCGGTAGATGAAAGCTGCAAAGATATGATATTTCCCTTCAGGAATCTATGGATGTGCTGCACATTACAAAGCTTTAGCAAAACCTTTCAATAAAGTAATTCCACCACAATCTCCTGGAATGTCCCGGAATCTTTTCTGTTCATGTTATCTTCCTCTTTCTCGTTTCAGGTGAGTGCGACTATGGCGGCAGGGTGACAGAATGACAAAGACAGGCGTCTGCTGCTGTCTCCTCTGTCTATCTTCTACAGCCGGGAGTTGATAGAGCATGAGCGCTACCACCTGTGTGAGGGGGATCTGTATTATGTCCCACCATCATGGCCCCTATCAGGTACTGTCAAAGCACCACATGCCTAAATTATTGATTGATTGATTTTTATTCTTGTGTGTCATGCACCCTAAGGTGCCCAGCCCCCATGGGCTTATGAGACACAAACAAAACACAACATAACACAGCGCTGCAGTGGTACAAAACAGATCATTACATCACTCTCTAAACAAAATGTCCTGTCTTTGTTCCCAGGCCTGACAGATACAATTGGCTATGAAGAAGGTTCCTTTTGTCTTCACACAACTCGTTTCTCATAATCATAAAAAAAGAAAGAAAAGTCAACATAAATCGAGGATATTTTTACTAAAGAGTACATCCCTTGCATCATCGTATGCAGTACAAGTAGAACAAAAAATTAATTTAATTTTCAATTTTGTTTAACTCACATAGTAAACGGAGTCATAGGACACTATATGACGCTACATCAAAGAGTGCAGTGCCAATCCAACTCTTGCCTGATGTCGTACATAGCACATCATTTCACAACAACACAACATAGCACATAATTTCTACAGTTATCATTTCTGATTAACTACTTTCTGATAGAATACTTTTTTCTATTGTTTTTAGGCTTATGTGAATTACTTTCGAAATCTAGCATGCCGATCCTACTGTGTTTGGACGTCATAGCAACGCTGACATCACTAAAGACAAAGAGACCAATCAGCTGCTGGATGGAGTGCTGCTGACTCTGCCCAGACAGTCAGGAGGCGAGGGATTGGTGTATGTATTGAAAAGACTTGGCCTGCTTCCCCAGGTGCTGCTGTGCTCCCAGTGTGCCTTGCCAAGTACATCTGTGTTAAGAGAACACAAAGGAATGTCACTTCTCAGTGACTGTAACACTGTAGCCTACTAGCCTGGTCCTGCTGCTAGCTGTACCCTGACTCTTTGCAGCTGTAGCTGGATGGGAGGTCTAGGTATACCATTGAACCCCACTTGATAAGTCCCATAGAATCCCATCTGAGAAGATTTGTGTTATTCGATATGATGATGATGATGATGATTCAAGATTCAAGATTCAAGATTTTTATTGTCACTCCGTAGTACAAGTATCACGTGTGAAATTCTTGTGCTGTGGACTCCGTTTACAACTAGGGATGTCAATTTTCGGTTAATTTCACTTTCGATTAACCGACGCTAATAATCGATTAACCTATCGGTTAATTCATAATTTTTTAATATTAAAAAAAAAAAAAAAAAAAAAAAATTTTTTTTTTTTTGTCTATTTACTCAATGAACTCATGCCCAAACAAGGCGTGTCTATTTAGATGCTGAAATGTTAATGCTTTTTGTGTTAGAATTTCTAACACTAAAAGCATTAACAAGCATTAACAAAAAGCATCAACATTTCAACACAAATTCTTTTTGTGTTAGAATTTGTAACACAAAAAGCATTAACATTTCAGCATCTAAATAGACACGCCTTGTTTGGGCATGAGCTCATTGAGTAAATAGACCAAAAAAAAAAAAAAAAAATTTTTTTTTTTTTTTTTTTTTTTTTAATATTAACTGATAGACCGACAGCAATAACCGAACAACGACGTTAGCGACGGTTAATCGATTAACGGTTAACCGTTGACATCCCTGTTTACAACATAAATATAACAGGGCATATGAGTGCAAAAACAACAAGAGACACAAGAAGCAATAAGGCAGTAGAGTGATAAGACAAGTCAGAGACAGTGGCATATTCACTGCACATAGCACATGTCATGTGCATACTTTAGACGTACTTAAACATTTTAAATTCGACGTTCTGTTTGCACAGGTGCAAATAGCATATACCTAATTAAACATACAATTAAACATTAGACATACATAATGTTAGCAGCTACAGTACGGTACAGTACAGCTACTACACTATTTGTGTATGTTAAGGAGTCTCGTGGCCTGTGGGAAGAAACTGTCCCTCAAGCGATTTGTGCGTGCTTTTGGGACCCTGTATCTCCTCCCTGAGGGTAACAGGGAGAACAGGCTGTTGTGGGGATGGTTTGTGTATTTGATGATCTTCAGGGACCTCCTGAGGCACCGCTGGTTATACAGCATTATATGATAATGATGATGATGATGATGATGAAAACCAATGCATTCATACTAGTTAAAATCAAAATATGTTAAATTTGGGGGCACAGTCATTTCATGTCTCGGTATGAAACTTCATCACATGGGAGTATGGACTATTGACACAGGAGCAGAGTGTAAAGTAAACGGACTGGCCTGCGTGGGATTGTGCAGACAGTTTGTTCTGAAGACAAACACTAGATGGCAGCAAAGGCAAAACATTATTCAACAGCAGTCTCTTCTTGATGGAGGAGATGAGATAGCTGGCACAGGACCCACAGTGGCAGTTTAAATACTGAAGCTGTTCTCTGGTTTTTGTTGGGTTTGATGAAGAGAGAGAGAGTCTAGAGCAGGGGTAGGGGTTCCCAACCTTTTCTGGCTTGTGACCCCACTTTGACGTCCTAGGGACCCAACGCATTCAGATTTCGGTACATCGGTAATTATCCTCCGTGATATCATCAATGATGTCACATACAGTTACAGTATGCTGACGTTTTTTCCTCAGAATTCTGAGTTTAATCTCAGAATTCAGACTTTTTTATCAGAATTCTGACTTTAATCTGAGAATTCTGACCTTTTCCCTAAAAATTCTGACATTACACACAGAATTATTTCTTTAATGTCAGAAGTCGTCTAACTTTTCCCCCTCAGAATTCTTTCTTTTTTCTTCAGACCACCAGATCGCCTCCACTTTGTCTCCGAGTTGAGCACAGTACTGCCAACACTGAGCTGTGTGACCATGGTGTTATGAAGAATGATGATGCTGAGGACATGGAGCGGGAGCCATACAGTACTTCTACTACTCTACCAGTAACCTCAACCAACTTTGACAGCTGCTTTCTAGACCTCAGACAGACTGCAGCTGCAGCTCAGTCCTGAGTGGACAGAAGCCCCTGAGAAAGAGGAACACTGTAGACTTCTGTTGAGATGAGTGAGAGCTAGGCCTACCTTCAAAACGAATGGCCATGTCTCCAAACTTGTGTTAACTTCTCTTCTCTGCCTCCAGGACTCCTTCAAGCTATTCTACTGTCCAAAAAGCCGTGCAGAAAGAAACGTTGGGAGAGCTGGAGGATGAGGCCAAACTGATCGGTCCAGCACCACAAAGCATCTCTTTAACACCTAACGTTACGTATGTGACCTACCTCTGTTGGCTCATTACCGTGTTATTTACTGCAGTGTTTCTGTTCTTAAAGAAACATAGGACAACCGAGTATCTACAGTAGCATTTAGTCATTACATTATCTAAATGTAGTTGATAATGACACGGAGGAAGCTCCTGTCACTTCTGATGTTTTCCTCAATGATAGGCTGTAGACTTACTGTATGTGATGATGTATTTTATTAAGAGCAAGTACTTCTAAAGAGGCAATATTCCTAAGATGCATGGTGCATCAAAACACTCACATGGGGCGGGGCGGCTGTAGCTCAGGAGGTAGAGCGGGTCGTCACTAATCGCTTTGGATGAAAGAGGTCGGTGGTTCGATTCCCGGCTCCTCCAGTCTGCATATCGAAGTGTCCTTGGGCAAGATACTGAACCCCAAATTGCTCCTGATGGTGTGCCAGCCCAGCACCCTGTGTATGAATGGGTGAATGTACCTACTGATTGTAAAGCGCTTTGGATAAAAGCGCTATATAAATGCAGGCCATTTACCATACCATTTTACATGGTTTTGTGCTTTGCTTGCAGGTTAATTAGTGGTTATACTGTGTATCACCATATGCAAAATCATATTTAGGCTATTATTTTAACAACAAGCTGCCTCTGTCTCACCTAAACCATTTACCTGCAGACTAATTTTCAATGTTCGTAAGCAAAACGCAGACCAGGGAAAATGAATAATAACCTGATGGTATCTATCCTCTCTATAGACTCAAAAACTTGTATAAGACATCATTTATTTTATGTGCTGCATCCACAATGACCTTGTGTTAAAAATGGGTACTGGCTAGAGTGACTTTTGATATCAAGTAATTGCTTTTCAGAAAAAAGTGGACTCCTTTATTTTATTTCGCATTTACCCTTGAAGAAGGTATCTTGGCATTTATCCTTGAGTAACGACACCATAATAATTTGTCCCTGAAGCGCAAGCAAAACCAATGCAAGGCTTTGATTTCTATTGATTTTATGGAGGGTGGTAGGCTATTTGTGCCATTTTATTAGTTAATCCTGTAGTGGATACACCTCCTAATGTAAGGCCAATTAAAGTTGAGTTGAGGGTCTCAAGTGCAACCCATAGCATAGCCGAATGCGAACCACAACTATTTCAGAATATGTTTTGAGATATATTTCAAAACATACACCAGTCAAAGAAGTAGAGTCCTGCCTGCACACTGCTGTACACTTCTCCCAGTAGATTTATTGTATGACGTTTGGGTCATTTGTCACCGAAACGTCCTACAATAAATCTAGTGGGAGAAGTCTACAGCAGTGTGCGGACTCTACGTAGGACCATAGGACACAGACGTGAGGAGGTCTGTCTGAAGGTATGATGGGCTATATACTCATCCTAGAGGGAGGGAGGGAAGTTGAGAGGAAGCAGAGTCAGAGGGGGAGGGACAGAGGGGAGAGGGAGAGTGAGGGACAGAGAGAGAGGGACACAAAGAGGGAGGGAAGGAGAGAGAGGGAGGGGAGAGATACAGAGAGAGAGAGGGAGGGGAGAGAGAGAGGGACACAAAGAGGGAGGGAAGGAGAGAGAGGGAGGGGAGAGAGACAGAGAGAGAGGGAGGGGAGAGAGAGAGGGACACAAAGAGGGAGGGAAGGAGAGAGAGGGAGGGGACAGAGACAGAGAGAGAGGGAGGGGAGAGAGAGGGACACAAAGAGGGAGGGAAGGAGAGAGAGGGAGGGGACAGAGACAGAGAGAGAGGGAGGGGAGAGAGGGAGGGACACAAAGAGGGAGGGAAGGAGAGAGAGGGAGGGGCATCAAATAGGGAGGGGGGATGCTCACTCTCCTGAAACTAAAGAAGTAGGTAGAGATACTGTGTATGCCTGCCCATATATACATAGCCTACACACACACACACACACACACACACACACACCGGCTAATAGCGTTAAAGCTCGTATTCCCACATCTTACCTTTTGCACCAACAGCACCGTCTGTTGCCCGGCCAGGTCGCCCAGGTAGGCCCTCCCTTCCCCGGCCAGGTTGTCCAGGTAGGCCCTCCCTTTCTCAGCCAGCTTGCCCAGGTAAGCCCTCCCTTCCCCGGCCAGGTTAGTCAGGGCATCCCTCAGCTCCTGGATCATCCCGGAGGAGGAGGAGCGCCTCTCCTCCACCGATACACACAGCAGCCAGGCGGCCAGGCACAGCGCACACAGCCGGCTGGAGACAAACATGCCAACAGCCAGCTAAATAACACTACCGCAAACCTACACTCTGCTATGTGGTACAAGTGCTTGGTCACATTGCGTTACATGGAGCCGATGGAGGCCAACTCGGCAGTCAACTATCTTAAACATTAGTACGTTTTAAATTCTACATCCTCTTGGGGAAACTTGTAGCGTCAAAGAGACGTCTGCAGTGCCACCTAGCGTTGCTGTGTAGAATATGCAACACGTTTCCAGAGGCTGCTGAGTGCTAAGGGTTTCTGTTAAAGGCTCCATAAAGTAGTGTTTTAAGCAGAGGTGGAAAGTAGGCTACTCAAGTAGAAGTTCACATTTTGGTTGTATTTCAATATCAAAACAGCATTTATAGGTGCATGTCCAACTAAAGAAAAGAGGGAATATAGGTTAATCAATGCATTTTTTGGCTTTGTTGTTTGTAGGCTTATAAAACATTTATAAAATGATTGCCAATTTTTTTTTTTTTTATTCATTCACCTACCCTCGCCTATATCTGGAAATCAATAGTTCTCAACCTTTATGGTGCTGTGGCACATTTGATTCAGCCAAGGCACACCAGAGGACTAGTATGATCCAGCATCCAAGGCAAAGACAAGGAGCTGCCGACCATGGCACAAATTACATTAAAATAGAGAACAGGCCAGCACACTAAAATGTCCTCGTTTTATATCAAGTCATCTGAAACAAACAGCAGCAACGGACGTTTCAGCCAAAAGGCCTTCTTCAGTGTTGTCCATTTTTAATCAGTCCTTGTTGGTCCTGCACCATTAATTATGCTTCCATTCTGTTTGTGTTCCAGTGCCATGTGCCCTCATTAATGCTAATGATTACACCTGTGTTATTTCCTGCTTTACCACCTCAAAAGGTTGCTGTGAAATGAGCCTATTCCCTGTGACTTGCAGAGTGAGAGAAGCAGAGGTGTAGAGTGATACAAAATAGACCAGGAGTGTCTGTCTTAATCAGAGCAGCACTAATCTTTCATCATGACTTTAGGGTAAAATTGAACTTTCAGTTTACAAATACAGCTGATGCATTATGTGGCAATCAGGACAGAATTAGTGGACTGGAGGGACAGAAAAATCTATATTAACTAGCTGAACTCAACGTTTTGTCAGTTTTCTCTCCACATGAGCAAGCATCTGTTGAAAAGAGAACAGTCTAGTCATTCAATGTGAGCCATTAAATGAGAGAAAAGCAAATGGGATTTTTGATCTGTAGTTGCCAGAGAAATAAGCAATGTCACTACAGGAACCCCGTCCCAAACCAGGAGTCCAGACCAGTGACTTGTGCTTTTTCAGGCAACAGGCTTATTTCCGTGTTATGAAATAGTTGTACACACTGTCGAACTGCTATTTGTTGTGGGGATGTTGCTATGGTGTTTGCATTGTGCAAAATACCGTGTGCGTTGTCATCAACTGTTATTGCTAACAATGGCTAGCGTGACTATAGGCAACCCTGGGCTGTTACAGAGATTCCTTACCTTATACTATAAGGCTTATTATGATGATCAGGAAATAAAAGTGTCAAGGTTGATCTTTACTCTTTAAAAATAAAACTATAAAAAAAAACTATAACCCCCCCCCCCCCCCCCCCCAAAAAAAAACAACAACTAACAAACAAACAAAAATCTCTCGAGACAGACTTTCGAGGGTAAAAAATGTAAATAATGGGTATTATCAGGTTTTCTGTTAACACTGCGCACTGGGTCTCTTTCGCTCGCTCCCTCTCTCTCTTCCTCCCTAGAGGGGGGCGAGCGAAAGAGACCCCCCCCCCCCCCCCCCCCCCCCGCTCCGCCTAGAGAGAGGAGAGAGAGAAGAGAGAAGAGAGGAGATAGAGAGAGAGGGGAGAGAGAGAGAAGTTGTCAGTGGTGCATGCTCCTCCCGGCACAGCAGCAGCAGCAGCAGCAGCAGCAGCCACGATGTGTGGTGTGTGTCGGCGTGCAGCGCTGCTGCGTGAGCCCCGGTTTAAACAGCACTGAAGGAAGCAAAGTCTCTCGAGCCTCGCCGTGACCATGGCTGAATTTACCGGAGACACGAAGAAGAAGAATCCACCGGTTGCTGCCGGGTGGAAAGCAGCCTGGAGCCTGGAGACGCACCGAGAAGATACCGTGGTGTCGAACGGAAACTGCAGCATGTCAGACACAGTGAAGAATGACAGCAGCGCTCCCGGGTCCCCGACAGCCGACAAACGCGCTCTAGACGCCGCTTCTAAAACCATTCCCCGCCGGAGTAGTCTGATCAAGGTAGGCCTTCGTTTCCGTTAACACCAAAAACAACAACAAGAGTAATGACAGTGCCATTTTAGAGCAGGTTCTCAACGTGGGGACCATGGGGTCTCCAATAAATGTATGAATTGTTAAACTTGACCATTTACAAGAATTAACCCAATTAGAGAATGTATAGTTTATCTGTCTACCTACAATGCATAGGCCTAATTGAATTCTAGATGAAATACTATTTAACAATACAAATAGCCTTATTAGATTTGGGTTTGAGAGACAGAATCTCATCAAATGGGGGGTCTGTGGCCCTATAATGTGGACTAAATTAGGGGTCCTTGATATGAAAAAGGTTGAGAATCTGCTTTGAAAGATAGCCTACTAGTGGACTCCTCCGATAGTGATCACTTTGGGACGGGTCAAATTGATCACTATAAGCGGATGATCATTAGGCTATAAGAGATTTTCTTCCCATTTTCTTCATTTCTCATGCAGATGACCATCTAATTGACATTTGTATATTTATTACATGAATACAGTAGGCTACATATAAAGTAATGAAATGGACAGCTTCGCTATTTACTGAATCCTATTGACCTTAGGCTACTGTAGGCCTCCAGCTGTTTCAAACACAGCGGTCTTGCATAGACAGATGCTGCCATGTCTCCAAAGACAGACAGGCGGACAGACATGCTGCAATCTCTCCATATACAGACAGACATGCAGAAAGTATCGCTGCTGTATCTCATTGGCAAATTTTTGTCAGTTTATATAAGTAAAAAATAAAATAAAATGTTTCATCCGCCCCTCCGCCCCCCCCCCCCCCCCATTGTTCTCAGGTGTGACCAGTCAATGGGTGTGACACGGCCCAAAATGATCACTATAAGCAAATGATGTAAACAGCATGTGTACAGGAATGATTTGGGACCAAGCTTTCTGATCAATAAGCAGTTGATCACTATAACCGTGATCACTATAAGCAGATTTCACTGTATACCACAGCAAAACCTAAATATAAACAAAGATATTCTGATTCTGTAATGCATGCAAGAAAAAATGCCATAAAGTATACAATATGGGGTAATTTTAGTTCCACCGTAACATTACCACAGTATGATAAGGTCACTATAATTATACTCACTATTGCGTCACTATGAATATAATTTTGTGTGTACGGTTTGTGCTTGAGACAAAGGGGCATCATTTCCAACTGAATATCTGTGACACACATGCACCGGCACATAGGAGCCTGTGGAAGATCTCACATTGCTCTCTGGTAGCTGCATGTCTCTAGAGCTGCTGCAATATTAGTTGAAGACGTTTCTTCTGGCTTCATCTGCTTCTGATTGAGTCTCAGAGCTAGACAAGGCAGGAAGCGGACCAGTTGGCCAATTTCCTCGCACAGTTGCAATATTGTTATTGAGTCACGAGCAGTTCTATGCGGACGCCTCTCACGTTCTCTCCAATGCTCTCTCACACACACACACACACACACACACACACACACACACACACACACACACACACACACACACACACACACACACACACACACACACACACACACACACCCTCCATATGTAGGCTGCATCACTTCTCTGCTTTCTTACCCATTCTCTACTTGAACCTTCAGCCAGACATTGAGGATTTTCTCTGTCTGCTTCGGTAAACTTGGGGCGTCCATACCTGCCGCACCCCCCTGCTAGCTCATAAATGGCCTTAAATGAGTGCTGGCGAGGGCGCAGCTCTGCACACCGCCTGATATCCCCCGCCGCCACGTTTGATGTGGTCTTTAACGGCTCCAGAACATCGGCAGCGCCCGGCGCACTATCTGCACTTCAAAGAGCGGTAATGCAGAGCAGCAGCGTGGGAAAAATGCTGTGCATCCCATCCAGCCAAGCAGACATGTGCTAGGAAGACACGGGTTGTCTATATATGTTCCTAATTGCTCAGTGGACATTATGTAATGCTGGAAATGGCCAATGATCAAGAAACCAATGTGCGCAGTCCAGAGTTTTGCCACGATCACCATAGAAGGTGCATGGCCACTTGAAGGTACATTCTGTCATCATCTACTCACCCTAATGCCAAGTAAAACACATGGGGACATTTGTTAGTTTGTTTTTAGTTGCTAGCACGGCTTCGTAGCAGCCTTATTCTATTTATTTATATACTAGTGCAGTGCCCGTTCCCCCCCCATCCACCACCCCTCTGCCGAATTGCACAAAATTCGGCACTGTACTGTGTCGAGTTCCCATCAGCGCACTCCCCAAATTTGAAGTCGATCAGACAAACGGTTCTTGAGATAAACTGCATTTTCTGTTGCCAGTAGGTGGCGCTATGCCGAATTGCATGAGAATAGGGCACTGCACTCCGTCAGGCCCCTCTTAGCGCACTCCCAAAGTTTGAAGTCGATCCGACCAACGGTTCTCCAGATACGCGAAGGACAGAGAGAGAGAGACAGAGAGACAGACACTCCTGTCATTATAGTGTAGATATTGATTGATTGATTGGTTGATTGAATTGGGACAGTGCACATTAATCAACATCATCAATGTAAATGACCGGAATTAGCACAACGGCTAAATTTCATCCGTAGTCCCAAGGCAGGTATACTCACAAAACGCAATAAGAAGTGACACATAGTAAAGCAGTTAAAGTGCACAATGAACCAAAAGCCCCCAAGAACAGCTGTTTTGGAGAGGGCTGCTAATGGGAACCTGTGCTTTACTTCCAGGACGGCGAGTCGATCAGGAGAGAATTTTCATTTTGGGGCGAAGCATTCCTTAGTTTAAAGCCCAAAGCTTTGTGTGGACGGAGCTTAGTGTAGGAGCCTGAGAGTTCTGAATCCACCTGTCTGCAGCGCCCGGCCCGCTCTGCTGTCGTCTGGATGAACCTCCCCTATGGCTAATCTCAGGATTCCTCACAATGGGAGAATCCTCTGGATGGTATGTAGGCAGATAAACAGGAAACACAACATTCCAGACCGCTTTAACAGGAGCCAGGGGATTTATGTGCGTACGATAGGTCACTCGTAGGTCCCCGTGCTCATTCCTTTGACCCCCCCAGGAATTTTCTCCCAAATTGTACTTGGCAAATTCCCCCCTGCTGTCCCGGTCATTGCTCCAGCCCCTGTGCCAATCTAGGGAGAGTTGTAGACTAGCACATGCTTCCTCTGATACATGTGCAGTCGCCAGCCACTTCTTTTGATAGGCGAGGAGTTTCACCGCTAGAGCGTAGTGCGTCGGAGGATCACGCTATTCCCCCCAGTTCCCCTCCCCCTCAAACAGGCACCCTGGCCGAACCAGAGGAGGCGCCAGTGCAGCGACCAGGACTCCCCAACCCACAGACGCGGCCAATTGTGTCTGTAGGATTCAACGTCTGACCAAGCGGGAAGTACCGCTACCGTGGTAGGCATGTGCTTTTACCACTACACTAGCCAGACGCCCCCCCCCCCCCCCCCGTGCTCATCCCTGCTGATGTAATGAGTGTAGCCCCCCCTTCGTGCTCATCCCTGCTGATGTAATGAGTGTAGCCCCCCCCCCCCTCATGCTCATCCCTGCTGATGTAATGAGTGTAGCCCCCCTCATGCTCATCCCTGCTGATGTAATGAGTGTAGCCCCCCCCCCCTCATGCTCATCCCGGCTGATGTAATGAGTGTAGGCCCCCCCCTCATGCTCATCCCTGCTGATGTAATGAGTGTAGCCCCCCTCATGCTCATCCCTGCTGATGTAATGAGTGTAGCCCCCCCCCCCCCTCATGCTCATCCCTGCTGATGTAATGAGTGTAGCCCCCCTCATGCTCATCCCTGCTGATGTAATGAGTGTAGCCCCCCCCTCATGCTCATCCCGGCTGATGTAATGAGTGTAGCCCCACCCTCATGCTCATCCCGGCTGATGTAATGAGTGTAGCCCCACCCTCATGCTCATCCCGGCTGATGTAATGAGTGTAGCCCCACCCTCATGCTCATCCCTGCTGATGTAATGAGTGTAGCCCCCCCCCCCCCCCATGCTCATCCCTGCTGATGTAATGAGTGTAGCCCCACCCTCATGCTCATCCCGGCTGATGTAATGAGTGTAGCCCCACCCTCATGCTCATCCCTGCTGATGTAATGAGTGTAGCCCCACCCTCATGCTCATCCCGGCTGATGTAATGAGTGTAGCCCCACCCTCATGCTCATCCCTGCTGATGTAATGAGTGTAGCCCCCCCCCATGCTCATCCCTGCTGATGTAATGAGTGTAGCCCCCCCCCCCCCCATGCTCATCCCTGCTGATGTAATGAGTGTATCTCTCCTAGTGTTTCATTAGTATGTTGGTGGTGTTCTCCGCTCACCTCTCTCCTGCTGCGGCGTACGTGAAGGAGAAGTGCCCGACCACTCGTTAGCCCGTGTCTGCTTCAAGTTCATCTGGACATAGATCTACCATCAGGCACACATACAGTGTGTGTGTGTGTGTGTGTGTGTGTGTGTGTGTGTGTGTGTGTGTGTGTGTGTGTGTGTGTGTGTGTGTGTGTGTGTGTGTGTGTGTGTGTGTGTGTGTGTGTGTGTGTGTGTGTGTGTGTGTGTGTGGCTATCTTATGGAGGACCAATTTGCATTTTATGCCTGGGAAGTGAGGACATTTTAGGAAAGTGAGGACATTTTGGCCGGTCCGCCTCACTTTGTCACACACCTTCAAAGGGCTGTTTGAAGGTTCAGACTGGGTTTTAAGGGCTAGGTTAGAATCAGGTTTAGGTTAGGGTTAGGCATTTAGTTGTGATGGTTAGGGTTAGGGCTGGGGCTAGGGAGTGCATTGTGTCAATGAAGGTCCTCACTAAGATACTGTAGCTATACTAGCCTGTGTGTGTGTGTGTTTGCATGGCTATGAGTTTGTGTCTGGGAGTCTGCCTCACCAAGGTCGTCGCTGAGGTATGTGACAAACGCACTCAACACTTTGATGAGTGCGTTGTTGCTTGCAGCTCATCTCTCCCTCAAGGCGGTGGTACCCGGCACTTAGTTTTAGCATTAGAGGTCCTCCTAGCTTCAAAAGATGCATCCGTGACGCTCGTGTAGCTCGTGTAGCTGCCGAAAACATCTCCAAAAAAATAGCCTCACACTTAGGGTCCCTTAAGGACAACGTGCGCCCTCACCTGAGGAACCTGGGTGTCATATTTGACCAGTCCATGCACCTAGACAAGCACATAAAATCCGTGACCCGCACCTGCTTCTTCCACCTTAGAAATATTGCCAAACTCCGGACCATTGTTTCACATGCCGAACTGGAAATATCCATCCATGCATTCATTTAATCTAGACTAGACTACTGTAACTCCCTTTATTCATATCTCAATAAATCATCCGTGGTTAAACTCCAGCTGATCCAAAATGCTGCTGCCAGACTCCTCACCAGGTCAAAAAAGTCATGCCATATCACCCCCATCCTAGCCTCACTGCACTGGCTCCCGGTACAGCACAGGATCCATTTCAAAATCCTTGTATTTGCATTCAGATCCCTCCATGGCCAAGCCCCCGCCTATATCTCTGACCTCATCCACCCCTATGCAGCCAGCCGGTCTCTGAGGTCATCCAACCAAGAGCTCCTGGTTGTGCCCAGGACCAGGCTAAAAACAAAAGGCGACAGAGCCTTCGAAGTGACAGCCCCGAAGCTCTGGAATGCCCTCCCCCCTGATCTGAGAGCCGCTCGCTCTGAGCTCTCGTTTAAAAAACTATTAAAGACCCACCTGTTTAGACAGGCCTTTTAGTCATTCCTAGCCATTGTTTTTACCTGTTCATGCTCTGTGTATGTTCTTATGTTTTTGCCTTTTTCTTGTATTATTCCTGCACTTATATTTCTGTGTTGCTATTTTAATGTGTAAAGCACTCTGTGCATTCGTGCTGGGAAGGGTGCTATATAAATAAAATTTTACTTACTTACTTACTCGTCAGCTGAAATCGTGGTTAGCTCTCTGACGAGATGACCTTTTAAAGTCAACATTTTGCTTGCTTTGTTTTGCGTGTGCGCCGCCACATGTTTGATTGCGTGGACGGTGGATGCGAGCGAGCGAGACGTGTGTGTGTGTGTGCGCGCGCGCGCGGGGCGCGAATGGGACTTCAAAGGTTTGTGAGCACCTGCTCCTCTTCTTGCCATTAGGAGGGGTGGGTTTTTTAGTGACACCGTGAGAGACTGTGAACGTTCACCGCATTTTTCTGTTGAACACACGCCCTCGCATTGTGCCGCTGACAGAATTGCATGACCACACAGTGCTTCCTGTTTCTGACTCAGAGTTGACTTCCCGTCCTCTGTGGTTGTCACACTCTTTGGCACAATCATGAACACAGAAACCCTCACGACAGTGAAGCCAAATGAAAAAGTTTATTTTCCCTATTTTAGACTATTTCACCACATTCATTATTGTATATATACAGTATACATAGTCCTGACAGTGAAACCTTTGTGTGTGGATTTTTATTTGTATATTCCATAAATCATCTCACAATTTCCAGTAAATCATCTGGGAAGCTCGTGGGTTGTCCCGAGGCCCGGGGTGAGAAGCACTGGAATAAACTCATCCATCCATCCATCACCCACTGTCAAACACACAGGGCCACAGGAAAGACATTTCCTCCTCCCTTTCAATTCTTCTCTCAGTCTCTCTCTCTCTCTCTCTCTCTGTTTTTCTATCTGTCTTAATTAGAAGAATTCAAAGAAGACGCCCACTAACGACCTACACTGTCTTTCTGCTGACTTGGAGGTTGTGTCATTATTGATAGTAGCTTGTTGCATCCCTACACACATAACATGCTCATGCATGTTGCGTATACATGGTAAGGAAGCATATGCTAGTGCCTAGAGGCAAAATGCCAAATGCCAGCGTGTGTGAGCGCAGTCAGCGCACGCATGCAGCCAGACAGACAGACAGTCAGACAGACAGACAGACAGACAGACAGACAGACAGACAGTCAGACAGACAGACAGACAGTCAGACAGACAGACAGACAGACAGACAGTCATATCTTTATTTATTTCTCTCTACTCTCCCTCCAGAGTTCCATTTTCCTCCTCCTTTTATCCAGTTCCGATCATCTCAACTTTCAACTAGTGATCTGTCTCCCCTATGATCTTGTCATGTGTGCCTTTCTCAATCACTCCATCTAATCTCCTCTGTCTGCCATGCAGTCACTCCCCATCACTCTCTCCCTCTCTCCCTCCCTCCCTCCCTCCCTCCCTCCCTCCATCCCCACATCTGTCCATCCACTGCGCAGTTCAATCAGGCTAGATGCCCGCGTCCTCTTAGGAGCAATTGGAATGTGGCAACACCAAATTATACAAATGCATTCACATCTGGACCACACCCTTTCGTATTGCTGGCTGGCAGATGAAAACTGGCAAACGGAGGGGAGGAGGGGGGGGGGTATATTTATATATATAAATATATATAAAACAAAATTGTGTTTTGGAAATTGTAAAGTGGGTTTTGAAGGGGTTTCATGGGCCAGTCTTGCTCCAAAAGGCTCTACAGATCTTTATTTAAAGTAACAAATAACAGCAATACAGTATTCATTCACGTGTTCCAACTGCTGTATAAACTAAATCTTTCTTTCTTTCTTTCTTTCTTTCTTTCTTTCTTTCTTTCTTTCTTTCTTTCTTTCTTTCTTTCTTTCTTTCTTTCTTTCTTTCTTGTCTGTGTTGTCACTTCACTCCTCTCTTCCTGTGATGCCTGTGGAGCCACAGGAAGCTGTCTGTGACTGGCTGACTGACAGGCTGCTTCCTGTTTTGAAGCACCGCTGGTGTTTTGGGGAGGATCTGGACGCATGCTCCGCCTCCGCCAGGGGAAACAAATAGCATCTTTCTCTGTTAAGGAATCATGCACATTGACTAGGCATGGGGGGGATCAATACAAGTCTCCTGATATTTTATTATATAAATTGTCAAATGCATATGTTATGTTTAGTGTTGAAAAAAGGTAATAAATCGCAATATTTTTAAAATCGCAATAATATTGTATCGTGACTTAAGCATTGCGATAATATTGTATAGTGGGGACTCTGGTGATCTCGCCCTCTATGTGAGGTCAGGTGTCTCTCTGTGTGTGTGTGTAGGCGTGTGTGTGTGTCTGTGTCTGTGTGTGTCTATTTCCTATCTGTCAATAAGGGGTGACTCAGTTTTCACTGGTCCTCGAGGGGGTCCCCCAGCAGCAAACTGGTGAATTGTTCAACTTCACCATTATTTCATTTACAAGAAGTCAACATTTAGAGAATGTTGACTGTTTTGATCATAGTTTTCTCTGATATCTCTCTGCCTGCAATACATCTGTATTGTAAACAAACTCATTGATATGAAAAAGGTTGAGAATGCGTGACATAGTAGCCTACATGAGTGTCTATGGAGACGGCTCTGCGTTATCTATGTGGAGCAGCTAACTGCCATGCACTGTGGCTGGTGCTGGTATGGCCACAGAGAGACCATTACCGCCAATGTCACACACACAGATAGAGCTGGAGATTGAGGGCAACATTGATTTTCTGTGCCTGTCATTGCACTGCATGAAAGGTAGGGGAGAGTTTAAGTGATAGGGTGGTGTGTGTGTGTGTGTGTGTGTGTGTGTGTGTGTGTGTGTGTGTGTGTGTGTGTGTGTGTGTGTGTGTGTGTGTGTGTGTGTGTGTGTGTGTGTGTGTGTGTGTGTGTGTGTGTGTGTGTGTGTCTGTATTTATGCGTGGCTCTGCACCTCATTCTGGGTCAGTAAATTCCCCGTGATCGTGTCAGGAGAGAGCTGAGAAAAGACAGATCCCTGTTCCCTCTGTTATATAAAACAAGAGAGAGAGAGAAGCTCTGATCATCCTTTCATGATTTCACCCTGCTGGAGGGGTGGAGTTGCGTTAGACACAGACAGTGGTGCTGGAGGGGTGGTGTTGCGTTAGACACAGACAGTGGTGCTGGAGGGGTGGAGTTGCGTTAGACACAGACAGTGGTGCTGGAGGGGTGGAGTTGCGTTAGACACAGACAGTGGTGCTGGAGGGGTGGTGTTGCGTTAGACACAGACAGTGGTGCTGGAGGGGTGGAGTTGCGTTAGACACAGACAGTGGTGCTGGAGGGGTGGAGTTGCGTTAGACACAGACAGTGGTGCTGGAGGGGTGGAGTTGCGTTAGACACAGACAGTGGTGCTGGAGGGGTGGTGTTGCGTTAGACACAGACAGTGGTGCTGGAGGGGTGGAGTTGCGTTAGACACAGACAGTGGTGCTGGAGGGGTGGTGTTGTGTTAGACACAGACAGTGGTGTTGGAGGGGTGGAGTTGCGTTAGACACAGACAGTGGTGCTGGAGGGGTGGTGTTGTGTTAGACACAGACAGTGGTGCTGGAGGGGTGGAGTTGCGTTAGACACAGACAGTGGTGCTGGAGGGGTGGTGTTGCGTTAGACACAGACAGTGGTGCTGGAGGGGTGGAGTTGCGTTAGACACAGACAGTGGTGCTGGAGGGGTGGTGTTGCGTTAGACACAGACAGTGGTGCTGGAGGGGTGGAGTTGCGTTAGACACAGACAGTGGTGCTGGAGGGGTGGAGTTGCGTTAGACACAGACAGTGGTGCTGGAGGGGTGGAGTTGCGTTAGACACAGACAGTGGTGCTGGAGGGGTGGTGTTGTGTTAGACACAGACAGTGGTGCTGGAGGGGTGGTGTTGCGTTAGACACAGACAGTGGTGCTGGAGGGGTGGAGTTGCGTTAGACACAGACAGTGGTGCTGGAGGGGTGGTGTTGCGTTAGACACAGACAGTGGTGCTGGAGGGGTGGAGTTGCGTTAAACACAGACAGTGGTGCTGGAGGGGTGGTGTTGCGTTAGACACAGACAGTGGTGCTGGAGGGGTGGTGTTGCGTTAGACACAGACAGTGGTGCTGGAGGGGTGGTGTTGCGTTAGACACAGACAGTGGTGCTGGAGGGGTGGAGTTGCGTTAGACACAGACAGTGGTGCTGGAGGGGTGGTGTTGCGTTAGACACAGACAGTGGTGCTGGAGGGGTGGTGTTGCGTTAGACACAGACAGTGGTGCTGGAGGGGTGGTGTTGCGTTAGACACAGACAGTGGTGCTGGAGGGGTGGTGTTGCGTTAGACACAGACAGTGGTGCTGGAGGGGTGGAGTTGCGTTAGACACAGACAGTGGTGCTGGAGGGGTGGAGTTGCGTTAGACACAGACAGTGGTGCTGGAGGGGTGGAGTTGCGTTAGACACAGACAGTGGTGCTGGAGGGGTGGAGTTGCGTTAGACACAGACAGTGGTGCTGGAGGGGTGGTGTTGTGTTAGACACAGACAGTGGTGCTGGAGGGGTGGTGTTGCGTTAGACACAGACAGTGGTGCTGGAGGGGTGGAGTTGCGTTAGACACAGACAGTGGTGCTGGAGGGGTGGTGTTGCGTTAGACACAGACAGTGGTGCTGGAGGGGTGGAGTTGCGTTAAACACAGACAGTGGTGCTGGAGGGGTGGTGTTGCGTTAGACACAGACAGTGGTGCTGGAGGGGTGGTGTTGCGTTAGACACAGACAGTGGTGCTGGAGGGGTGGTGTTGCGTTAGACACAGACAGTGGTGCTGGAGGGGTGGAGTTGCGTTAGACACAGACAGTGGTGCTGGAGGGGTGGAGTTGCGTTAGACACAGACAGTGGTGCTGGAGGGGTGGTGTTGCGTTAGACACAGACAGTGGTGCTGGAGGGGTGGTGTTGCGTTAGACACAGACAGTGGTGCTGGAGGGGTGGAGTTGCGTTAGACACAGACAGTGGTGCTGGAGGGGTGGAGTTGCGTTAGACACAGACAGTGGTGCTGGAGGGGTGGTGTTGCGTTAGACACAGACAGTGGTGCTGGAGGGGTGGAGTTGCGTTAGACACAGACAGTGGTGCTGGAGGGGTGGTGTTGCGTTAGACACAGACAGTGGTGCTGGAGGGGTGGTGTTGCGTTAGACACAGACAGTGGTGCTGGAGGGGTGGAGTTGCGTTAGACACAGACAGTGGTGCTGGAGGGGTGGAGTTGTGTTAGACACAGACAGTGGTGCTGGAGGGGTGGAGTTGTGTTAGACACAGACAGTGGTGCTGGAGGGGTGGAGTTGTGTTAGACACAGACAGTGGTGCTGGAGGGGTGGAGTTGTGTTAGACAGTGGTGCTGGAGGGGTGGAGTTGTGTTAGACAGTGGTGCTGGAGGGGTGGAGGAGTTGTGTTAGACACAGACAGTGGTGCTGGAGGGGTGGAGTTGTGTTAGACAGTGGTGCTGGAGGGGTGGAGTTGTGTTAGACACTGGTGTTGGAGGGGTGGAGTTGTCTTAGACAGTGGTGCTGGAGGGGTGGAGTTGGGTTAGACAGTGGTGCTGGAGGGGTGGAGTTGTGTTAGACAGTGGTGCTGGAGGGGTGGAGTTGTCTTAGACAGTGGTGCTGAAGGGGTGGAGTTGTGTTAGACAGTGGTGCTGAAGGGGTGGAGTTGTCTTAGACAGTGGTGCTGGAGGGGTGGAGTTGTGTTAGACAGTGGTGCTGGAGGGGTGGAGTTGTGTTAGACAGTGGTGCTGGAGGGGTGGGGTTGTGTTAGACAGTGGTGCTGGAGGGGTGGAGTTGTGTTAGACAGTGGTGCTGAAGGGGTGGAGTTGTCTTAGACAGTGGTGCTGGAGGGGTGGAGTTGTGTTAGACAGTGGTGCTGAAGGGGTGGAGTTGTCTTAGACAGTGGTGCTGGAGGGGTGGAGTTGTGTTAGACAGTGGTGCTGAAGGGGTGGAGTTGTGTTAGACAGTGGTGCTGGAGGGGTGGAGTTGTGTTAGACACAGACAGTGGTGCTGGAGGGGTGGAGTTGTCTTAGACAGTGGTGCTGAAGGGGTGGAGTTGTGTAAGACAGTGGTGCTGAAGGGGTGGAGTTGTCTTAGACAGTGGTGCTGGAGGGGTGGAGTTGTGTTAGACAGTGGTGCTGGAGGGGTGGAGTTGTGTTAGACAGTGGTGCTGGAGGGGTGGAGTTGTGTTAGACAGTGGTGCTGGAGGGGTGGAGTTAGCTCGATTTCAAGCATTTGTTCAGCTCTTCAGTGGTTTGCCCTCTCTGTCATATTCCTTCTTAAAAGGGATCGTGATCTGAGTGTCAGGTCCTCGCTTATGCATTCTGTTCATGCAGACTGCAAGGGTACAAGTGTGTGTGTGTGTGTGTGTGTGTGTGTGTGTGTGTGTGTGTGTGTGTGTGTGTGTGTGTGTGTGTGTGTGTGTGTGTGTGTGTGTGTGTGTCCGGGGTGGGGGGGGGTTGGGGTGCTGCCAGAAGGAAAGACATACAATCTCTCTCACCTTCTGCCCACCTCATCTCTTCCTCCCCTCTCTCTAATGCCCACAGGGGGCAGTATTTTTTTAGTACCGCCTAAAGACGCTGTTGTCCCCGTCGGCAACACTTCTACATCCTAATGAGGTGATTGGCAGAGGATGGTTGTGATAATTGGGTGTCCTCCCCCCACCCCTCCCACTAAGTCCTCCATGAATGATGCTTCATGCTTCCCATCTTGCACGTTCATTCATATTCTTCAGATGAAACACAGCTCAGGTCTCCTTGCTCTCTCTCTCTCTCTTATCTCTGCCTCTGGTATCCCCCAGATATTTCTCAAATGCAGGGTTTGCTTGTCTCTTCTCTCATAAAACAGCCAACGCTTTTGATGTTCACATATGAACTCCCGCTTGCGTGTTATTAAAGTCATGTTTCTCCGTGTTGCCTGATGCGTAGATATCGGTCGGGGACGGTTCACAGATCACTCTAAATATGACAATGATTATTGGCCTGATCGATTAGGCCTGCTACAACACAATACCGCTTTTGAGAGCTAAAAACAATCTGTTAGGCACACAGCAGCAAGCTGCAAGATTTCATCTGCCACTAGTAATAACAAATATCAATCACTACCATCTACAATGCAGGATTGTTTTTGTTTGTTCGACCAATTCAAAGTGATTTTGTTATTTTTCGGTTTCACTTGTGTCACTTACCGAGAAACATCCAAAACAAATTCACATCCGTTTCTTCAGAAAAAGAAATGACGTGACACATAGGGGCTCACCTGGTAGAGCGTAGAGTCGCGTACCACTAAGGCTGAGTCCTTCGCGCGGCCGACCTGGGTTCGAATCGGTGGTCCATTGCCGCATGTCATCCCCTCTCTCACCCCACCTTTCCTGTCTGCCTACTGTCCTGTTGAATAAAGGCAAAAATGCCCCCCCCCCCCCCCCCCAAAATCTAATATATTTTTTTTTAGAAATGTCAAAGAAATCTGACACATAGACATACTAGTATGGCATTGATAGCTGAGAACGTTGTACTTTGTACTGTGAAGATTGTGTGTGAGAGAAAGTATGAGTGTCTACAGTATGTCTTGGATCAATCAACTTGGGATTGAATCAGCCACAATTAAATGAATGTCTTATCCTATCATAGATTATCTTCATCAATTAAGTCTTGATTTGATTTGATCAGGACTCCAATATATCCGTAATTGAATAACTTCGCCCCCATATATGTTCTTATCTGTTTCTCTAACGTTCTGTCCCGGTTTGACATCTGATCGGTCAATATATCAGATTGATGGGCTCAGCTGTGATGGCGAGCACAGATAACCTGATTGGGCCTGCCAATGTCATTTGAGGAGGGGCAAAATTAGCATGCTGCAGCTTGCTCGGCTTTGCTGCCTCTTGTCTAGTCAGGTCTGATTAATGGTGTAAGGGGCAAGGGCAAGGACAGGCAAAGCCTTTTAGCATGGGATCAGAAAAAAACAATAGCAGCTTGGTAGGAGGAGGCGCTGTCCACTACGCTAAATAATCTGTTTATATACAGTTACTGTATATAAGCTGTATGATCAAGGTTTGCTTATTATGCCCAAGCAGAAGTAATATCACAATGCAAAGAATAATCTTCAGAAGGATTACCGGTATGACAATTTTGGCCGATACCAAACATAAACATTGCTGTTAATGGCCGATAAGCGATATTTGCAGATGTCGATATGATCTGTATAAAAAAACACATTTCTATGATAATCAAATGTTGTACATACTGAAAAAACACATTTGCAAAAGTAATGCATTTCCTTATTTCTAAAACATTTGGAAAAGATGATAGAAATGATACCAATAACCGATATGAACATTGCATCATCGGACCGATGCCGATATGATTGCCGATATATCGTGCATCCCTAAGAAGGATCACCAAGTCTTTCTCTCTTTTGTCTCGTTTTTCTCCTTCTCTCATTCCACCTGTCTCCTCTCTGTATCTCTGTCATCCCTTTCTCCCCGCTCACCCCTGGCTCCTCCTCTTCCATCCATCAGGACAGGTCCCGTGCGGGTCGGGACAGGAAGAAGACGGTGTCCTTCAGTAGCAGCCTGTCAGAGAGGAAGATCAGCAGTGCCGCCGACTGCATCCACTCCATGGTGGGTCAGCTCCCGCGTGGCCCCATATATAAAACATACACTTCACACATACTGTACCTCCAAGGGCTTGTTGGAGGTCCCAGGCTTTTGATCCTGTCTGAGCCTCTGAACTGAACATCACTGCTCACCAGAGCCATACAACCAAACATGAATTGTTGAATGTCTCGTCATTGTGGCTCGTTCATTTATTGGATCAGCTCACTTGCACTGAAGGGCAGTGGGTCACGATGTCATCCATATTTTGATTCCAGGTTGAGGGTACTGAACTGAGGAAGGTGCGCTCCAACTCGCGGGTCTACCAGCGCTACTACCTCCTGGACGCAGGGCTGCAGGCCCTGTGCTGGGAGCCGTCCAAGAAGGAGTCCGACAAGGCCCGGATCTCCCTCCCCTCCATACGAGAGGTCAGTGTCCAGAGGAGAAGGTTTGTAAATCAAGCGCTCCTGATGAAAAAAATGAAACCTGTGGTCATGTGATCGTCACTTTTCTGGATGTCCCATTGATTAATTTTGGGCTAAGGCAAGGACCGTCTTAAACATGAACTGTATATAAGACGGTCTACTGTAGGTGCTGCTGAACTTCTCGTGGTCTCATTCTAGGTGCGGACGGGTCGTAACACAGAAACCTTCCGGACCTGCGGGCTGTATGATCAGATCTCAGAGGATTGTGCGTTCTCCATCATCTATGCAGAGACGTACGAGAGCTTGGATCTGGTGGCCAACTCTGCTGAGGTGGCCAACATCTGGGTGACCGGCCTCAGGTATGACAGAGCGAGGGATCAGCCAGCGCTCTTAATACTGTACATCTGCAAATCTTCAGCTGTACCACTACCAGCCACAGATTGCAATCAGTGTTTAGATAAGTAATCTTCTTTTAGAGCACCCTTTTCTATTATACCATCATCATAGCCTAACAGTTGTGCTAGTATTCTGAAACAGTAGAACCAAATCAGATGGACTTGGAATCATCTCTATTTTATATTGATATTGATTTAAAGGCTCTTCCTTTGACTGACAACCAAAACATTTTGGGGATATCTTTGGGGATCTATAGTGGCCGCGAAATGCCTACGATGAAAACTGTAAATGTACGTGACGCAATATTGAAAGGTGAAGGTAGAACTATTATATGTTTCTGTCGTATTGCATCAGCCTTGTGTGATCTGGCCCCAGGTATCTGATGCAGTATGGGAAGCACGCCCTGGACATGATCGCCAGCAGCCAGGACAGCCTGCGGATCAGCTGGCTGGAACAGCTGTTCTTCTCTGCCGCCGAATCGGACGGACAGGATGACGCGGACGAGGGAATCTGTCTGCAATCGGCCGTGGGCTTGATACAGAGCGCGAACCCCGGAGTGAGCGGGGCCAAAGTGGAGCACAGGTTCAAAGAGCTCCAGAGAGTCAGGGAGAGGACATGTGAGGTCAAAGAGCTTCAGATAGTCAGGGAGAGGACATGTGGGGTCGCTGCTGCTGCTACGCTAGATAACGGATCCGTAGCGAAAGACCACAGCGAGGACAAACGACTAGCGGGGAGGAACAAGCGAGTGACCAAGCAGGAGTTCATCGAGGTCTTCCATGACCTTTGCACCCGTCCAGAGATCTACTTTCTGTTGGTGCAGTTCTCTAGCAACAAGGAGTTCCTGGACACCAAAGATCTGATGAGGTTCCTGGAGGCTGAGCAGGGCGTGGTTCAAGTGGGTAACACACACACACACACACACACACACAAACGCGCGTGCGCGTGTGACTGTGCGCACACACATACACACACGCACACAGGCTTGGGAGCAAGTTTATTATCGTTAATGAAAACTAACGAAATAACGAAAACTAGAAGTGGAAAAAAAAAATCTTACCAGGAATAAAAACAAAAACGAGGCTTTACAAAAAACGAGGCTTACTAACTGAAACTGTATTATGTTTTCAAAACGAAGTGAAATAAACTAAAATAATCTAATAGAGTAAATATCATTTTCGTATTTGCCAGTTTATTTCATACATAAACCCAGTATTTTGGGTGAATATGAAATTGATCCTCGTAGATCTATCTTCCTTCTTTCTTCCTCTCTGCCAGTTTAGTCCACGGTCCTGGTCTCAGTCGCCTGGTACCCTGCGCCTGGCAGGCATCATGGCACTGAAAGCCAGGATAAGGCTGCAGAGTCTGATGGGATGACTTTTATATGACTGACTGATAAAACATGTGGTGATAAAATATGTGAAACATTGCTCAAGGGGGACAATCCCATCAATGTAAAAGTCAGTTTGAAATGCTGGCACAAGAAGCTACCTTGACAAAGTCAAGGGCGTATGCCCAGCCCTCCTTCACTGAAACAGAAGCTGATCCCCGGCCAGGCGGCATGACAGAGCCCGCAGCCTGAGACAACCTGATGACACTTCCCCCCGCGAACCGATACCTGACCTGTTTGTCCCAAAAACCTACAGGCCTTAAAGGTGCCACCACAGCCCCCGACTGTAGAAGAAGAAATAAGAACGCAGTGCACATGCCCAGTCGGTTTTCATCAAACTTTGTCTTTTAAAACGATAACGGCTAACCTTTTGAAGCAACTACGATTCTGATATGTTAAGTTTGTTCCATTTGACCCGACCGAAACCTTCCGAATGCAGAAATAAGGGGGGTTTAATGCCCGACACGGGATTCCGAGTAAGGACACAGTGGGAAAGTGGGCACTTTGCCTGCAAGCTGTCAGGTGAGCTAATAGAATTGCGCCTACAGGGCTACAGCATGCAGGCTGTAACGTTACAGAGTCTGAGGGCTACAGCATGCAGGCTGTAACATTACAGAGTCTGAGGGCTACAGCATGCAGGCTGTAACGTTACAGAGTCTGAGGGCTACAGCATGCAGGCTGTAACGTTACAGAGTCAGAGGGCTACAGCATGCAGGCTGTAACGTTACAGAGTCTGAGGGCTACAGCATGCAGGCTGTAACGTTACAGAGTCTGAGAGCTACAGCATGCAGGCTGTAACGTTACAGAGTCTGAGAGCTACAGCATGCAGGCTGTAACGTTACAGAGTCTGAGAGCTACAGCATGCAGGCTGTAACATTACAGAGTCTGAGAGCTACAGCATGCAGGCTGTAACATTACAGAGTCTGAGAGCTACAGCATGCAGGCTGTAACATTACAGAGTCTGAGAGCTACAGCATGCAGGCTGTAACATTACAGAGTCTGAGAGCTACAGCATGCAGGCTGTAACATTACAGAGTCTGAGGGCTGCATGCAGGCTGTAACATTACAGAGTCTGAGAGCTACAGCATGCAGGCTGTAACATTACAGAGTCTGGAAGACGTGCGTCTTGTTCCGCTGAGGAATTAAAAGCTGCTTTTGCACATGTCATGTCACCCGGTACAGTAAACATAACAATGTCCACAGATATGTGTTAAATTATTGTAGTCCGGAACCTACTAATGTAACTTGATTACTTTCTGCTACTTTTGGATTACCTCAATACCAAGTATACAAATAAAGAAAAGATAAAAATGTTTATTTAAATTAGATGCAGAGTCCTTGGATGATGACAGCATTTTCACAGTTTGAATGCATAAGCTATTGCACTGCACTGTGATGTTGTTCCTCTTTTCTGCATTAAAAACAAAATTATGGCGAAATTTCCACCCGGTGACATTTTTTTATTTTTTTTAATACAGGCCATGATGATGAAATGGTAGCTGTACGATTAGCTATTGCTTCACTCCAGAGTGGTGTTGTGAGACGAGTGTTGTAATGTGTAATGTGTAATGGCGCGCTTGGGACCTTGAGCGTCCACGGGAAATGGTGAACTTACTTTACATTCCAAGTAAAAAGTAAAATTGACGCCTATTCTTTATTTTAAAATAAATTTTAAAATTGTATTCCTGCGAATAATCAAAATTTTTACTAGATGTATCGGTAATCAGATTTTTTTTTTTTTTTTTTACTTTAAGGGAATAGTTACCTTTTTTTGTATCCTAATTAATGATGTAATGTCGTTCCATGTATTCCGCTACTCTCAAGCCTGCACACACAAACGAATCACTCAAATGGCAGAAAACTCAAAAGCGTATCCTCAATTGTCCCCATCCAGTTTCTTTTCCTCCTCTCACTCTTCCTCTCCCACTGTGTCTTCATCTTAACCAGGTGAGCGAGGAGACCAGCCTGGACCTCATCCAATCCCACGAGCCGTCGGAGGAGGGCCGTCAGCAGGGATGCCTGTCATTGGACGGCTTCACCAGCTACCTCACCTCGGTGGAGTGTCACCTCTTCGACGTGGAGCATGGCGCCGTGTGTCAGGACATGTGCCAGCCTCTGTCTCACTACTACATCAACTCCTCCCACAACACCTACCTCATCGAGGACCAGTTCCGAGGCCCCGCCGACATCTCCGGCTACATCCGAGCGCTCAGGATGGGATGCCGGTGCATCGAGATGGACGTCTGGGACGGTCCCGACGAGGAGCCGGTGGTCTGCACCGGACACACCCTCACCCCGCCCCTGGCTCTCCGTTGCGTGCTGGACGCGATCGGAAGGTTCGCGTTCGTAGCCTCTGAGTATCCGTTAATTCTGTGCGTTGAAAACCACTGTTCGCTCCGACAGCAGGAAGTGATGCTGCAGCAGCTCGTCAGAATACTGGGGGAGAGGTTATACACGGACCCCCCGGACGAGGGGGAGGCATACCTGCCGTCGCCACACGCCCTACGGGGTCAGATCCTACTGAAGGGGAAGAAGCTGGGGCTCGGTTGGGATGGGGAGGAGGGGGAAGTGAGTGAGGAAGATGAAGGGGCAGAGATGTGCCAGAGGATGAAGGCAGCTGTGAGCAGCGCAGGGGCGGGGCCTGGGGGAGGCGAGAAGGAGAAAGAGAAAGCCGTCTCCACCACAGCGGTCTCTCAGTCCAATGCTCCTCCTCCCAGACACTTCCAACTCCTGAAGGAGCTCTCTGACCTCGTAACTCTTTGCCGCTCAATCCGCTTTACTGACTTCCAGACATCATCCAAGAGCCAGAAACCCTGGGAACTGTGTTCCTTCCACGAGTCCCTGGCCGTGCGTCTCGCTGGCGAGAGCCCCGGCCGCTTTGTCAACCACAACAAGCATTTCCTGTCGCGGGTGTTCCCCGACCCCATGCGCATCGACTCCAGCAACATGAACCCTCAGGACCTGTGGCAGTGCGGTTGCCAGATTGTGGCCATGAATTATCAGACGGCTGGCCTGATGATGGACCTGAACACGGCCTGGTTCCGGCAGAACGGGAACTGTGGCTTGGTTCTGCGGCCGGCCATCATGCGCCAGGAGGTTTCCTATTTCAGCGCCGACACCAGAGACACAGTGCCCGGCGTGTCTCCGCAGCTGCTCCATGTTAAGGTGTGGCGGGACGGATCAGTAACACAAACCTCAGTAGTCGCCTGTTTGCAGCTTTAGGCAGGGACTTTCTCATCAGTCACATTTCCACAACCTCTTCTATTCTTCTCTACTGTTTTGTTTATCCTTATTGTCAAGAAAGACAATGTGTGAGCTAGTCTACAGTTTCTGTGTTAGCCTAACACCATTTGAACACACACACACACACACACACCATGTGTATTTCTCACCATGCCGTTATTCCTAATTGACTTATTTAATTATAAATAAATATAATATATATATATTATATATATATATATATATATAATTATATTGAATTATATAATAAAAAATAAAAAAATCGTAAAAAATATAAAAAATTATATATAAATTATATATATATATTATATATATTTATATATAAATATAATAAATGACTTAAAAATAATAAAATAAAAGAAAGGAAAAGATGCATGAGTAAATAAAACAACCCATGGTGTCAATCCCTCCTCCCAGGTGATCAGCGGTCAGAACCTGCCCAGGCCGAAGGGTTCGGGGGCCAAAGGAGACGTGGTGGACCCCTACGTCTACGTGGAGATCCACGGCATCCCGGCCGACTGCGCCGAGCGCCGCACCAGGACGGTGACCCACAACGGGGACAACCCCATCTTCGACGAGAGCTTTGAGTTCAAGATCAACCTGCCGGAGCTGGCCATGGTTCGCTTTGTGGTGCTGGATGACGACTTCATAGGGGACGAGTTCATAGGTCCGTGTTTGCTTCAGCAGGGTCATCACTCCATTAAGGAATAGTTCACCCAAAAAATAAAATAACGTTATCATTATTGCCAGCACAACCCGCGAGAAAGCTAGTCACCATTGAGTAGATGATGACAGAATTGTAATTAGGGTGAACAGTTCCTTTAAGTTCATGTGCCATGTTATGCCCCCCCCCCCCCCCCTGTATTACTACAGGACAGTATACCATTCCTCTGGAGTGCCTTCAGCCCGGCTACCGGCATGTACCACTCCAGTGTCTGACGGGGGAGGACCTTCCCTTCGCCCGCCTGTTTGTCCATGTGGCGCTGACCAACCGGAGAGGAGGGGGCAAGCCTCATAAGAGGGGCCTGTCTGTGAGGAAGGCCAGGAAGGGGAGGGACTACACTGCCCTGAGGGACCTGGGGGTGCGAGCCGTGGATGAGGTCTTCAAGATGGCCGCCCCCCCACTGAGAGAAGCCACCGACCTGAGGGAGAACATGCAGGTGAGGAGGATGGGAGTCTGGTCTTATCTATTTTCATGTGGTATTTAATCATTTTATAAAAAGAAATAGAGTCCGCACACTGCTCGACTTGCTCCCAGTTGATTTAATCATTTTATACCATAGGACAATGAAATAGCATCGGTGTCATCTTTCTTTAATAACAGACATCATGTTCATAATGAACATATTTCTGTTTAAATGACTATTCTGCTCCGAACAAAGGCACAATTCATCTGCAGCACAATTGTTGCCAACCAGTCAAATAATTATATTTGGTCTGTGAATTAGTTAGTCAGTTAGTCTGTGAATTATTAATGTTGGTAATTGCATTGAAGTGCTAACCAAATGGATTAATATTTTACGATAAAGTTGCAAATAAAATAAAGAAACTAAAGACCGCCACTAGTGACGAGTGTCTCCAGTTTTTGCAGTTGTTAATGCCTGAACTAAGTGGCTTTTCAGTAGCACAACTCTTATACGCCAGACAGACTGTGGCTGCTTGTTTCACCCCGGAGCAATAAAAGAGTAATTACACGTTCAGTCACTCTGTGGTGAGATTCTAGGTGTCCACATGTCTTGATTTCTTTCTTTCTTTTGCTGCTTGTATGTGTTCTCTGTGCGTGCTGTAACGTGTTATGGTGTTGTGTCTGTTTTGTCTCTTAATTGGCACTGGAACTGAGCCACCAAACAATTGCTGTAACAAACAATTACCACCAACATTGCTTTGTGGCACTAATGAAGTATCTTGTTATGTATTATGTATTATGCATCTATGCATTTATGTATCTATGTATTATGTATCCATGCATTTATGTATCTATCTTTTTATTATGCATCTATGTATTTATGTGAGGCCTGCAAAGCTGTGGAAACAAATTTCCCTTGAGGGATGATAAAGTAATGTATTGTTGGATGGGTGTGTGTGTGTGTGTGTGTGTGTGTGTGTGTGTGTGAGTGAGAGTGTGTTTGTGTGTGTGAGAGTGTACTGTGTGTGTGTGTGTGTGTGTGTGTGTGTGTGTGTGTGTGTGTGTGTGTGTGTGTGTGTGTGTGTGTGTGTGTGTGTGTGTGTTTGAGAGAGAGAGAAATTGCATGTTTATTTTATTGTAGTTTTTTATATATTTTTTATTTTCTTTGTTGTCTCTGCACAGTTTTTTTTCTATTAGTAAGCAAACGAATCATATTAAAATTGATTCAACCCGAAAGAAAAAAAGGATAGCGAATGCGAGAAAGAGACGGGGAAAGTCTATGTATGAGTGCATATTGGAATAAATATACGCTAGTCAATCTTCAAATGTCATGTTTGTGTATCCTCGCTCTCTCGCACTAGAACTCGGTAGCAGTGTTCAGGGAGCTGTGCGGGGTGTCGGCGGTGGCGAACCTGATGCAGTGTGTGTTGGCTCTGGGATCGAGTGTGTCGGGACCGGACGGGACCCCCTTACTGCTGTTTGAGCTCCGGGACCACTACCCCACCCTGGAGCCCCAGGGACCCCTGCCTGACGTCCTGCGCCGGCTGGTCTCCACCTATGAAATGGTGAGGGAGAGAGAGATCATCTTTTTGTTTTACCAAAGAAGAGGAGTGTACAGTCATGGCCACTTTCTTCTTGAATACATAAGAAAGTGAGGAAAAAATAGCCCAAATCTGAAATGTGTGTCAAGCACCTCCCATGTCCTGTCTGTTCAACTCCTACTCCCTCACAAAGCACAAAGCTTCCCTTTAAGCCCATATGTTCTGCTCCATAAGCTGGCATGGTTTTGCATTGCAAAGTCCACATTCAGCCTCTAGTGCTCTTTAAACACTCACTACTGTATGTACATCCTCCCCCTCGGCCTGATTCCACTGTGCGTTTCCCACCTAAATAAAGAATTATCTTTCCTTAACCAAGAGTAAAGCTAATTACTGTAACTGACTTCCCCCCTGTGTAATGATGTCCAGAATTAAATCCAGACAGAATAGAACTCCCCCGTGGAAATAAGCTAGAGAGAGAGAGAGAGAGAGAGAGAGAGAGAGAGAGAGAGAGAGAGAGAGAGAGAGAGAGAGAGAGAGAGAGAGAGAGAGAGAGAGAGAGAGAGAGAGAGAGAGAGAGAGAGGGGTTGTGGGCGCTAGGTCAATTGGTCTGTCAGTCGACTCACATCGTCAGTCTAGCCAATCAGCAGATACCGGCCTCCAGTCAGCCAATCAATAAGCACAATCAATTAGTTTGTGTGGGTTTAGGTTACTAGCCTTCTCACGCTTTTATTTCTGTCTCCTCCACCTCGGCTCGCCCTCAACATGTTTCCCTCGCTCCACATCGCCCCCTACAGTAGCTCTTTTTTGGCCTCTGCACCCCCCACCACCACCCCCGGTCATTCCTTCCTTCCGTTCCATCTATTCACCCACGCACCCCCCCCCCCCCCCCCCCCCCGGGCA
>NC_139643.1:32728445-32760945 GCF_964638095.1 Poromitra crassiceps | reverse complement strand
TTATACATCAGACCCTTGAGCTACTTCTGCTCTCACTCACAAAGTCAAAATCTAAGTGATGCGATATTAATATTAACATTTGTTTGGCACAACTCATACTAGTTAACGGCTGCAGTGGCACCCGCAAGTGCTTTTTTGTTCGTTTGATTCGTCCTATATGAGGGATCAGCCGAGCAGCATTTTGGTAAACGAACCGCGTCACTGGGTGGCAACGGCAATGGAACCCTATTGAGCCTGAGTTTGAGCGTCTGACTCTAGCCGGCTGACCCTGTTTACATTTTAAAAACGGCAACAGTTCACACAACTTTAACACGACATGCATATATTATTATACATCAAACTTTTGAACTAATTCTGCTCTCACTCTCACTCAGAATGTCAAAATATAAGCAATGTGATGTATAGTTTTTGAGATATTAACGTTTGTTTGGCACAACTCATACTACCGTAGTTAACTGCTGCGGGGTTCCGCATTTCTGGGTGTCAAGTGACGTCACGCTGATTCGTCCTATACAAGCATCTGGAGATAGCTCTGGTTTTCATCACAGTTTGGGGGATTGAAATGCATGGGAACTCAGTCACAGTGGTCAATAGCAGCCTCGAGAGCGGTATGAATAGAGGAAAAGGAAATGGACAAATGAAGATAAGGATTTCAGTGAATGGAGATATTGAGAGGCGAGAGGGAGATGGGAAACAGGGGGCATTGTGGAGAGAGTGTTTGACAGATTCATGGTGTTTAGAAGTTTGCAGACTGCGCCGCAGCCAAGCAGCTCTTCCACTCCTCCACTCAACTTGATCCTCGCTGATCAAAGGTGGAAATTAAAGTAATAATCAGTGACATATTCATTTAAATAAATGTCGGTTTTTCTACGCTCCGTTTCCCAAATAACACAATAGTGATTCAACTTATACTGTACCTGCTTCATGAAAGTTTTACATCCAAGCGTCTGGTGGTAGGGCAGCTAGGCTCTCCCAGGAAAAATCCTCAGCTGGAAACGCAAGAACTGGGTAGTTAGTTGGCATGAGCAGCAATAGCCACCATGGCTGAACAGAAAAAGAAAAGAGCGCCACCTACTGTACAGAAACAAACTCAAACAGAAAAGACGTCGCAGAACTGGACAAACTGTTTGATTGACAGGTGATCTCTGCGAAGTGCAGTGCAGAAGCACCACAGCAGCAGAGTATGGCAGGAAGGAGTCGGGAAGATCTTAGCAATTCCGGTTCCTTTTTTTGAAAAAGAAAAATCACATTTACGCTTAGTTCAAAGGTCATAAAGGGGTCCTCATTTGTGAAAATGATCCTGCTGAACACAAAGTTAGCCATAAACTTTTGTTAAGCACAGACCTTAATTTCAGACATTTAACCAAAATTCCCATACATAAATCCCCATTGACTTTGAGAGGAGGGAACCGAAAGTGCAGGGACTTCTGGGTCGGCCTAAAAAAATACATCATCCCTGCGGTACTCTGTGGGCCCTGAGCGCCTAAGACATTGCCAAAAATAAAAAAAAATTTTTTTTAGGAAGTTGCAGATTACCAGGGTAAGGTTGGTACTGTATCACTTCCTCAAAGCCCTCAAGGCCGGACGCCACAGTATGAATCACGTGGAGATGCAGGCTTAATTACGCCCCGGACCCGAAGGCACAACGGCTCATCTGTAGCCTTTTCTTTGACACGGGATCACATGCATGACTGTGCGAGTAAAGTCAGTCAGATATGAGAGTGTGAGCATGTGATTAGCCCCGGTCGGCCCGCTGCCAGCACGTTAAGCCCGATAGAGCCCGAGGGCCCGGCGCTACCAACAAAGCTCCTCCTTTATGTGCACACTCAAGATGGCGATCAGGTGATCCCCGATGCAGAGGTCGGCCCCAGCGTCTGGAAAGAGGGGGGCAGGGAGAGAGAGAGAGGGCACAGGGGGGTCAGGCGGATGGGAGCCATGGGAAGATGGAGCTTGCTGGGGAGGGAGGGGGTGCAGAGACGGATAGCTGGAAGCAGAGAGAGGTAGAGGGAAAGAGGGGAACATGAAGGGAGAGAGAGCATGTTGGTACAACCAGCTTCTGATTCTGATACCAAGTGTCGTCTCCACTAGAGCTGGGGCCCAGCTGCTGGGCACTATGGCCGAAATCAAATATCACAATATTCTTGTCTTGATACCTCGATATCGATATTGCGACAATATTGTAGGGAAGATGATTGCTGCCATCACAAATTATTTGCACAATGAGATTTTTGGATAAATAATCATCAATGGGCAAAGGCAAATAATAGAACAGCTAGAACAGGAATGAGTACTTCTCATGTTCCTCTTTTTAAACTGTACTTCTACTCTTTACTCAAGTATATTTTTGAGCCAGTAATCTACTTTTTACTTGTGTCCACTCTGGGACAGATAGGCAAATGGAGAAAGAGAAGGGTAAGTGAGGAAGACAGGAAGAGATGGACAGAGAGTGGGAGATTGGTTATATCTCTTGTACAATTGAGATGAGGCTATCCTTGTTTGATTAGCCTACCTGCTTTACTTCATTATCAACAAGATGCCCCCCCCCCCCCATTATTTTTGCACTGGCCTGCAAAAAAAAAAAAAAAAAAAAAACTTTCTCAAATGGTAATGTTCACTTTTTCTTGAGTCATTTTTATGAGAGTAATTGTACTTTTACTTGAGTATATATTTTCAGTACTCTACTCTCCACCAGCACACATACAGTAGGAGGAAGGGGAAGTCAGCCAGAAGGCCCAGAGATACTCTCAAAGCGGTTGTCCTCTGACCTCTGACCTGAAGTCAGATCTGTCTCAAATGCTGCCGTTTCCCCTCAGAACGGATCGCAGCAGAGGTGAAATGTTGCCTTCAAAATGGAACTCGTGAAGTCACGTACGACATCGTGAACTCTGAACTTTCACAAAATGTCCACATACCAAGTCGTGAACCATTTGAAGGCAGCATAAGTCAAGTGACAAATAGGAAGTGAAGGGGAGGCACTTCCTGCTGCTGAAGATTGATTCACTAGTTATTCTGGCCTCTGGGTCAGCACGGTGTGTGTGTGTGTGTGTGTGTGTGTGTGCGTGCGTGCGTGCGTGCGTGTGTGTGCGTGCATGCGTATGCACACCGTCCCACTCTTGGCTTGGAAATAATGTTCTCTCTCGATTGGCTTCGCTTGATTTGACAAGGAAATAGCATGCCCCACACACACAGTCACACACAAACACACACAGACACAGACACAGACACACACGCACACACACAGAGGCACGTAGGCTTCAAGTTGCTTAGCAACGGTGAGAATGGTTATTCAGGCAACTTCTGTAGGTGTGTGTGTGTGTGTGTGTGTGTGTGTGTGTGTGTGGTGTGCGTGCGTGCGTGCAAGTGTGGGTCGATATTTGTAATGGTGTGGTGACAGACAGAGATTGCAGAATTCTGCTCATATCCAATCTGTTCACTCTTCTGCGCGTGTGTGTTTGTGTTAGTGTGTAATGTGTGTGTGTGTGTGTGTGTGAACACAGGCAGAGCAGCAGAGACTTGGTTCAGTTTATTTAATGCTCTGAACTTTGTAGCAACAGCTGGCCACCGAGCTGAGCTGCCAGGGTCAAGCTAGCGACTACACAACACCTCTGGCCGTTACTTTCAAAATAAAACCCTCAGGGCGGCGTTCACACCATAGAGAATGAATTGCAGAAAGGTGCTGGCAGCTCTAAAAGCTCTAAAGTTGGGTGTGAACTCAGTCGTCAGTAGTGGGTTTTCAATGCATGTCTGCCAGCCTTGAAGTTATAATGAGGTGTGTTTCTATTCATGTGATGTGACATTGTATTGATGATACTGTATGTTAGGCCTTGTGGATCACACAAAACAAGAAAGAAAATTAAAGATGATATATTTTCCATAGTTATGATAATATCATTATCGTGGATTATTTTGGGCATGATAATCGTAGGGAATGCATTATGTCAATGAATGTCCTCAATAATACTGGTGCGTGTGCACGGAGACGGAGAGAGCCAGCAGCGTCATTGAAGCCAGGCTGCCTGTGTGTGTGTGTGTGTGTGTGTGTGTGTGTGTGTGTGTGTGTGTGTGTGTGTGTGTGTGTGTGCGTGCAGTCCACAACTTGCCATGTTTAATGTCTGAACTCCTGGTGATGTGTGCCCCATGTTAACCCACTTCCGGGTTTCCATGGTAACAGTGGGACAGTGGCCCGCGGCGGCCAGAGGATGCCAGACACACAACATAACACACACACCGACACACAACACAACACACACATACAGACACCATGACGCACTTGCTCCACACACACACTCCACACACACACACACACACACACACACACACACACACACACACACACACACACACACACACACACACACACACACACACACACAGGCAGCCTGGCTTCAATGACGCTGCTGGCTCTCTCAGTCTCTTTCTTTTCATCCGTCTCTCTCCGTCTCTTTCTTTTCATCCGTCTCTCCGGTATTCTCTCCATTGTACATTTGTACATTATTATTCCTTTTCATTGTTTATTCTTTGGTCTTTCTCCCCACTCCCTCTGATGAATCTGCTGCTACCAATATGGCTCATATCATGTCAAAGCCAGATCAGAGGAGATTTGGCAACTACGGTACCCGTTAAGTGATGAGAGGATAGACACAAAAATCATCCGTTTTATTGCTAAAAGGTCAGTCTTGATACTTTGGATGCTATAGCCGCCTACTATCACTCAACATAGTGTATGCTAAAGTGTTAGCAAGGAGCGCACCACCGGGAATGCTCTCCTGTAGCCTGGTATCACAGCCGCTGTGAATCACAGTTTTCAGCACTCTTTGATTCGGTGACATTATTTCTTGCCCCAAGCGATTGGTTGCTGTTAATTCTCGATAATCTAACTTTTGACCAATCACAGTAGCAAGACAGGATGACGTACTTCATAGCAACATGGCGGCGGCGTTCACTTCCCAGTGACGACAACAGTGTGTTACATTACCAAAGCTGGTGGGAAGCACCGCGAATAAATCTTGAGCTCTTAAAAAAGCTTTTAAACACACGGATTGTTCCTGTTTTAATTCATCAATGCTATTCCGTTTTTTTAAAGACTGACGAAATCGCTAAATCTAGCTTCCTACCATCCAATTCCTTTTCCACCGCCGGCCAGGTGTTGCTGCCATGTTTGTTGTTATTGTTGCTGCACTCTGTAATGCGTCCGTAGATTCGACCAGCCAATCAGGCATCTCGGACAGTGTCTGTCCGAGATGCCTGCCAGTGGATAGGCTCACGTCCAGACCCTTATGAATCGCTATGCATATTCAAAGAGTGCTGAAAACGGATTCATAGGGGCAGGATACCAGTCTAGATCTCCCAGGGACACGATGGCTGATTTTAGCGTATCTGTTCTCATCATATTTAAGTTGACCAACGGGCCAAAAACCGTTGGTCTCCCGAAAACTCACCCAAAAACTCTCCCGAAAACCCTTGTGCATTCCCTATGTCCCTTATAGCTTGATCTTTTAGTTGTGTTACACAAAGACAGCGTAAGACATCAGTCTCCATTGCCCTGTGGTTGTGTCTGTGTGTCCTTATAGCCATGGAGTTCCATGAGAAGCTGCAGAGCCTGGCCGTGAAGGAGGGGCTGAAAGGTCGCAAGGTGACCCGGGCGCTGGAGAGCTTCAGCTGGAACATCACCATCCTCAAGGTCAGACGCACACAGCCTCAGGGCTACACCACCAAACTGAGTTTTCCATATTTTCACTTTGCAGCGATACAATATCGATCGATGTAACGATACTTAGATCCAGATCGATGTATCGTCCCACCCCCTATTAGCTTGTGGCTCATCTCTTTCCTCCCCCTTCTCCTTCCTGTTCCGTAGCCTACGATTTTTTTTTATGATTAGAAGTTTTTATTATTTTCGTTAGACAAGCAAAACAGACATCCATCACAGGTAACAGCTTCCTGTTAACACTAGACAACAAAATAAAATAAAAAGACAGCAAGACACAACAAACAACAAAACACAACATATTGGTGATGTACAGAAAAGTAAAAGATCAAAAATACAGCCTGACCGTCATAAATTGGCAATTTATGTTCATCTGAGCTAGAGATGCCACTATTTTTCAATATATGCGTGATAATGCCCCCATTTCAAATTATATTCGTCCACCTTATCAAGCAGCCTGTATGATAGTTGTTCAAGGGCAGCCAGCTGCCCAAGAGAAATGTGCCATAAAGACGGTGCAGGAGCCGAAGAGGACTTCCACTCTTTAACCAATAATCTTCGTCCTAACATTAAAGCCGTCTGGATCCAATTAGCGAGTGGTGGAGTCAAATCACTCAATGTTGCGGGATCACCCAAAATAAATAGACTGGGGGTAAACGGAATATCGAGGCCAACAATTTTTTCCACAAGACCATGAATGGCTAACCAAAACTCCTGGACTTTTGGACATTCCCAAAGCATGTGCACCAGAGTGCCGCCTTCTTCTTTACACCTCCAACACTCCGAGCTGTCCGCCAGACCCACCCTATGCTCCGTAGCCTACTATTTAACATTATAGCATTATTAGATCATGTTCAAATCTCACCCTGCCACCCTCCCGTTTCTTGCTCTCTCTCACTCCCAATATCTCCTCCTCTCTCTCCCTGCTCCCTCCTGCTCCCCTGCAGGGCCAAGCTGACCTGCTGAAGCACGCCAAGGCTGAAGTGCAGGAGAACATGAAGCAGGTCCACTACGCTGCTTTGACCGCCAACCTCACCAAGGAGGCTCCAGGAGGGGGCAGTGTCCGCTCCACCAGCCTCACCGGATCAGCTGGTCAGAGGCCAAATTGATTTTGGTCAAACACAACTTTTGCCACTATCACTGAAATCCAAAACCGTCTGGACGTCAGTGTTCAAAGGCATGTACTGTACTAGTATTTTCGAGTGGTGGAACCACTAGCAACACTGCCGTGGCAGCTAAGACACAACTAGATTGTCATGGGAATAACGATATGAGCAAATTGCCACAGGAACGGCTGTGCCAGGCCCTCTGTACGTCGCCTAAATGTTTCACTCTGAACTCCATGGCTGGCTTCAAAGTCTGAGGATGAGGTTGAGAGTGGTGGACTTGCAGAATGCTACGGGTGAAGAAGACGCAGCATTTGAAAAGGTCGATGGAAGGAAAAATGTGGCCAACCTCCACCATCCATCCACTCACTGCTGTAGAAGTCATCCACCTGTCGCAGAACACTCACTGCTGTAGAAGTCATCCCAGTCGCAGAACTCACTGGTGTAGAAGTCATAGCACTGCTGAGAGGGAGATGGAAGGAAATACACACTGGGGAAATGAATGTAGTTGATCTAAAGCCTGAAAAACACAAGACAGTAATTTACTGTATTAAAATGTAAATACAGCAAATGTTCTTTATCATCACCCCCCGCCCCCCTCCACTTTTCTCCCCACTTGGTCAATTACCCCTGCTGTCCCGGTCGTTGCTCCACCCCCTCTGCTGATCTGGGAAGAGCTACATGTGCAGTCACCAGCTGCTTCTTTTCACCTGACAGCCAGGAATTTCACCGGCAGATCGTAGGTCATGTTATCCCCCCCCCCCCCGAACAGGCACCCCTGATTGACCAGAGGCGGCGCTAGTGTAGCAACCAGGACTCATACCCCACCGGCTTCCCACCCGCAGACATGGCCAATTGTCTGTAAGAACGTCTGACCAAGCCGGACGTACCAAGTGCTTATAACCTCTTCTTAATGTGCAATGCTTTTCTTGTTTTATTTGTGCTTTTTGTCATGGGGACCGTGAAGCGAGGAGAAATGATAGTTTTCCCAGCCCAAAGATGCTCAAAATGTTTTGGCACCCGTCAGCTGCAGCACCCACATGCTCAGAGCTTGTGCCTATAGGGCTACTCAATGGGCTCCGATTCACCTATGTCTGCCTCTAGAGAACAAATGTGTTGTTGACAGATGCTTACATTGTGTGCAAAACTCTGTACAGTATTTTAATATGTAATTCTATCCTTTTGCTGTAGAAAAAAAAATATTTTAAATAACTTATTTATCCTAAAATAAAACATTCCAAATGTTATATTTCAATGTATCTGTGCAGTAGATGAGGCTCGACGTATTCAGCTCTTCAGTAAAAGGTTACAGTTCATTATTGCCAACCAGTCAGGATGGAAATAAATTGCTTTTTAATAAATGCCTCTTCTTGCTGTCTGTAAATCAGGGGTTCTCAAAGTGCAGCCCACAGGCCAATTGTGGCCCTCAGGAACATTTCTGGTTGCACACGATGAGTTAAGTGACATTATGGTATGGTCTAATTCTCGATTTACTATCTTTCAGAGGCTGTAGCGGGCTCAGTTTTAAAGCCAGATGAAACTTTTTTTTTTAAAGCCAGATGAAACTAGATGACCGAATACAGTGGTTCCCAAACTGGGCTACATGGAGGTACTACAGGGTGTACTTGAGAGCAAGAGGAAAATGGGAAAAAATTTAATAAATAATGGAAGTAAATGAAACGTTAAATTAAATCTGCTCAGGAGGCACTAATTGAGTTGTAATTACTAATTGCAACTCTTTCACTCCATTTCTTAATTTGTAATGTTATATTCAAAAGGTGGGTAATCATATGCTATAGTTTTATCTTGCAGTTTTCTAAGGAAAATCTTGCAGTTGGGTAAAGGGGATACTTGGATTCAGAAATCAGAGAAAAGGGGTACTGAAGCCAAAAAAGTTTGAGAACGACTGACCTAAGACATTAGTACCAACCATATCATGCCAGCTTTGGAAGAGGGCTAAATAACGCTCCAAAGTTAGGCTAAATTTTTGCAAGGGGAAAACCATTTTCAAAGGGGTCCTCTTTTTCACAGCCTAATGTTGGCAGGTATTGTGCATGCGCTGAAAAAAAAGAAATCTTCAGAAAATATGCAAAAACAGCACGATTTGGAATTATTTTGTGTTGTTGGTTCCCTAAATTGGCCCTCAGTCATCAACACTTTGAGAAGCCCTGCTGTAAATGTATTACTGTAATACTCTTACAAAAGTTGACATCATTCAGACATATGCCTACATATGAGCCTATTACTAACAAGCATGTAAACCATTCTGCATCCATGTATTTCCCGCACATGCAGCATTCCCCAAGCAAACACAGTAACGTCACTATGTAGCAAGAGCAATGTAGTTTTATTGGTCTAGAGTTAATTATACTGGATGGGCAGCTAGAGGGATATCCTTCGTGTGCACTGCTTTACATGGCTACCACAGGAAGCGAGAACAACTCAGTGACAACATGAGAAACGATAAACTGTCAATTACCACGTAAAAATATCCACATTGGAATCAATAAAAAAAGGAAAGAAAAACAGACATTATTCCATAATTTAATCATTTGCAGGAAACGCAGGTCTACGGATTAAAATATTTTCTTTAAAAAAAAAAAGGTAACAAAAAGAATAAGAGCAGAGTCAGGTCTTGTCTGGCTGAGTGGAAAATAATGGTCTGAGGCACTGGTTTAAGAAGATGGGGAGGAAGTTGCCGTCGACGACCGACACAGAATCAGGACATCTTCCTTTTAGTGTCAGAGAGAAGATGAATGGAGGTAAGAGCTTCCTCTGAGAGACAGACGCACATGGGCGCACGGACACACACACGCACGCACACACACACACGCACACACACACACACGCGCACAGACAGAGGTATGGCCAGATTTCCACATTCAGGAGAAACAGAGTGCGACACTCCGGTTAGTAGTGAGCTTGGGGGGGGGGGGGATCCTCCCCCCCCCCCCCCCCCCAGTAAATTCAGTATGAGGTCCAACACTTGGAGTAATCATGTGGCGACAGTTAGCAGGTCAATGGCGCCCTCTCTTGGTAGAGCAGGGCACTACAATTAAAAGTAATGCTGAGTGAGGCGTGAGAAGAAGGCCCATTAAGCGTAAGAAGAAGACAGGCATTAGGTCGAGGGGAGAGATTACAGCATCAGGTTAGACAGGACTGAAGTGGCACAGATTAAGAGACAAAGTAGAAGGTTTTGGTGACAAAGTGTCACAGTCCACGTGTGCAAGTTTCTATCCAGCAGCAGCTTTGACAAACTGCAGACTCCCCCTCCCGCCCCCTCCCCCGCCCTCCTCTGATCCCCCTGTACGATACAGGGGGAGGAGAGGGGGGTGCAGAAGCGCGGCTCACAGGTCGTTGGGGTTGACGATGGTGAAGTCAGAGTCTTTGCTGTGGGTGGAGCCCTCGTCCGGGCTGGAGGTGCCCGAGGCGGTGCCGGCCGTCAGGGGGTCGTGGAAGTTCCCCGCCGCGCCCTCCGGCTCCATCCGCACCGCGCCGCGCCCTCGCCGCACGGGAGGGATGCGCTCGGCCTCGGCCTCGGCCCCGCCCCCTCCCCCGCCCTCAGGGGCCTGCAGGTCTCCGTCCTGGGACACCAGGATGTAGTCGTCCCAGTTCTTGCCCTCCGAGCCCAGGGAAGACGCCACCTGGAGGCACGAGACGAAGCGACATGGTGTCGGTTTTAGGTTCAACCAGCCCCTGTTTACTCTGTCCCTCATGTTCTTATTCAGATGGGGTTTAACAGGAGCATGTGATTTGAGTCCTCTGGTTATTTTAAATTGTGTTGGCATTTTATGGTGGAGGAATATAGAAGGAAGCTATGTGAACCAAAGCTGCCTAACCACTCCCATCTCCACGGCTTGTTTATGGGAAAACTATCTATTAACCTGCTGCTCCGGCGGGGTCGGCGCCTGCTCCTGCTCCTGCTCCTGCTCCTGCTCCTCCTCCTTCTCGTCCGTGCTCACGCTGCCGGCCTGCCCCGAGCCTCGGCGCTGCTGGCGGCGGTGGCTGTTGGCTGCCATGGAGGTGTAGTGGTCATCCGCGATGCTGATCTCCTCGTTCTCCTCGGCTTCCAGCTGGCTCTGGTTGAAGCGCAGCGCCCCCTTCAGGATGTCCTTGATCTACCAGGAAGGATCAAGAGAGGTTAGAGCAATGAGGGGAAAAAAGACACACACACACACGTCAGGAGTGTATGATTAACACAAGTACTGTATATCCGGCCCACGCATACTGTACACACCTGTTTGAGTCCAGCCAGTGATATCAGGACCTCGTCCTCTTTCTCCAAGTGTTCCTGAAGAATCACTTCCTGGATTTTACCTGTGGAGATGAGACAAGCTGTCACTCACTGGTCTAGCTATACAACCATCCAGACAATGATGATACACATGTTTATACGGTCACATGGTGAACTACAGGTTTATGGTCACATAGTAGGGCTGCACATTTATGGTCAAAATGATAATCATGATTCTTTTTGCTCAATATTGAGATCACAATTATTTAACACGTTCACTGCCAATGACGAGATATCTCGTCTTACAGAATCCAACCGTTGACTGCCAAAGACGAGATATCTCGTCTTAAAAAAAAAAAAAAAAAATTGACGGTCTTTGATCTCTCACTGATGCCAAAAATAAATGGTTAAAGTGACTGTTCTGCCTGTTTGATTGAATTTCACAAAACTGCGATTATCTCAGCTTTCACTCTCAGACGCTGAAACCATGCTGTACTCAACGGCTAATATCTACATAACTACTAACTCTACAAACTAACTCTTTTAGACAGAGAAAGCACACATTCTATTAGTACTTTTGTGAACTTTCTGTTCACAAAGTCCAAGCAGAAAATAATCCTCGGCTCTTGTAAAATGATCCAGAATCCTCAAAAAAAACCTCTGGCAGAACCTACCTACAGTAAAAAAAAAAAAAAGGCTGGCAGTGAATGTGTTAACACGATTACTCATTGACTTTGGGAACATCATACATTTATTGAACTGAAAAACAAAGTCAGGGTTTCTTTGAACTGTCATCTTCTACCAAGGAAGGTTTAAAAGTAAACACGCCTCTTTGTTCTCAGCTGGAGCTGAACTGTGAGGGAAAGCGGTGCGCTGGATTCACAACACAAGAGCAACACTGCTAAACCCAACGCGGTACGTTTGATCTCGATGTTTGATTTTGCCGTTTTCGTGATTGCGGGAAACCTAAATCTTGATCACGATTATTACTCGATTAATTGTGCAGCCCTATCACATGGTGAACTACATGTTTAGATAGTCATGGCGAACTCACAGATGTGTGCGTTCATCATTTTGGCGCAGTACTTGCTCATGGCCTCCAGGTCGTTGATCTGGCCCTGCAGGAAAGACACCTGGGCTTCGAAATCCTCGTCCTGATAAGACCATGCGCACGCACGCACGCACGCACGCACGCACACACACACACACACACACACACACACACACACACACACACACACACACACACACACACACACACACACACACACACACACACACACACAAAAGAGGGTTAGAGGTAAAGAACCAAAGTGGAAGGCTATGAGAAGGAGGTTGGGCAAAGGTCAAAGGTCAAACAGCTCACCGACTCTTTCTTGCTCATGCTCTTGCTGTGGGAGCGCGAGCGAGTGATGTTGAAGAACGACTCCTTCTTGGTGGCGGACAGGGGCGGCGACGAAGTGCTGACGTCACTTCCTCTGGAGGGGGGGAGGGGCGGGGAGGCGGTGGAGAGACCGTGCCCACCGGAGAGGCTTTCTGTGCTGGGGGAGGAGCTTATCGTCCTGAAGCTTTGGCCTGAGAGAGAGGGAGAGAGAGAAACAAACAACTGAAATAGAACAGCCTTGTGAAGTGAAATCTACAGTAAGAGAAAGTTAGAGAGAGAAGAGAATATCTACATACCTAACACATCTCTCTCTCTCTACAGTATGTCATTTTGATGACAGAATAAAAACAAGGAAATAAAAAGAAAGTACCGTAAAGTAAAAAAGAAAATACATTTTCAAATAAATAAAAACATTTAAACCCATAAAATGAATAAATAAAGAAATAAGTCTTGTTAATATTTGAATATCTGAATAAGTGCATAGAGGGTTAGGAGGCACAAGAGGTCGCCAGCTGGACATTTCTGATTGTAAACTATTGTAAACTCAGCATTTGGAGTCCTTGTAATATAGAAAGGAAACATAAACACAGGACAAGCTCTGGAGCTCATGTTCAGAACACACGTTTGACTGAAGACGCCCCAACACTTCTATGGAGACAGTCGGCATGTGTGGGAACACCCACAAAATGTTATACGGCTGGTGAGCCCATATATCTCAATGGGCTGACTCAGCAAAGGACGGTGCTGTGGCTCTAAACTACAGGTTTGGGGGTTCTAGAGCAGAACACAAGACGTCTGTTCAGATGTGCGTTTACTGCGGTGGTTAAATCCCTGATCGTGTCTGCCTGCGCTGGGCTAGCAGCTACATTCTAACTTTGCTGAATGGATCGAACGGGGGATTTACCCGACCCTGACCACGCCCCCAGCCAGGCTGAGCCAGCTAACCCAGCGTCTATGACAAGACATCGCCTCAACCTATCATACTGATGTCATGGGCTTCCTTTCCAATGATGTGATGTGGGCAGCTTTAGTCGCCCTCTGCTGCTCAAAGGTTGATATTACATGCAAACGTGTATTGTAGAGTCTATGTGAAGCGCTTTGAGTATATAAATTAGAAAGGTGCTATATAAATGCAATCAATCAATTATTATTATTATTATTATCATCAAGTTGGATTTTGGATGGTGAATGTTAGATGATCAATGAAAATCTGGACTTTGGTTGGCATTGGATGAAGCAGGAGGAAAGGATGAGGGGACCAGTCAGATTACATACTAGGTGGACAGACATGCAGCAATGACACACGGGGGGAGGAGGGTAGACACACAAACGGTTGCCATGGCAGCAGTTACCTTGTGTGTCAGTGTGAGTCTGGGCTGGGAGAGAGACCTGAGACACGCCGCCTGAAACTACATCTAACACATGGGAGAGTCAAGGCTGATGCTGCTGCCCCGCACGCGCACGCACACACACACACACACGTACGTACGTACAGGTATCTTACTGATGACATTCATTGACATAATGGACTCCCTAGCCTTAACAGTTCAGTTAAGTCGGTTTATAGCCACTTATCACCAGCATGTCTAAAAGGGCTTTACATAGCATCATTACAGTCATACTGTATACTACATCCTATATCTACACACAACATAGGATACATACATCATATACAGAGTAGACTACACGTTACTTACATACTAGACTATACTAGATTACATTGCGATACTACACAAACACAACATATCACTGTGGGAGGAAACCCATGCAAACACGGGGAGAACATGCAAACTCCATATAGAGAGGACCGGGGTAGAGAGTCGAACCCACGACCTTCTTGCTCTGTGGCGACAGTGCTAACCACTGAACTACTGTGCCGCCCCACAACAAATGCCTAAGCCTAACCTAAACCAAATTCTAACCTAACCCTTATAACTAAGTCTTAACCTTCAAACAGCCCTTTGAAGGGGTGTGAGAAAGAGAGGACTGGCCAAAATGTCCTCACTTCCCAGGTATAAAACTCAAATTGGTCCTCACTAAGATAGCTATACTAGAATACACAGTATCTCTCTCACTCTCACTCACACACACACACACACACACACACACACACACACACACACAAACACACACACACACACACACACACACACACACGAGTTGCAGAAATTCAATATAACCTATACTTGTGTTAATTTGTACATGCAGTTACATTATTGCTGACAATGACATTAATGCAAGAAGTGGGTAGTTAATTAGACAGCGTGACCTCACCTAAAATGCACCCTGTTATATATGAGAAGCAGTTGGTCTCTGCAGTGTGTGTGTGTGTGTGTGTGTGTGTGTGTGTGTGTGTGTGTGTGTGTGTGTGTGCATGTGCGCCCCTGTGCCCACCTTTGCTGAGATGAACAGGCATGCTCTCGGACTTGAGCAGGCGATAGTGCTGGGCCTGGGGGTGGCTGTGGGTCTGCGGTGGGGCCGGCGGAGGCTCAGCCAGCGGGTGCGGCGGGGCGAGAGAGGGGGAGGCGGCCGACTGCACCTCGCTGTTGATGGACGAGACGCCGCCGGACCCCCCCGATATGGCCGGGGCGATCAGCTTCCTGCCAAAGTTCAGCAGGCTGCTGGATACCTTGTTGATGTTGAGAGGGGCTGCTTTGCCACTGGCACTGGCACTGGAGAGAGGGAGGAGACACAACATGACATAAGTGGTGAATGAGAAAACATGCACAATTTCTCCTCTGCCGATCTGGGGAGGGTGTGGAGAAACACGTTATTCCCCCAGTTCCCCTCCCCACTGAATAGGAGCCCGGACCGACCAGAGGAGGCGCTAGTGCAGCAACCAGGACACATACCCCTGGACCGACCAGAGGAGGCGCTAGTGCAGCAACCAGGACACATACCCATGTCCAGATGCCCGACAAAGCTGGAGGCAACACGGGGCGGGAACCATGCGGCCCTCGACATTTTTCACCATTTTCTTACATTTTAGAGTCATTTTAGAGTTAAATGTAAGACAATGGTGAAAAATCGATTCTATTTTTGGTCTAAAATTTAGACCAAACAACTAATCTATTAATTGAGAAAATGAAAACAATCAGTTGCAGCCCTAGTAAAAAACAATTAAACCTTGGTTGCGTAAGTGTGCAGCACTTCTATTAATACTCAGTAGGTGCTTTGGTAACAGCTGTCAATGCGTTTTCTCTACAAATTTACCACATCTGGATATTTCTCCAAAGGAACTTAATCCTAATCGAATCCAAAGAAAGACAAAACTGGAAAATTGTAAAAGATGTGTCGACTTTTGATTTGTCCACTATGTATGCGTAGCTGGATGATACAGTGTGTGTGTGTGTGTGTGTGTGTGTGTGTGTGTGTGTGTGTGTGTGTGTGTGTGTGTGTGTGTGTGTGTGTGTGTGTGTGTACGCGCCAGAGCATGTGAGCGGTGATAATTACCGCTCTTCGCTCACGGAGCAGCCCTTTCCACCTGCTCCAGCGCTCACAGCCGCTCAGCTCCAGACCGCTTCCCGCTCGATACAGATTTGACCCGCTCCCACTCACCGCTTCGCTCAAAATAATAAAAAAGATAAAAAGGCCAGGGCGTTTTAATTTGCGTTTCAACGCCTGGGCAATGGGCATTGCTCACTACATGATTGATTGATTGATTGATTGATATTTTCATTTGAGTGTCATGCACCTGGGTGCACAGCCCATATGGGCTTACAAGACACTATATCATATTTACAATAGCCAAGATGGCCACACAACAAATCATAATATACCTTTGTACAGAATCAAGAAAAGAAAAGAAAGGGTATTTCACTGAGACATTCACTTTCCAGAAACAATTATACTGGGTACAATGTTCCCTGTCTTAGTCGCCAGGCATTTTCTATAAATCTGGCTAAAACAAAAATTTCTTATCAAAAGTCCAACTCAACATATGACCTTCTGACAGCCAAAACACTACAAATAACATGAGGGTACATCACTGAGGATACATCCCAGTTGCATCCATGCAATGTTTTCTCTTTATAAGTTAGCCTGGCTTAGCCAGTGACTCATAGGAATAGACTACGTGACAACCAGGAATAGACTAGTGACCACTGGAGAGACAGTTGACAGCCGGAACAGGGACGGCACCCGGGAGCAGTATGGGTTAGCGCCCCAGCCTGCGTCTTCCGTGAGGAAGAAGCCCAACAATCCACGAGAGGCCTTCTAGGAGGGCCATTCAAGCCGCAAGTGGAGTCTGCAGTGCCACCAAGTACTGGTGCTGCATGGTATCCACCAAGATACCATCACATCGGAATGAGATGTTTGGAGCGGGGGAGTCTGGTGCAGCGCACAGGTCCTAGACCTGGTGAGACGAGGGAGGAGCCCGGCCGGGTGGCAACCCACAGAGCCCGGTCCCTCTACGTACCAGAGCCCTCCCCCCCGGTCCCGGCAGAGTAGTTCCGGAGCAGCGGATTGAGTGGCCCTGACCACGTGACCACCTTCGACCCTTCCCAGAGGGCTGACCGTGGGTAGCTACTGGGACATAAGTTGGGGCTTGGCCAGCCCCGGCTGGGTCACCTGAGCGAGGGTGTATGATGTTGCGAGACCCGAAACATCCTATGACCCCAGGGTACATCACTGAGGATACGTCCCAGTTGCATCCGTGCGATGTTTTCTCTTTATAAGCTCAGCAGAGTCAGCTGCATGTTCGTTGTGTCTTTATGTGCGGCTTGTGTGCCAAGGGGAAAATGACGAATGCTGGCAGAAAAAATAGTCACAATTCTCTCATGAATTATCAGACTACATAGATATAGACTACTACTATATAGATTAATAGAAACTAATGAAAAAAAAGCTGATAAAGAAACGGTGTGCTTGTGCAATGAAATTCAACTTCAAACAGAGCGGCATCACAGTGCGGCTCTCAGTATGCAGAGATGCAAGAGCACGAGGCAGAAAAGGAATAAGTATACCGCTTATTACATGTTCAATAATAGCCTGAGGAGTCTCATAGACTCAAATAGTGGGCGTGCACATGGCCACGAAACGGATGCATTCTGGTTCGAACATGTTGCGATCAAAACTGGAGCGGGACTGAGCGGGTGATCGGTGCCGCTCCAACTTTCGATGCAGTACCGCTCTGGTCCCCGCTCACCGCTCAAGCCAAAATCCCCCCGCTCCGCTCCACTCACATGCTCTGGTACGCTCTGGTACGCGTGTGTGTGTGTGTGTGTGTGTGTGTTACATACTGTAGAGAAAAACAGATTGTGTGTGTTTTACCGGCTCTTGTTCACCAGGTCAGCTCCCCTGGTCTTGTAGTAGTCCAGGTTCTGCTGGAACTGGTAGTTGACGGGCCGTGGATTGTTCTAGAAGGGGAAGAATGTATTAGTGCCTTAAGAAGTCAGTGGAAAAGGCCGCCTCTGATGTGTGTCATAAATAAGTCAAATAAAGTGTAAACATGTGGGAGGGGAGACCAGTCAACCTCAAATCTGTGTGTGTGTTTGTGTGTGTGTGTGTGTGTGTGTGTGTGTGTGTGTGTGTGTGTGTGTGCGCACGCATGCATGGGAGCCTTGGTGTTTCTGACTGAGTCAGTCTTTATGAGCCAGTGAACCTCTTTCCGGCCCCCCTCCTCCCGTCATTAGAAGCGACGCCCCGCCAGGTGTGATGCGGATATGGTGTGACATGGTGGTGCACCTAAGGGTGCTGCTGTCATACTGGATCAGCCACTTCCTGGATCCCCATCCCAGGGAGCGATAGTGGACAGGAGTGTGGCGAGTTGGTGTGTTTTGGATGTACGGGTCAGTGGCCCTGGAGAGGAGGATGGTTTGGACCCGAATAGTGCAACACTGTTGGGTCAGGTCAAAGAAGCGGTGCTGTCAGCTCTTAACATACACACACACGTCAACACCTGGCTTAGATGGAATCAGAAGTGAAGGAATGTGGGCCTTCTGGATTGTGTGTGAGAGGGAGAGAAACAGAGAGAGAGTGTGTGACTGTGAGAGAGAGTGGCACAGCGAGCCAGCGAGATAGAGATGTGTGTTAGCGTTTTGTACAGTTATGGCAAAAATGACACTTTTGCACCTTCACATGTTATTTTCACATTTTATTTTTATGATCAAGTTTCTTTTCTGACCCCCCCCCCCCCCCCCCCCCCCTCCCAATTGTACTTGCCCAATTTCCCTGCTGCCCCGGTCATTGCTCCACCCCCTCTGCTGATCTAGGGAGAGCCGTAGACTAACACGCCCAATACATGTGCAGTCGCCAGCTGCTTCTTTTCACCTGACAGCGAGGAGTTTCAGCGCAGGACGTAGCATGCAGGAGCATTATGCTATTCCCCCGAGTTTCCCTCCTCCCCAAACAGGTGCCTCGACCGACCAGAGGAGGCACTAGTGCAGTGACCAGGACACATACACTAAATCCGGCATCCCACCAGCAGACACGGCCAATTGTGCCCTCTATGGACGCCTGACCAAGCCGGAGGTAACACGGGGGTTCAAACCTACGGCCCTCGTATTGGTGGGCAAGTAATCTACCACTACACTACCCGGAGGGCTGTATTTTCACTTTTAACAGGGCAGTATTTCTAAAAGCATCAGCAGCTCGTTTTCACTCTTGGTGTCCTCCTCTTATTGAGGTCAGACCTCTACTACTTTATTACATCGGGGTGCAGGTACAACCCTAAGGCAAACACACTATGTACAGTACTTGCCATGTTTAGAAACTAAAAATAACATTTTCATGTTCAGCCTGGGGAGAGGGATTTCCCTTTCACGTATAATGGAAGCACTTGATATACCACACGGTGGTACAAGGGAAATTAAAATATACAAACACGTCATCGTGGAGAAAATAAAAAGGGGATATATATGATAACCCCTGATTAATTTGTCAGTCCGACTGTGTTTGCTTACCTTGGGATCTCGGAGGAAGAGAGCCTTATGTAGCAGAGCGTGGATGTCTCCTATAGGAGGGTAGTGCATGAGCAGACCCAGGCAGGTCTGGAAGTTACTAGCGATCACTGAAAGAGACCGACACAAATGCATTATTAGTGAGGCATTATGAGTTAAAGGTATTCACCATATGTAGCCCCGCCCAGTTGACCCATTGTGTCACGACTTTCTGTTCAAAATGACAGCTGTTTTACCTGCTCAAACTAGTCTGACTCACCTGCTCAAACTAGTCTGGCTCACCTGGTCAAACCTAGTTTGACTCACATACTGTATGAGTCAGACTAGGTTTAAGAGTCACAGGAAGTGCAAACACAATCAGAACTTCCGATTGTGTTTACACTTCCTGTTAAGACTCTCAAGCCAGACTGTCTCTTCTACATAAGGTGAATACTATGCAACTATTTCATTAAATGTTTTATGACAAAATTGCATGGCGCAACAACCATTGTTTTAATATGATAAATGGAACTTACGTGCGTCTCGGATGTAGAGCAGCATGGCCACGAAGATGTAGTCCACCAGGTCCAGAGTGATGCTGTCTGCAAACAGGGCATCCCAGACTACCAGCAGGTCCTGGAGAGGGAACTCACGGCCAAACAGCAGACGCACCCACCGGCTGGGTGCACACACACACACACACACACACACACACACACACACACAGACACACACAGACACAGACACAGACACGCACACACACACACAAAGTCAGGAAAATTATGCTGAGGTAGCCTACAGTAGGGAGTTCACGACTACTGAATTTTAGTAGTCATCGACTACTCCCAAAAGGTAGCCGACTAGTCTATTAGTCACGCGAGATATATCATATTTGTTTCACCTAATAAGAATGATCAATTCTCATCAAAAAGGTCTCAAAAACAGCCAGTAAAAGGTTCACTAATGTAGGCGGGACTAACTTGGGGGTATGTGAAATAGCAGAGTCCTTGATTGGCTCTGAGAGGCTGTTTACAAATGAGCCACTAAACCCCAGCAACTTGTCTGAGCTGGAGATAGACTGTTTGACTGTCTTTCCCTCTCTAAATACCTTACATTCTGTTTATTCAACATGGCATGATGTAAAAAATGATTGTTCAATCAAATCTACATTCGATTTATTTAATTATTTATTTATATTGTTTATTCTTAAAACCATAGATGAATGATTAGTGGACTGTGATGCGGTGTCGACTAATGGTTTTGATAGTCAACTAGTCTGTGAAAGCCCTAGCCTACAGTGAAGAAAAGGAATAGACTCACTGAATTTGAATGTACTCACATGCCATAGATTTGCGGGGCGATCTCCAGCCGGTTGAGGTGCATGTGCAGTTCCACGTCATGCTTCTTCACCAGCTGGTCCTGGATGCGGTTGACTTTGGTCACTATGGCAACGGACGGGCCCGCGTCCTGGGGCCGAGCGAAAGGGATGCTCGTGAGCATCTCCTCCTTCCCCTGGAGGAGAAATATTGTTATAGAATATTACATCAACGATCAGTGACTGTGTCCGTGCAATAAACAGACATACAGACGTACACAGACTCGTCAGTAGGACATCACCTCAGTATTTAGGTCAGGGAAATTAGCCAACACAGACTCCTTGTAGTTACACTGAGCTGTGCATTAGAAAAGCACATTGACAACAATGAAAATACATGAATTACATTGCAATTTATTTTTTTTCTAGTGCATTTGCTAGTTGTTTGTATCTCTGATTCTTAACTGCAAAACTACTACTGAAGGTGGTGCTGAAATTGGCCCAGAAGTTGTATCTCTAATTCTTAACTGCTAAACTACTACTGAAGGTGGTGCTGAAAATGAACTTTCCCCTATATTTACATCTATACAACATTCTCCAGCAAAAACTGCTTATAGGCTTAGGTATTCCTAACCTTCCAGAATAGCTAATATGATCCGTCACATCAACCAATCACAAACAAAATAAAAACATTATTTGAGTATATGGTTAAGCAGTTCAACCCGCTCTGTCTCGCGGGCAAAAACGATGTCACTGCACTTGTTCTGGAACTTCAGCAGGATTTCTGTAAAGTTGTTGTAGAACTTGGTGCCTTCGCGCAGGGTGTTGCTGATCTCAACGTAGCTGTCGTTTGCCGAAGCCAGCTTCTTCAGAACCCCGCCATTGGCCTCTGAGTTGGACTGCATCAGACGGATGAACTCCTGGTGGGATGTCTGCACGTGTCCCAGCAGCTTTTCCTGCCTGCAGAGGTTGGCCTGTACGCTCTGGTTGTACGCTCCATACGACTGGTCCAGCTGGCCGAGTGACAGCTGCTCCTCGTTGATGGCCCCGTCCTGGGAGAGCACCGTCAGGAAGGTGGTGTTCATGTCAAAGTTCACAGACTTGATCTCTGCCTCCAGGCGCTCCCTCTCCTTCTTCAGTTGGTCTAGCTGGGTCAGCTGGGAGCGCAGCACGTTCACTACCCCGCTGACCTGCAGTGTCTTGGCTGGGTTGGCCGCGATGAGCTCGTTCTCTGGTTTACACAAGAGAGCGATCATGCCACAGTGCTTGTTGTAGCGCTCCCTCACCACCTGGTCCGCCTGCACCGCCATGTTTAGGTCACTGCGGTATTTGGCGCCCTCTGCGCGAAGCGACTTGTACAGTTTCCCAGAGGGGGTTCGGTTCCAGCGCTGGTTGAAGTTGTCTCTCAGCTCGTTGTCCGTTGTTTCTTCATCGTCCAGCATCTTCAGAGACTTGTCCAGGATCGCTGTGTTGCGGGTCAGTAGTTCAGGCAGGTATTTGATCAGCTGCTCAATGCTCTGCAGTCCTCCCTGCTGCACAATGCCTCTACCCTTCTCAGCAACGTATTGTGGGATAGGGTCTCCTGGCACGTCCTCGAGAGCTGCTGGCAGGTTCAGAGACACCAAAACCACGTTGCAGAGGTTGGTGGCCTCCCTCATAGTTACCACCAATCTGTTGACGGTCTCATCCTTCCTCTGGCTGTAAATGCTCATGGACTGTTGCACTGCCATGGGAATCATCTTCTCAAACAAGTCTGTGAACTTCTGGCTGAGTGGGGGTGTTATGGCGGTGGCTTTGGCCAGCGTTGCCTTTCCAATATGCTCCAGGGCCTTGACCTCAGGCACGCGATCGTGGTAGATGAAGTCATTGTCTTTCCTGGCAGTGGTCAGGGCCCGGTTGATCTTCTCACTCAGGTTCTTAATGCACATGTACTCGTCGTAACGAGACGCCACCGTGCTCACCAGCTCTGCTGCATGCTGCAACCGAGCGATCTCCTCACCGAAGCGTTTTTTCTGCTTGTCCATGAGGCTCTGGTGCAGCTCAGCGTTTGCCTGCATGATGCAGTGCTTAGCCGCCAGCACTGGCAAAACTTCCTGAAAATACAAATACTTGGGAAGGTTCTCTTTGTACTGGCATTGCTTAAAGGAGTCACCATAGAAATCTGCGGCCTGATTGGCCAGCTTAGCAATTACAGCATCTTTCATTTTATTTGAGGTGGCATAGAAGAAGAAGACCTCCTGGGCCTGGGCCAGCATGATGAGGCTGAGGGTGCCCACAGTCTCGGGAGAGATGTCCATGGTGGGCTCCCTGTTCAGCGTTGACAACACCGTGTCCTTGATGTGGCTGAACGCTCCGCTGGCCAACTGGTAGTATCTGGCTGCAGCCTTCAGTCCCTCGTCGCTGTCCAGGTTCTGCTCTGAGGCAATCTGACTGGCCAGCGCAGCAGCATTGAACAACACACAGGTCTTTTCATAGCCCAGACTGGTTAAAGCAAGCTTGATTGAGCCACCAAACAGCCCTTTATCAAAGGCATCTTTCCAAGTGAAGGTTAAGCAGAGCTGGTTTTCCGAGAAGGGAAACTTGGGCTCTAGGGCACACAGTTGGTCATAGTATCTCAGCAGGAGCTCCAGCGAGCTCTCATGTTTGTCCAACGGTCCCAGGGCGCTTTTGCGGAGCTTGTTGAGCTTCTCCACGGCGTGGACATACTCCCCTTGCTCCTCGACTGCTGGATATGTCGCCGCGACAAATTTCGAGAAGGGTTTTACCAGGTCCACCTCGGACGACTTCTTTAACGGTACTGAAATAAACTTTGTCATTTCGGCCCGCAAAAATGAGACTAATTAAGACTAGAGACTGGTGATGTATTGAACAAAAACAACAGGTAGGAGCTACTTGTCAGTACCTGCACTGGTCCTACTTGTAGCCTCTGCAGGGAAGGATTTATGACCTCACTGATGATGTCACAATGCCTATGACAGTGTCAGTGATGATCTCACTAGATAATGTCATCATCGCTCGAGTGACATCACTGATGACAGCACAATTGCCCAACTGACATCAGTGATGACAGTCTGACATCACTGATGATGATGTCACAATGTCTATGACATCAATGATGAATTCATAATGAATGAATACCCACATCATCAGTGGGAATGACATCATCAGTCACCATTGACTCGATGATGATGACATTGATGTCATCGCTCTGGCATGACATCATCAGTCACCAGTGGCCGATGATTACGTTATCGCTCTGGCCACCAATTGACGATTGTGATACCGCATCGCCAGAGGTTTCAACACGGAACCTCCGGCCCGGACAGATTTGTGTTCACGCTGCACGTCCCGCTCGGGGGGAAAACCCAAACTGTTGCTATAGCAACTGCTGTTTTTCCTCTGCACCTTACCTACGGAATTTGTGTAACTTTTTATTGTTTAATTAGTTGTTGATGTCATTGATGCTACTGCTGCTGTAACGCCAGAATTTCCCTACGGGGATGAATAAAGTACTCTATCTATCTATCTATCTATCTATCTATCTATATCTAGCAACCTGCGTTAGCATGGTAGCTACCTACTAGCGAACAATGCTAACCGAACATGCTGAATGCTGAATTTCACACAGAGCGAAACACAGATGATACAAACACAAACGTTAACATTACATAATTAAGAACTCAACTTGTGTGTTAAAACGTCAACAAACGTCTTTATAATAATTCTGTGATTATCATTAATGACGCAAGTAGCCATTTTGATGTGGCTGTGACGTCAACTCGGAGAAACCGGAGCTCTGAATGATACCCGAATTTCCGAGCTGTAATTCCGGCCTGAACGACCGTTCAATTCACTTTTTACAGGTCGGAACCCATTTTTTCTGGCGGTCCGAGTTGTCTTGAACAGGGTATTAGGAACAGGGGTACAGGGGGGCTGAGGAGTTGGACTTGCAGGGACAAAATGTAGGGAAACAGTGGATGGATAAATCCAGACGGTAATGCAACATAAAGGATGCCAACTGCAAACCCAGACCCGCCCAGACCCATACATAATCAGTGACAGTGAATTATGACGTCATCAGTGATGTCACTCGAGCAATTGTGATGTGATCAGTGATGTCACTCAACAATTGTGATGTCATCAGTGATGTCAAAATCCTTCCTGGCTGAAGTGGTGGTGGAAGACGGATAATTTTGACGCTCAGGTACGATAATTCAACATTTCCACCTGGCAACACTGGTGGCCGGCAGCCAAGTGCCTGGCAATATTTTTGCGAGGCAGCCAGATGACCGATGATGTCATCAGTGATGCCATCAGTAACACACATGCTGCCTGGCATATAACGTATTTGCCGTTGACTAGACATTGTGACATCTTCATTGAGGTCATAAATCCTTCCCTGCAGAGGCTACATGTAGGACTCGATAAGTAACTTAAAAAAACAATCAAATTATATTGTAGATATTTACAGAATATAGCATCGCAGCGAGACGAGCAAGTATGTCAGACTTCATTCAGAATCAGGCTGAAGAGTCAGAGGAGTTTGAGGAGAAAGACCTTAAGCCCAAAAAGACCCAGAGGATTATGGAGGAAGATGATGAAGAGGAAGAAGAGAACACAGAAGACCAGAATGAGCGAGGGAATTTAAGGGGACTGATTGATGGAGTTGAGGAGCAAGAGGAAGAAGAGGCTGAAAAGAGTGGCACTGGTGGGACCAGTGACTCAGAAGATGAAGTTAGACATCGACACAAAAAGCACAAATACAATGATTACCTGGATGACAATGATCTTGATCTAATTGCAGAGAACTTGGGAGTTAAAGTGAAAAGGAGAAAAAAGAAATATCACCATATGAAAACGATGGACGATGACGAAGAGGATGATGATGAGAAGAACTTGATTGCTGATGAGGCCTTTCATGGAGACAGAGAGCTGGACGTGGGAGAGACGTTCGATCTACCTCTCCAACAACAAGATATTGATGATGAGGAGTACGAGGAAGAAGAGGCTCAAAGGAGTGGCAGTGGTGGGGCCAGTGACTCAGGAGATGAAGGTAGACATCGACGCAAAAAGCGCAAATACGATGATCACCTGGATGACGATGATCTTGACCTAATTTATGAGAACTTGGGAGTTAAAGTGAAAAGGAGGAAAAAGAAATATGACCGTGTAAAAATGATCGACGACGACGAAGAGGATGATGATGAGAAGGACTTGATCGCTGATGAAATCTTTCATGGAGACGGGGATGGAGACAGAGAGCTGGAGGAGGGAGAGACGCTCGATGGGCCCCTCCCACGACCAGATATTGATGATGAGGGAGAGGATGAGGAGTCGGACATAGATGATTTTATTGTAGATGATGACGGCCAACCCATCAACAAGAAGAGAGGCGAGACATTTTCAGTACACACAGATACAGCCCTCCAAGAGGCCCAGGAGATTTTCGGTGGCGACTTTGATTTTGCTGACTTCGACATGGAAGCTTATGATCAGACTGAGGAGGAGGAAGAGGACCAGGATGATGAGAGCTGGGACCGACCCAAGAAGCACATAAAGAGGAGGCAGGGGAGGAAGAGCATCTTTGAGATCTATGAGCCCAGTGAGCTGGAAAGCAGCCACATGACCGACCAGGACAATGAGATCCGCTCTACAGACATGCCCGAGAGGTTCCATTTAAGATCCATCCCTGTTAAACCTGCTGAGGACAATGAGCTGGAGGAGGAAGCAGAGTGGATCTTCAGACACGGCTTCTCCACCCTTACTATCTCTAGCCAGGAGAGCACATATTATCTAGACAGAGGGACAACCACAAACTTAAGCAGGAAAGGCCCAAGCACAATTGCCAAGATCAAGGAGGCCCTCAACTTCATGAGGAATCAACAGTTTGAGGTTCCCTTCATAGCTTTCTACAGGAAAGAATATGTGGACCCGGAGCTGAAAATCAATGACCTGTGGAAGGTGTGGCGGTGGGATGAGAAGTGGACCCAACTGAAGACCCGGAAGCAGAACTTGACAAGTCTGTTCCAGAGGATGCAGTCCTACCAGTTTGAGCAGATCTCTGACCCTGACAAACCTCTGGCCGATGCCATCTGTCCTCTGGACACCGCTGATATGGAGAGACTGAAAGATGTCCAGAGCCTTGATGAGCTGAGCGATGTGCACAACCACTTCCTACTTTACTATGGCCGACACATTCCAGAAATGCAGAACGCTGCCAAGACCAACAAAAAGAAGATCCAGACGATCAAGGAAGTGTCAGAGGATGGTGATGACGAGTTGCAGGTAGAGGAAGAAGAGGAATGCAAAGGACCTGATCTCAAGCTGGCATGTCGCAGGGACATGTACAGCGTCTGTCAGAGCATAGGCCTCAATGGTTTGGCAAAAAAGTTTGGATTAACTCCAGAGCAGTTTGGAGAAAATCTGAGAGACAGCTACCAGCGTCACAAGACAGATGAGTTCCCTGCCGAGCCTGTGGAGCTGGCCAAAGATTATGTTTGCAGTCAGTTCACCACACCTGAGGCAGTGCTTGAAGGGACCAGGTTCATGGTGGCCATGCAGATTGCCCGTGAACCTCTGGTCAGACATGTCCTCAGAGAGACCTTCCAGGAGAGAGCCAAGATCAACATCAAGCCCACTAAGAAGGGCAGAAAGGAGGTGGATGAGGCTCACTTTGCCTATTCGTTCAAGTATCTCAAGAACAAGCCCGTGAAAGAGCTGAAAGAAGATCAGTTCCTGAAGATGTGCCTGGCAGAGGAAGAGGGGATGCTCACCATTCACATCTGTATTGATATTATAGGGTATGGTGGCAATCAGACATACTTTGATGAGATCAAGCAGTTCTACTACAGAGATGAGTTCAGTCACCAGGTGCAGGAGTGGAACAGGCAGCGGACCTTAGCTATAGAGAGATCCCTCAACCAGTTCCTCTACCCTCAGATGTCCAAGGAGCTCAAGAGCAAACTTATCACTGAAGCAAAGGAGAACATTGTCATGTCCTGCTGTCGCCGGTTATACAAGTGGCTGAAGGTGTCTCCTTACAGACCACATCAGCAGGTTGAGGAAGACGATGATCTGATGGATGGGAGTCAGGGCAAAGGCATCCGGGTACTGGGGGTGGCCTATGCACCCAGTAGAGATACACCAGTGTTCTGTGCTCTGATCAACGGAGAAGGAGAGGTGGTCGACTTCCTGCGTCTGCCCTACTTCATGAAGAGGAGGAACGCCTTTAGGGAGGATGAGAGAGAGAAAAAGTCCAATGACATTGAGAACCTGAAGAAGTTTCTGAGCAGCAAGAAACCTAATGTGGTGGCTGTTGCTGGGGAGAATAGAGATGCCCATATGATAATGGAGGACATCAGGTGGACTATCAGTGAGCTTGAGCAAGAGTCTTCTCTGCCCACTGTGGGAGTGGAGCTTGTTGACAATGAATTAGCTATGCTCTACATGAACAGCAAGAAGTCTGAGGCTGATTTCAAGGATTACCCTCCCCTGTTGCGGCAGGCTGTGTCGATAGCCAGGAAGATACAGGATCCTCTGGTGGAGTACACTCATGTCTGTAGCAGCGATGAAGATATTCTCTGTCTCAAACTGCACCCACTTCAGGAACATGTGGTGAAGGAGGATCTGCTCAGTGCACTGTACTGTGAATTCATCACCCGGGTCAACAAGGTGGGAGTGGACATCAACAGGGCCATCGCCCATCCTTACACTCAGAGTTTAGTGCAGTATGTCTGTGGCCTGGGACCAAGGAAGGGGTCCCACCTGCTCAAGATCCTGAAACAGAACAACACTCTTTTGGAAAACCGAACCCAGCTCCGCATGTTGTGTCACATGGGACCCACGGTCTTCATCAACTGTGCCGGTTTCATCAAGATTGACACCGCCTCGCTGGGAGACAGCACAGACTCCTACATTGAGGTTCTGGATGGGTCTCGGGTGCACCCTGAGACATATGAGTGGGCTCGTAAGATGGCTGTGGACGCCTTGGAATACGACGAGTTGGCAGAAGACGCCAACCCAGCCGGAGCTCTCGAGGAGATCCTGGAAAACCCAGAATGTCTCAAAGATCTGGACTTGGACGACTTTGCTGAAGAGCTGGAGAGACAGGGTTATGGGAACAAGCGAATTACACTGTATGATATCCGTGCGGAGCTGAGCTGCAGATACAAAGACCTGAGAGTTCCCTACAGAGTCCCTAACACCAAGGAGGTCTTCACCCTGCTCACTAAGGAGAATCCTGAGACCTTCTATATAGGGAAGCTGATCACCAGTGTAGTAACTGGTATCGCTCACCGGTGGAGTTATGACCAGGCCATCCGTAATGACTCCACAGGACTGTGGCACTCCCCCTTCTGCCAGCAGGACAACTTCCCTGAGCTCAGCGAGGTGTGGACCCACTTTGACAGCAGCTCATGTCCGGGGCAGGCCATCGGGGTGCGGACCAGATTAGATAACGGCGTACAGGGATTCATTCCCACCAAGTTTCTCAGTGACAAGGTGGTCAAACACCCTGAAGAGAGGGTCAAGGTGGGCATGACGGTACACTGCCGCATCATGAAGATTGACATAGAGAAATTCCACGTCGACCTCACATGCCGCACCTCGGACTTAATGGACAAGGGCAACAAGTGGAAGCTGCCCAAGGACAGCTACTACGACTTTGACACCGAGACAGAGGACCAAAAACAGCATGAGGAGCTCAAGAAGAAACAGCATCGAACACCATATATAAAGCGTGTGATCGTCCATCCCAACTTCTACAACATCAGCTTCAACCAGGCAGAGAAGATGATGGAGACCTTGGACCAGGGAGACTTGGTCATCAGGCCCAGCAGCAAGGGAGAGAACCACCTCACGGTCACCTGGAAAGTGGCTGATGAGATTTACCAGCATGTGGACGTGAGAGAAGAGGGCAAAGAGAACACCTTCAGCTTGGGACATACCCTCTGGATCAATAATGAAGAGTTTGAAGATCTGGATGAGATTGCAGCTCGCTACATTCAGCCAATGGGGGCATTTGCCCGTGATTTGCTCGTCCATAAATACTTCCAGGATTGCAATGGAGGAGAAAAAGAGAAAATGGAGGAGCTGTTGATCAGAACGAAGAGGGAGAAGCCTACTTTCATTCCTTACTTTATTTCGGCCTGTAAGACTCTTCCAGGAAAGTTCCTACTGGGCTACCAGCCCCACGGAAAACCACACATTGAGTATGTGACCATCACCCCAGATGGCTTCCGGTACCGCTCTCAGATGTTCTCTACCGTGAATGAACTGTTCCGCTGGTTCAAGGAACATTACCAGGAGCCTGTACTAGGCATCATGCCCCGCAACAGCAGCCGAACAAGGACACCTGCATCTCTGAATGCCACCCCAGCAAACATCAACATCGCAGACCTGACACGAGCCATCAACGCTCTCCCTCGCAACATGACTTCTGAGATGTTCAGTGCCATCACCGCAGTCACAGGCCAGAGCCCCAACACCACACCAGCACAGTGGGGCTCCAGCTACGGCGAGAGCACAGGGGGAGGAGTAGGCAGCTCCTCTCCCTATCATGTGTTTGCCACATCGCAGCAGCCCATAGCTATGCCCATGATGACACCCAGCTACTCCTACACCACACCCAGCCAGCATGCCCTGGGCACGCCACAGTACCCCGGCTCCACCCCACAGTCCTCGCACTCACTGCACCACGGCCATCACAGCAGTCAACCCGGACACGCATCTAGCACACCCTCATCCACCTTGTCCAGAGGGCGCACGCCTGACATGGCAGGAGCAGCTGCCCAAGTCCAACAACAGCTCAGCGGTGGACTGGGAAAGATGGCCGAGGAGTGGGTGAAGGAGAAACACCGAGGGACAGGCTGAAAAAGATGAGGATGACGCCGCGGCCATAGATATATATAAAGGCTAGATGGCTTAAGGCGGAGTCAGCAGCGTCGTTGAACGGCCGTCATCTTGCTACAGTGCCTTTCTGGTACGCTCTATGGTAGCTGGTGACCTTCACAGACAAAAATACTCATAACTCGCTGAAATCTTGACGGATTTACAAACGGTTTGGTTTATTACAAGCATATTCCGTTCCCGAGATAGACCAAAAAAAAAAAAAAAAAACACTAAAAACACTATTTTTTTGATGGGCTCCAAATTACACCAAAATTAAACAGAAGCATCTATGCCATGAGAGGGATTCAGGCACAAAGTTTCATGCAGTTTCATCCATTTCCCTAGGAGTTATGATCATATGATGTTGCCATACTAACCCAACAACAGATGCTCATAACTCCTAGTAGCTCCCTGTAGCAAGATGGCCGCCATGCGACGACGTCGCTCTCCATTGGCCGGCAGCGCGGGTAAGCTATCTAGCCTTTATATATATCTATGGCCGCGGCCGCCGCCCACCTCCATGATCGAGAGCACACCCACGTTCATCAGCAGAGATGGATGTGATGGACCGATAGAACACGGAGGGGGGTGTCTTCTGCACACACCCCTCACAAAGGCCATCCTTTCTACTGCCTCTTCCATCTGGATTTCCCCATTCTGCCTTCTGTCTTCATCTCTCATGTGGGAGAGACAAACGTTACGTTCATTTGACTGTTCAGACACCAGCCAAATAACGTTAAACTTCCATGATACAGAATGATCTTCTCGACCACAGAGTGGTTATTGTTTAGACTAGTTTGACATTTTCAACTGACCAATAGCCTCCCTGTCCTGTAGAGGTTTTCACTGACATTTGCAGTCCAACATACTGATTGATATTCACGACATTAATACCATCTGCGCATCATTGTATTCTTTCATTGAAGAATCATACAGTGGCGATACTGTCTAACTGTTCTGCCAGACTTTTATCTACATTATACCCTATTTGCTATGAGCTAACCAGGGGTGTAGGGATGTCACGATACCAAAATTATGAGTTCGATACCGATACCTGCCTAAGTATCTCGATACCGATACTGAAACGATACCACGGCAAAAAACTAAAACATCAGGAAAAGTATTGGAATAAATAGAGGGGACAAAACATGGAACTTAAAACTTATTTTATTGATTTAACAAGGTAATGCACAGCCATGTAGTAATTTTACTACATGCTGGTAGTACTGCCACCACGTGTGGCGCTGAACATGCTAGAACTTTTATTATCTAGTGTAAAATTAACATAATCTCTCCTGTAAACATATTTTAAAGGAATGTCAACCGTTTAAACTTATAAATAATATAAATAAAATATATTTTCACACAGCTGCTACACTATTATAGCTATTTGTTTTATCCAAAAAAAGTACTCTGTACTTGCAGCTCCTAAGCTTCATTAACATGAAGTGCCTGATTTATGGTTAATCTAGTAATATATATTATTTTCACACATAAATGTAGGCTTATTATGTGGTGTATTCCCAGCCCCCCCCCCCCCATACGTGTAGGCTAGGTGTTTTTTACAATGAATTCGTATATCATTAATAATTGGGATTATTGTAAATATTAGGATAGGTGAGATCAGATGACTGCTTACCATGTAAAAGCTTTAATAACACTGGCATTGAGGACCATAGTGTTATTAAATATTGTACATGGTATGCAGTCATCTGATGTCCCCTCCCCTAAACGTTACATGTCATGACTTTCTCCTTGGCAGAGATCTGTGCTCCAGCACATTGCCTCGTGTTTCACTGTAAACGAGTAGGCTATTGTGACAAGCGAACTTTTTCAGTGAAACAAGTTCGCTTGTCACACAATACTCGTTGGACTTATTTGAGGGCATGTATGTTTATCGTTCACGTTCGCTAACCTGTCGGTCTTTAAACTCTTTGAACAGGTCGGGGTGGCTGTCGGCAAGATGTTTAGCCAGGTTCGATGTGTTT
>NC_139643.1:32665945-32723445 GCF_964638095.1 Poromitra crassiceps | reverse complement strand
GTTGAGTGCCATAGCCGAGATATCTCGTCTTACATAATCCAACGGTTAAGTGCCATAGACGAGCTATCTCGTCTTACATAAACATTTTTTTTTTTTGACGGTGGGACATCAATCAACCCCTTTTACGTCTTCTATATCACTATTGGAGCAAGAGAATGTGTATAATCTATTTTACCGACCACTAAGTGGCGACAGTTCTCTCCAGACAGAGACAGAGAGAAAGCCACAGCCACGGGACCCGTGGCTGTGGCTTTCCGTGCTGGAGAAAGCATTCTAATTTTCAAGGAAATAGCTGGGCGTTTTTTTGACGGTGCTACGTGGATCAATGCCCCCCGCGTCTCCTATGGAGATATTGGAAGTATTGAATGTGTATAATCTATTTTACCGACCAGCTAGGTGGCGACGGTCCTCTCCCGACAGAGATAAAGTCAACCAAAAGCAGCCGCCTCCCGCGGAAATGGCTTGGCGATTTTACAGTCAGAAACGAACGAGCCTCATTCTCATACTGTAGGCGGGGACGCTTTCGCACTGCTGCGGTGGGGGGTTCCAGAAATGGACTGGGTGAGCAGCATAAAGCCTAGAGTCGCACGGGGCTTCATCGGGGCTCTCAAACCCAAGAGACAGTGAGACCTATCCACACTCGCTGCCAGGGAGAGAGGCTGCTCAAACTCGCTGCTCAAACTCCCAGCAGCAGAGCACTCCGCAGCACAGACGGAGGGAGGAGTTTGGAGACACACACACACTCTCTCTCTCTAGAGAGAGAGAGAGGAGAGAGAGAGAGAGAGAGAGAGAGAGGAGAGAGAGAGAGCACACAGAGTGGGAGACAAGGGCACCCATAATCACAGGCACGTGAGGTGGTTCTAAAAATCCATTTATCTCCAAACTCTCTGAAAATCTCTGAAACCATGCTGTACTCAACGGCTAATATCTACATAACTACTAACTCTGCAAACTAACTCTTTTAGACAGAGAAAGCACACATTCTATTAGTTATTTTTAGATGATTGGTGTTCACGAATTCTTAACAGAAAATAATCCTCGGCTCTTGTAAAATGAGCCAGAATCCTCAAAAAAAAACCTGGCACAACTTACCTACAGGATTGAAAAAATGGCTGGCACTCAATGTGTTAATAAATAAAAAACCTCAAGATTTACTCGTAATTCCTCTGTTTCTATAATTCAGTCTATGACATCACTGATGATGTCACAATGTCTACGACATCATTAGTGGGTATGACGTATGACATCAGTCAGTGTGGGTATGACATGATCAGTGGGTATGTCTGTCTACAGTATGACCGATTGTTCATCATCAGTGGGTATAACATCATCAGTCTGTGGCGTTTGTATGCTCAGTTGATGGATTGTGTTTGTGTTGGTTGCCGTGCCGCAGAATCGCCGCCCTATTATGTGAAATTTATGAAAAGACTGACAGAGATTGAACACTATACACACACGCACACACTCATTCTCTGACACACTCACACACACACTCATTCTCTGACACACACTCCACACACACTCCACACACACACACACACACACTTACCCCCTCGTCCTGGGAGAGTGGATTGTTGACCACCAGGTCCTGCTGGCCGGCAGCCTTGCGAGGGTTGGTGATGTGCTGCGAGAACAGACCCACACAGCCATCACTAACAGCCTTTCACTGATCACCATCAACTCTCACTATGGCTGCACAACTAATAGTGCGTAATCTTATTGCCTTTTACAATTAATTAATTCTAGCAGGCAATTTTTTATCTCATTTAGAATGTCTGTGGTAGTTGAAAGTAGTGAAGACGTATTGGTTGTATAGGACGCACAATAATAGTTGTAATTTTGTTCTTAAAATCATCAAGATTAATTATCATGACATGATTTGTGATCACCATATCTAGCAAAAATAATTGGGGTAATTATTTTAGCTATAACTGTGCAGCGCTAATTGTCACCGTTTCAAGCACTGGCCTAGAAATATAAGAAGCTCACAGCTGTGGGTGTGTAACTAGTTTCGACTGGGCAAACTCATCATCTCAGTCGGGGAGCGGCCATGGAGAGGGGCACTCACCGTCTCTTTTATCTTCTCATACTGGCCCCGGACCTCCTTGGTCTTGTTGATCCACAGACTCTTGTCCTCTGGAAGCACCTCCAGGTACAACTGGCAGACAGACACCCAACACACGGGTTAGCAAACACACTACTGTACTGAGGGAGGATCACTAAGTCCTACAGTACTTCACAAGTCGCTAATGCTAATAACATACAGAGACACTTGACTATCAAAACTATGTTTAATCAAGACTGCTGTAATGTCAATTTCCAAGCCACAGACAGCCCCATCAGCAAAAAAAGGGCAAATTGACAGAGTTGCAGTCTTTTCCGAGGAAGGCATGTTTCCCAAGCCACTTTAATCAAACTCGATAAGAGGCAGTTACCTTCCAGCATACGCTGCGAAAGCGACTGCTCCGCAGTCGACCGCTGATGCCTGCCTGTCGGATCCTGGCCACGTAATTACTGTTGAGGAACAAGTCATCCCATTCTTTCCTGCAGAGAGAGGGAAGGGGAAAGGCAGAAGAGAAGCCATTTCAAGGTCGGTCCTCTACATCCAATTTGGGCCCGATATTCCATCTAACATTATGTCATGCAGTGGTATACCAAGAGGTTAGATATTCCATCTAACATTATGTCATGCAGTGGTATACCAAGAGGTTAGATATTCCATCTAACATTATGTCATGCAGTGGTATACCAAGAGGTTAGATATTCCATCTAACATTATGTCATGCAGTGGTATACCAAGGGGTTAGATATTCCATCTAACATTATGTCATGCAGTGGTATACCAAGAGGTTAGATATTCCATCTAACATTATGTCATGCAGTGGTATACCAAGAGGTTAGATATTCCATCTAACATTATGTCATGCAGTGGTATACCAAGAGGTTAGATATTCCATCTAACATTATGTCATGCAGTGGTATACCAAGGGGTTAGATATTCCATCTAACATTATGTCATGCAGTGGTATACCAAGAGGTTAGATATTCCATCTAACATTATGTCATGCAGTGGTATACCAAGAGGTTAGATATTCCATCTAACATTATGTCATGCAGTGGTATACCAAGAGGTTAGATATTCCATCTAACATTATGTCATGCAGTGGTATACCAAGAGGTTAGATATTCCATCTAACATTAGTAGGGATGCACCGATATGAAAATTTTGGCCGATGCCGATAACCGATATTAACATTGCGCTTATGGCCGATAACCGATGTTTACCGATGTCGATATGATCTGTGTAAAACCACATTTCTATGATCATCACATTTTGTACATAGTGAAAAACACATCTAAACACTGAATTTGAAAAAGTAATGCATTTCTTTATTTCCAAAACTTTTGGAAAAGCCCATAAATCATAAATTTACTGCATTATTTCATCTCAATGTGAAGAATTTGGCTGATACCGATAACCGATATTAACATTGCAACATCGGACCGATACCGATATGTTAAAAAATGACTAACATCGGCCGATACCGATATGATTGCCGATATATCGTGCATCCCTAAACATTAGGTTAGATGAGCGAGTTGGGCCGAGGAATTACTCACACACAATATCAGAATCACTTACCTGTATGAGAGGAAGGTAGACTGAGACTGTGAACAAGTGCTGCTGTCAAGGGATCCTCCTGTAAACACACACAGACACACACAGAGCCACAAGGGGGCGATGTAAACAACCTATGCTGAGGAGTGAAACCATAAAGCAATGATCTTCAAAGCATGTGAATGAGGGACCATAAGCAGCATAAATGAACACCTGTCCTGTCAGGAATAAAAAAAATAATACATAATTATTTAATAATAGCCTACGGACATTTCGAGGAAGACATGCAATCAGTCTGATCTTATCACAAAGAAGGCTGGCTCTGATTACCACGACTTGTTTTCATTTATTTAATGGAGACCAGAGGTGAGGTAAGGTGGTCGAGTTCAAACTGCTGATGTGATGATGCAAAAATCCCCCAAAGTTTATCCATGCAAACGCAGTTGTGTCGGATCGAGGTCGGATCACGTTCTCACCAAAAACGCCCCGCACCAGAGTTCGTTTGGAAGCGGATCGAGACCACCCTTTCTTGGCGATCTCGGTCCGCTTGTTTTGTCCCGCATCCGAGTGCGATTGTGTTCACACTCCCCCAAACGAACCGCACCAAGGGGGAAAACGCTCTCTCTGTTTCGGGAACAACTGCTCCAAACGAGATAGGTGTGAATACACCCTTAAAGTACGCATCACAGCCACTGGCCTGTTTATTGTTGGCAGATGACGTAGACGTATTTCTGGGGCATCACATTCCAGCCATGCAGATGGGATAGAGTGAGAAGCAGGCAAAGTGACAACAGAAAGTAAAGCACCGTACTCATTGTCGTCTGTAGGTGAACATGCACTCCAGTCGGAGAGCTGTCTATCAACATTAGTTATTGTTCCACAGGGACACGCATGAATATTCATCAGTTACACACACAACATGCCAACAACAACCCCCCCCCCCCCCGCCTTTTCCCTGTCTCACACACACAAACCACCCGGCCTTGCCCGTGGGCCTTACCAGCCGTGTCCATGACTCACACTGACACACTTCTCTATTCTCGTCCATCTACTACCTCTACTACCATTTTGCCCTGACTTTTTCTGCTTTCTGCCTCTGATCATACCGACTGGTCACAGTCTCTGTAACCGCCTCCACCACTACATTTAGTGTAACACATCTGTGTGTGGGGTTGTAACAGCCTCCACACCACTACATTTTAGTGTAACATCTGTGTGTAGGGTTGGCACGATGGACGATGGCATCGACCATCGTTGATAGGCCGACCCCCATCGACCTCTGAGCCTTCTACATCGGACCATCGTGATTAATTATCTGCAGGAATTAAAATTTTGCAGATTTAATTTAAAAAAAAGGGCCAACTCCACTCAACCGCGACGCACGAGCGGCATTAAACAAGCGTACCCTGTGCCCAGTTCAGAAAAGCGGTAGAGCAGAGAGGAGGAGGGGGAGGATAAGCAGAAGTCTGACTCGGAGGTGTTGTTGACTTGTTGTGAAAATGTAATGACAAAGAAGAAACTTCACGTTCTTTCCTGTTTTCAACCCAATGTGAGTAATTTTACAAGTCTTCAACTGTGAATTCAACTCGCCTGTTTCCATGAAGTCGCTCCATTACATAGGCTGCTGCTGCTGTGTTTCCATCTCTCCTGAACCTAATGTTCAAAACTGAGCCCACACAGATCTAACGTCATCCGCCAGTAATTCTGCCCGTTTTCTGACAGCTAGTTAAATTCAACACACACACACGTTGTTGGTCAGGATCTGTAATGTTAACGTACTTATTTGTTTTGCGCCTTTCAATATTGCTGGTAGTGATAGCCTGGCTCTGTGCTGTAGTAGTAGCCTATCCAAGCCAGCTGGTCTCTCATGACATGTCGAGCTCAGCTGTCCTGTTGTAAACGTGAACGTGCATTGCAGTGACGCAGCCAAACGGCACCGCGGCAACTTCAGAAATCATTAATTAACGACGATGCCATCGTTCATCGTGATGTTTCGCTGTGGAACCATCGCGATGGCTATTTGAGTGACATTGCGCAACCCTATATGCGTGTGTATTCTGTCTCTGTCGTTTACTTTATATTTGTTTTTTTAATCTGGTTTTTACAAAGGTCCATCCAACATTGCAAATTAGCTTAGGCTATAAATGTTATATGTGACATCAGACCGTTTCTTGTTTAAATGTCCCATGTCTGTGTATCTGTCCTTATTAAAATAAACATTGAAATGAAAAGGAAGATGACATCCTCCAATATATATATCTGGTGGGTGGCTACTGACAGAGGGGCTTTATGAAGTAAAAGTTTAACAAAGTAACACTGGTTTCTTAAAATGTAGACATGGATCAACGAGCAAATTAAGGTCCCGACATGACAGGAGTACCGGTATGCTAGGTCCCAGGACCAGACTGGGTTGGAGGGGGTTAAAGAGTGAGTGTGTGTGTGTGTGTGTGTGTGTGGTGTCTAGGAGCTGTGGCTGGGGTCCACATACTGCTGCGGTTCCGGTTGAAGTTGTTCAGCGGGTCGAAGCCCGTCTCCTGCTGCTCGTCTGTCTGGAGCGGGTGCGGGGTCTCAGAGTTGGGTTGCTGCATGACCGCGACCCAGCGGGACCTGGAGGAACGTGGTAGGAGACAGAGAGCCAGAATTAGAAGAATCACAGGTTAGTAGTACAGCAGTATAGCACAAGACTACCAGAGACACAAGCCAGATAGTTCTCCACTTTGTTGTGACTGCATGTTTTGAACTCAGAAAAAGGCCCTTGAGTACTGCAATTAATAAAGTGTTCCTACTACTACTAATAAACAGTAAGGCAGGACCCGATTCTGAATATTCAACTATCTGTTGTTGTTGTTGTTGTTGTTGTTGTTGACGACCGACATGGTCTGGGGAAGTAATGCAAAACCAAACTAGGGTCCAAAATTAACTTTTTTTTGCCCACCAGCCAAATGGCTAGTGAATGCTCAAATTTTACCAGCCACTCACCATTATCTTTTGGCTGGTGGTGACTGTGAAGCAAATCTACCAGCCACTTGCATATTTTGTGCTATCCATCCATCACAGCACCCCCCGCCCTCCCCCACCCAACGAATATCCAAACATTTATTGTTGATGACTATCGAATATCACAAGCCCAACAAATGGTACTCGGGCCAGCCCTAATGACAGCATTGAACGGTTTCATCTCTTTACTTACTGTCACAGCCTAGTGATCCTCCTCGGCCAAAACTCAGAGAAGAAGAGGTTTTGTCTGCAAGAAGAAGCAAAGATGGAAAGACCTTCAGATCAAGGAGAACGAAGAACACCGTTCAGAAATAGGCCAAATAAACGATTTGTGATCATAAAGACACATGCACCACTCATGAGAAGGGAACAAAAACTAATCATATAAAAAGCGGTGGAAAATGTGAGTTTTGGCATGCAGCGGAGGGTAAAGCGCAACTTATGGTTGGATGTCAAAGCCCTCGCCGTGACCGCCATAGGGCTACGCCGCACTGCCGGCGTGCAGCTCCCCAAAAATGTGATGGATTGTCGGGGCGCGATGCAACTGACGCGAACAGCGCAAGTATACTATAATGTAGAGGGAGATAACAGGACAGAGTGAAAGCTACCAAGTATAGCCACTACATTCTGTCCTTGTGCTAACTTCTACTAGTCATTGAATTGAAATCATAGTGAAATCACACAAGTACTCATTTTGCTGGGGTCTCCTCTGGGACCCCCTCGTCAAGCTGACGTTGGAGTATGTATGTCTAGCTGCCACGACAACATCCCAACTCAAGGCTCACGTTGATGCATGTTTCTCACTTAAAACCCACCTAATCTCAGTTTGTCCACCTTTATATCTGCAGAATAGAACTGACTCCTGTTGTAGGCTGACTTCAATCTTTCCGACGTGAAATTCACAACATGCATCAGAGTAAATCAAACAACTTTTGTGTTTGTATTAATACTTTGCCTGATCATGATGACAGACTGGAGGCTATAGTTTACCCACCTTTTGTATTTACCACATCATCAGCTACAAAAAGACATGACATTGATTACAGACGGTGAAGAATGGCTTAAATTAACAAGAGGCACTTGAGCTGCCTAATGTCTCGCCATAATCACCAAGATATATTAAACATAGCCAGTTTGGCTAATGAGGTCATTAATTCGCCAAATTAATGCATTAATTAGCAAATGCATTAATTAGCAAATATTTGGATGCAACACGTGTCTTCACATAACACAATGGGTAGTATTAACAGGAACTCTATCTTAAAGCATTAAGGAGTTTGGACTCTAGTTGACTTCCTGTCAGTTATTGCATTAGCAAACACTGCAACAGGAAGTAAGCTTATGGCCCATTTAGAATGGGTTCCTAAATCCAATCTGACGCTCTACACTAAAGTGAGATCGCCACTGTCGGCTCCATTCCAACAGTGCTCCCAATTTACCAACGGTCCAGTTTGTTGCCAGAGTGCGCTGTGGTGCTCGCCGGAGTGTGGCTATTTACGTTGACGAGTTGAAACCGTCTAAGCACAAACTTTCTATCATCTATTGCTCTTGAGTTATTGTGTTCACAAGAATATGTTTACACACGTCGCAGATGATGATGATGATGATGACATCATCTCCTGTATGTACCATAGTGGAGGGACATCAAAATCATGTGATTTGAAAAAAACAACTACAACAGCATGACGTGCAGTCGTGCACTGCGCAGTGGACAAAACATCAGTGTGATGCTGCCTCATCAAAAACAGTCATCTAAAAATAATAAAGTGCGACTCAAGCAAGTGCTAATGGTAAAGCAGTATGCAAACAAATTGTGAGATGGAAAATGAATAGGAAAACACATGGAATGACAAAAAGAATGACTGATACAGTATGCCTTTTTTTTAAATCCATTTATATATTCAGTAATTTATTCACATTTTAGAGACAGAATAATCAAATTGAATTTATTTGACACATTTAAAGCAGCTACGAGCAAGATTTTCGATTGTTATTAAACAGTCTAAATTTAATATCGATGCCTCACATCTTACTTCAGATAGTAGACGAGACCAACGCTGAGTAGCCTCGCTTGAACGCCGAGTGAATCGGCCAGTGTTGTCTTGATGATTAGTCTGTCAGCGGGCCGGAAGATCAGGAAGTTTGCGGCAGCCACTTCGGCCATAACCACAAAATTACAAAATTACTTTCAAACCAACTGTTACAATATAACGAGAGATGTTCGCGAGAGTAGAAAACCCTTTGATGTAGAGAGAAAATCCATCCTTCTTGTTTTGGGTCTGTTGCTAGGCAGAGCGAAACGGTTTACGGCAGCTGTAAACAGTTGCTAGGCAGAGCGAAACGGTTTACGGCCGTAGCAGCAGACCCAAAACAGCTGTCCTCGCTACTTTCTGCTCTCGCGAACATCTCTCGTTATATTGTAACAGTTTGTTTGAAAGTAATTTTGTAATTTTGTGGTTATGGCTGACGCAAACCGTTTCATTTCACTTCCTGATCTGCCGGCCCGCTGACAGACTAATCATCAAGACAACACTGGCCGATTCACTCAGCGTTCAAGCGAGGCTACTCAGCGTTGGTCTCGTCTACTATCTGAGGTAAGATGTGAGGCATCGATATTAAATTTAGACTGTTTAATAACAATCGAAAATCTTACTCGTAGCTGCTTTAACAAACACTATTCTTTTAGTAACAGTTTTTTTTAATGCATTAATGTGAATGTAATGAATCATTTCTTAAAATGTTAAATGTATCTAGGCTATTTCATCACTGAACTAGTCTATAATAAATTATTAAGTTGGCAGACAAGAGTTTCTGCACTCAATGCTGAGGAATCATAGTTCTGAGAAAAGTTAATAAACTTTCTCTGTGAAGACATCACAGTGTTGCAATCTAGGTTAACCAACTCTGTCTCATTCTTTATCCGGCTTGGGATTATTCCAAGTTTTGAATACGGTTAGCGGCGTTAGCGTTAGCCTAATACACAGGCCTACAGAATAGCACGCATCCCCTTTTATTAATTATGGAAATAACATAACAAAGGCATCTCTTAAACCTATTAACCATACGAATGGAACACCGCTCGATAAATCAGCTCCGCACGCCATCAAAATTGAAATAATTTGATATGCATAATGTATGTGTCTGTTTTCTTAGGCAACATCTGTTCCCCTCGAAGACTAATGCCTTCCTTAAGTCCGTGGGGTTTTTCTCCCCTCACTTATAAAAAGGACATTATCCTATTAAATAATCGGAACTAATCCACAACTATAGGGAGAGGGAGAGAAGTTAGAACTGCTGTGAATAGGTACACTCGCTCAATAATGGCCTGTTTACTCAAGTTTTCCAGACCGGCATGAAAGATGATCAAAGTTTCATGCACAACTACACACATCATTGTAATCAACTCTCTCACACACTATTGATTGATGTACCTTAGGGCTGAATGATGTGCAAAAAAAAAATCATATGTGATTGTGATGCGAGTCATGATTTTAGTAGGAATGCTAATTTTTGCATTTCATTTTCATTTTCACTTTTATTTATTTTTACTGGTCTGTACCAAACAAGCATGTTCCCTTACGTCTAGAGAATATGATTTGTAGGCCGGAGCATTATGTAGCACCACAATTCGTTTAATGGTATGATGTGACACATTTTACCATCATCTAACAAATTGCAGCTCCAGTCCTGCAATTTGATGTTGCACTTGGCCATATCGTGATTTCAATCATATTTAGATTAATTGTTCAGCCCTAATAGCGTATGTCAATTAAGATGGAGGAAGAGTGAAAAACTTGCATTGTCTACCTATAAAGTTGCATTAACAAGTCGTAACAAGTAGTATAGCACAGTCCTGGAAATGCATCCAGCACTTAGGCCATGTTCAGACTAGGAGGCCAAATCCGGTTTGTGAACTTTAGTGACCTATTAATGATTCTATCCAGATTGGTTTTATGAGTCTGGACACTCCAAGTCTGATTTGTGTCACTTGTCCCAAACCACATATGGAGGTAGTTTCCAATCTGCTTCAAATGTGCTTTTGACTGATGTGTCTTCAGTGTGGACGCGCAGATCCACCAAATCTGATTTGAACGTCACTCGCAACTCGTCATCAAATGCTTCTGCGCAGGAAAACCACGTCCCCAACGTACGTATTTACTGACGCCCACATCGTTACCATAGCAACCCATGCAGATAGGCTGTTTAGGTCTGGACACACAGATTCGACTTGAAAATCAGATTTGTGGCAGACTGCGGACACACTCCCAAATCAGATTTGGGAAACCAATCAAGATAATGATGATTAAAGACTTTATCAGCAAATCGGATTTGCCGGTAATGTGAACATGGCCTTAGTCCATCCCTGTCAAAAAATAATAATTCCAAACTTCTTAATGAGACAAAATACCAAATCACTCACTACTACTTTCACAAGGAAGACTGTCTTCTGTGATTCTCTGTGTTTTTGTCTGCGAGCCCTTGTGTATGAGTGAACGCTGTGGGTAGAAGACTTGAGGCGTCAGCATGTTACAACAATCTTGCCTGAAGCAAGTCTTCCATGAGCCTTCTGCTGCCTGCCTTCATTAGATCCTTCCAGAGTGGAACCTCCCGTACGCAGAAAGAAACAACGTCCCAACTTTGCAACATAATAATCAAGGCAAATTATCTGCTGCATAATTTACTTCATTGCACCTGGAGACGCCTCAATAATTCAAAACGTGAATCTTTCATGAAATAATCAAATCAATACATAATGAAATGGATAAATAAATCAACAGACAATAACGCTGCATGCATCTGTTGCTGAGGTTGAAGATCTGTTCCTGGGATTTACCTCCAACAGACCATGAAGCTAAACCCACACTGCATGGATCATACTGTAGGCCTTACATGTCTTATCACATACATATGTACATATGTCTTATCATGACCATTCACAAACCCTATTTGTGTCTTTCTGACATCAAAATGACTGTTTTGTGACTGAAAGCATAGTGAATTCAAATCAGATAGCCTAGCCCTGAGTTTCGACTTATCCTTCAACAAGCATAATTAATGACCCCTAGCAAACATTTCACTTCCCTTTACTGTAAACAAATGTGTTTTATAGCCGGCTAAATGACGGTGAAGTTACAGGCTGTGTGACTGAGCAAAACAAACATATAATAATAATACCCACTCATATTGCTTTTATACTTTACTTTTGGGGGCCCTCTGAAGGTACAGTAGAGGTTACTAGCAGACATTCAAACTGAAAGTGGCCACACACACGTCACCAGACTAGAGCTTATAACTTTGCTAGTTCCTGGTTTTTCTACTGGATCAACACTGGGCAGCCTCAAAGTTTTGTTTTGATGTCATGAGAATCTTCAGGAGCCACAGATCAGCTGAGAGAGAACCCCTGGGGGGCAAGCTGTTCCCTCTCACATCACTGGAGACAACAGGGCAAATTCAGGCTTGTGAGTGAGGCATATACATACAGCTTCAAAAAGCACAGACAAGCTTTGGCCATGGATCGACTGCAGTTATAGGAAATAACCGCAGATTCAATGCTCAAGCTGAACTGACTTGACATAAAAAAAAAATAAGACATGCTTCAGCTTCACCCACAGCAAGCTTGTAGGCCTGAACAGCACAAAGACTAAACTATACTAAAGATGAGTCAATCATATTAGATGTTTGGCCAATGTGCAGCTCCCCTCATCTGAACAAGCTGTTCAGATGGCTAATTTCCTCAAAATTAGCCTAATCACCAATGTAACCTGATTAAGTAAAGTAAGGCTACATCCCAACTGTGTCACCAGCCATTGCCAGATTAGTGAGTGATGCAAAATACATTGAGCAACAGAAAGAGTAATAACGTATCGTGGGCTTAATAAGAGTACAAAAGTTCAGCAGGCATTTGAGAGGAGCCGCCACTGATGGCAGCAGAATGCGAGAGAGCCGAAGAGAGAAACACCGCTGCTAAACAAACTCACATGTCTCTCTGCTTCAACACGCAATTACAGTCCAACAGCCTACACACAGTCACATGATCTGCAGGAGGCCAGGCCTGTGCTCAGGAGGACCTTAACCTTCATAGACCCCTGAACATGCTCGGTCCATACTGACTCACTCCATACATTAAAAAAACAAATATGAACACAATCCTGCTCCTTTAGACATTACAGCTATAAAACATAACTTGTGCTGACCTTACACCAAAAGACTTGAAACGATTTTTCACTGTCACGGACACATTTCCAATGTTGACTCGGAATAAAATCATGAGAGTTTTGCTAGAGGTGTGGTGCGCTCCAGTCATGTCGATCAATTGGTCATTCGCCTTTTTCACTTCCCATCCAAATCACCCATTTTGTGTCTAAAAGGTAGGAAGGAAGTAACACAGGTGCAAGCAGAACATTAATGAGGATTTCCAAAATTCCAATCCATTTTGGTGATCCAGTGCTGGGGGGCCCTCATTAAATGTTCTGCTTGCACCTGTTACTTCCTGCCTTTTAGACACAAAATAGGTGAATTGGGTGGGAAGTGAAAACAGCTAGGCACTTCTGAGGCATCAAACATAAAGCCCTCCTACGCTGGTGCTCAGTGTTGCCAAGGAAAGTAGCTATTGGCTGCTCAGAAAGTGGCGACGCTAGAAGCTGCTAGATGACATCACGCTAATTTGCATATTTAAAAAAACCTACGCGCTGTGTGTGTATCTGTGTGTGTATCTGTGTGAAGCACTGACAGGGAGAGAGAACGAGAGAGAAACCCTGGCAGCAGCCGCACCAATTTATTGCCAAATGCACTGGATTCAACACATTAACGTTGCTTAAGTTCACATGGTCAGAAAAAGTCGATTTGTCGCTAGTCGCTTTTGAGAAATAAAGTCTGAAAAGTAGCTAAATATAGCGACAAAGTCGCCAAGTTGGCAACACTGCTGGTGGTAGGCATTTAACACAAACTGAACCAGCTTAGGTGAATCACTTTGTCTGTAAACAGTTAACAATCTCAATCAGTGTTTCTCAAATCCTGTTGTTTTTATGAAACCATTTCAAACCCCATTGAATAAGCTCAACAATGCTTTGTCATCAAGCTAAAAGAGTTTTGCCCAACAGCGACGGCACTGTATGTCAGTAAGCTAAGCTTATGCTTCCTCTAACTAACTGAACAGACTATGGTGGTGTTTACATGGCTCCTGCTTTACTCAGTCACATTATTTGTCTTCATTGCTAGAATCACATTGTAGAATCACATTGTCCATGTAAACATGGTCAATACCCCTATTTCACATTACACCCAAAGCAGCCATTTTGTATAGAAGTAACACGATATAAAAAGGAAAGTGCATGCACTGACATAAATTGTATATAGCCTACAATTTAGCAGGACAACTGCTCGTATTTCTCCAATCACCTGCCTTTAGGGGGGACATCCGCCTATCATCGCTCGTTATTTTCCCGGAGTTTCCCTTTCCGTTTTGACCAGGTTTTCCCACCTTGAAGTACAGATGGGTAGGTGGGAGCATTTGAAAATTGCAGGAGTCAACTCGTCTGTTTTAAGAGACTCAAGTTGTTTACTGTTATAGAAGAGTAAAGAAACCAGAAAATATTCACAATTAAAAAGCTGGATTCAGAGATTCTTTTTTTAACGTTTTCTTAAAAAATAACTCAAAAGCAATTAAACGTTTACAACTAGTTAGTTGGCAGTTAATTTAATAGATGGCAAGTTAATTATTATTATATTAGCATTAATCGGTGCAGCTCTAGTAAACAGGTAATGCAGTCTCCATTAATTAGAAAACAAATCAGAACATTCTGCAGACATTTGACAGAAAAGACTAGCCCTATATCTAAGATTGTTTATATACTACAAAAAGTGTATTTCATTTTCGGCCTCTCCCAGATCACACAGGTGACACTTTCTATTCTCTCTAGTGTCCAGTTTCCACTGCCAGAGACAAGCTACCACATCTCAACTGGGCACAGACAGACCTACGTTACATTTACATCCCAGATGTGGGATTTACATCACAAAGTGGCAGATTTTCCTAAGAAGACCTCACAAAAACAGAACTACTGAAATAGGAAAAGCTTTTATAGCCATAACACACAGACACAGCAGGTGCATAAACAGGCAAAGAGAAATCCAATGAATAGTCTGATCAGACATTCCCCCCAACATGCTGGGCTGGCATCTATTTCCCAACACTGTAGATGTGTGCAGTATTGGTAAACTACTGCAGACCAATGGACCCATTTCAAGCAACCCTTTTTAGGTGCTAACAAAAACAGGAAGTAAAGCTGTACGCTAATACCATTAATTATGCTTCCATTCCGTTTAGGCGTCCCTGTGCCAGGTGCCCTCATTAATGCTAATGATTACACCTGCGTTATTAACTTACTGCTTTACCACCCCAAAAGGTTGATGTGAAATTAGCCTATGGTGGTAACTTATATACAGTCAATGGTGGTAACGTAACGTGACCTCTCTCAACACAGTACTATGCAGGTTGGGTTCATTCGTGGTATAATATAATAACGTCCAGTCTCTGGCTCAAATGGGGTATTACAGAGAGTCCTTCACTGGGACGTGGTGTCCAAAACAGCCCCTAACAAGTCAGACAGCAGTCTCCCTACACGGTTTCCTCTGAAACAGGATTTAAACCGTGTATGCAGTGTTACACCCAAACTCTGCACATCATTTGCAAACAGTTCCTACACGCTTGTGTGTGTTTGAGATGATTTCTCCCACAACACAACGCATACCTAATTACGCCATTTGTCTCGACATAAAAATGCACGCACTAACTAGCCACAACCCGCGGGATTCTCGGTGCAGGCAGCAGGCACAACGCCAAACAGCAGCTAGCCAGTCTCCAGCCTGTCTGCCCGCAGCCACAAAACGAAGGCAAAGATAGTTCAGAGAAACTTATAGTCATACGCAGCTGTTGTTGGCAGTGCTGTCTGAATGTGAGATGAGAAGAGAACTGTTATTTGGGGATTCGAAACAGGTAAGCTAGTCGTGGTTAGCAACTTCTCACAGAGGCACGGGCCTACTTCCGACATAGCGTTACTGTCAAGCAGCGAAACAAAGTCGTAACACACTCACTCATAACTGGGTAACATGTGTGTGCTGGCTGCAGAGTGGAACAAAAGTAATTCACAGACCGATATAGACTTTCAGTGTAGTTCAGATACCTGTTCAAATCACGCAGGACCTCTCCATTCTGCTGTGTCGGCCTGTCTGCTGATTTGTAAACAGTGGAGGATCAGGCGGATGTGCTGAAGCCCAGCTGACTGGTCATGTGACCACCGGGGCGCTGACGCTGCTGCTGCGTTCAGGTACCATACGTCACTTTTTTTTTGTTTTTTTTTTTGTTTTAATGGTTTCATGTGTGTGAAACCCATGACCAAAATAATACAGTCTGTTACTTTATTGGAATTCCAGTGAAAATAAATTACACTTTTTGCTGGGGACCCCCTCAAGTCTTGGGGGAATTCCAGGGGGTCCCCAGCAAACTGTTTAATTGTTAAACTTCAGCATTATTTCATTTACAAGAAGAAATCACAATTAGAGAATGTAGAAGAAAATAATGACTTTTTTTTTTACCATAGTTCCACTGTTATCTCTCTACCTATAATAGATTGCAGGAATTGGATATAGGAATTCTGGACAAAATCATATCCGGCAGTAAAATATTCTCAGATTTCTATCTAAGACCATTTGGACTAAATTAGGTGCCTTGATATGAAAAGGTTGAAAATCATTAGTCTAAAGAGCGCTTTGTTTTAACCAGCAGCTAAAATGCTTGTACAACAAAAGGCAAGCTGAAACAAGGAGAACAACAAATGTAGCTGACAGGTGATTTGTAACAGTGTTGATGATATGCATAGTTTAAACTGTGAAGGTCATGATGGAGGGGGAAAATCAGGAGTCCCTAGGGGAGGGGACATTAAATAGCATTGATGACCCAAAAATAGAGAGTGGGTGGGGGGTGGGGGGCACAACAAAAAAGCAATGATAATCATCATCATCATCATCATTACCATCATCATCATCATCACAAGCATGGCATTTCAAGAGCACCATTATCATTATTATTATAGCTAATATTACTGATGATGAGGCCTCCGTGGCCTCTCATTGGCCCTGACAGAGATATCGTCATGGAAACAGATGACAGAAAAGAGCATGGCTTTATTGAATTACTCCATAAAGCTATTCTGACCAAATGGGGCTTGAACGTTGCACCATGCATGCAGCTCAGGAAGAGTGCAAAGTCAGTGGAGAGATATGAGAGAGCGAGAGAGAGCGAGAGAGAGAGAGAGAGAGAGAGAGAGAGAGAGAGAGAGAGAGAGAGAGAGAGAGAGAGAGAGAGAGAGAGATGGAAACAGCTGTGCAGATGAAGAAACCAAAAGAAGAAAGAGGCAGAAAATAGAACACAGTGGCAGCATTGAGAGGCATGTGACTGTAAAGAGACACAGAGCACTGGTACAGAGGGAGATCAGCACAGAAGAATGTTGTCTAATGACTGGAAACAATGACACCAATTCACAGACGTCAGCCTAACCATATCAGAATAAATCATCGGACTACTAACACTGTAACACCCATAGTGGACCTACTGTATAGGACCCATTCATTAAATCTTTTATGAGTCTTTAATAAGCCCCATCTTTCTCACACTGCCCCAATACTTCCTTGAGTCTGTTTAGACGAATACACCCCACAGACGTCCCCATGTTCTTAACATCCTGACTGTACACAGACCTCCCCACGTTCTTAACATCCTGACTCTACACATTCAGAGTGGAACATCTTATCTGGTGATATCATGCCACTCCTACCTGGTTGCAGTTTAGAGGAAGAGAACCACCATCTTGATATCATTCAGCAAGCAGAAATGGCATGGCGGCCTGCCAGCTATCTCCCTGAATGCTCCCACAGATTCTATCGCCTACCATGTGGGTTTATTGAAGGGAAATATGATGCAACAAGGTTTGGTGAGAAAAGTGACACCCAAATATCTGATAAAGGGGCTCTAATCTATTAACTGTCTTTGCGCAGTGCCCAACATATTTTTCTGTCTTTTCAATAACTGAAATAGAGAGATGAAGTCAAGCTGAACGTTATCAGTCAACTCAAAACACAAAACAGATTTATTCATTATAGAGAATGTATGTGGGGATACAATATTTTCTTCTGGAAGAGCAGTTGATTAGGTGAAGTAACAAAAAATACAATAGTGAGTGAAATGTATCAAAATCAAAGCATTATCATTTATTTTAATTGTTTGTTTAGGTTAAATGTGTCCGCTGAGCCCCGGTCTTATATTTCTTGTCTTCAATCTTTCTTTCATGATGGCACATTAATCAACATGTACTTGGCTCCACAAAGCCATGTACACAGCAAAATGGGAATGTTCACTCGGTCAAAGGTCAAACCAAACTTTCCAATCAGCTCATAATCCATCTTTGTTTTGTCCCACTATGATGAGAAATCAGCAAAATCCTGCAGCCAGGAGATAAATAACTAGCCTGGGTAAACCCAGCCCCCAGTGACCTGCTCTCAGGCTCACCCTGCTTACAGTCACAAGGTGACTAGTGACTGGGAACTGAGAGAGCAGGTCACGTGGGGGCTGGGTTTACCTAGGCTAATAAATAACCTCCTTGTAAACATAAAATGTGTAACTTTCTGTATGTGACAGATTTACAAAACCATGCATGGATGGAAATATGTGAACGATTATGTGATCAGGAGATAATTATTTATTTTTAATAACCACTAACAAAAGTTGATATTATGAACAAAGGGAAGACAAAGAAACAAGAATGGACCCACTTACAGAGACATATCATTTTATATACCGCTTATCAGGTTGGTAACTGATCCATTGTTTGATCTATTCATTTATGAAACATGACAGTAAAAATGCTCTGGTTTCCCTGTAACATGAAGGGGTTAATTCTGAAACATTATATATTAATTGTGGAAAAATGTCACAATCTCAAATTCATCCATCAATATTTCAATATTCTTAAAAACGTGATGTTTCTGTCAGTAAAGATAACTCAGGGCCTTAATAGTGACCCATAATGTGCTTTACTTTCATCCCCAAAAGTTATTTTCTAAGAGCAGGCATCGATTCTTTCTGATGGGGGATATGCCATTAGGGAATGATCTCTTATATATAGGGTATGAAACAATTATGCTTTTTTATAATTCACATTTCATACAGAACAGAACCCGGAAACTTGATCATCGATACAGCAAAACATGGTCAAGGACAATATAAGAAATAACAGCGAGATTCCTGAAGGAAACGATCATCTAAGCTATGTATGGCTACGACAAAAACAGATTCAAAACACAAAGCACTCATCAAGCATAGTAAAAATAAACAACAATGAAGATATGATCATAGCGGGGGGAACAGATTGGCAGTGCCACTTCCCACAAGGCATTTCTGGCATGGACATTACTTACGAATCAGAGATTCAACCAATTCAAATGTCTCCTTATAAGCTGATGATATATGATCTGGGCCCCATTCATCCAGACACATATCTACACAGAGACCATGTGAAATAATGTTATAGTTTCTTATAGTCACAGTTATCTTCTGTCCAAGTGCATTAAGGATCCTCAAATCACAGCACAGTTTTCTAATCAAATTGGCTATGGTTAAATGTATTAGGTTTGATACGATGTTGCCAGTTTATTAACGTTACACTTTGAAGCAGTTTGGCTGGAGCTAGCTACAGTACTTCATAGTGTAGGTCTCTGGTTATACTGGCCGTATACAAATTCTGTGAAAGAATTCAATGAGTATCTTCCCACAACACGGTCTAAACAGATATAATGAGTCAGCTTTTAGTCTGTGCATAATCCTTTGAGACACACACCTTATAGGATACCAGTATGAAAACATGGTGAGTCAATTCTGTAACAGAGGCAGAGTTCAGAGAAGCAAAGCACCTCAGTGGCTCATAGGGAACATAATAGGGCTCATCTATGTTATGTCACTGGGTGGATTTGGGTTAGATATAGCTCTCTTGCTCCTCCTTCATAACGGGAACGGTCTGAGTGCTTACGTCAGACTCTTTCAAAATAGTTATTTCACTTCCTTCTTTTCTCTCCATTTCTGCCTCCTCTGTCTCTGCCTTTCGATGTGAATCCCCCTCCTCCGTGCACCCCTCCTCCCGTCCCTCAGCAGTCCTGTCTGCCTGAGCGAGGTCTGGCTCATCTGGGCTGTGACTGTGGCTCTGGTGGCGGTGCTGGCTGTGGTTATGGTGCTGACGCTGGCTCGTGACTTGTCCGTGGTCCTGGCTGTGGAAGAAGCTGAGGATGGTGCGTTGCGGCAGGCCTAGCTGAGCCGACAGCGTGTGGACCGCCTCCTCGTCCGGGTTGAGCCCCACATCCTGGATGAAGCTCTGCAAGATCCCCAGGGCCTCGTGGGACACCCTCAAGCCCTCACCTCTGACCTCATCCCCGCCCCCCATCTCGTTACCCGCCTCCACGCGGACCACAACCCTTCCTCGCTCTTCGTCTTTAAGGCCGGGCCATTCGGCGGCGAGCCTGTCCTTCTCCCAGCTGTCTCCGTCGACCGCCTCAGTGACTTTATCACCCGCGCCCCCGTCCCCCTCGTTGTTCTCCACACCCTTGTCCCTCGCCCTGCCAGTACAACCCCATTCCCTCCCCAAACTGCCCCAGTCCACTCTGCCCAAGGTGACCCAGTCCTGACTCTCCTCTCCTCTCTCACCGTTACTCTGTCTGCCCCGCAGCCGTAGTCTCAGGTGCCCCCAGCCCCTCTCCTCGCACTCAGCCGGAGATGCTGCGCATGGTTGCCGTGGAGACAGGTGAGGTCCTGCCTCGGGCTGATGGGCCTGAGGGGTCGGGGGTTGAAGTTGGTGTTGCTGCGGCAACGGAGAGTGGTGTTGGTACTGAGAGAGAGAGAAAGAGCAAGACAGTTATTCAAGTATGATGTAAGAAACCAATGTGGAAGTTGAGAATTGACATAATTCAACTGATATCATGAAATAGAATTGTAATTTCAATTCCCTATATGAGAGCACAATGTATGATACAATTCAAATTAAATAATCACATTTTCATGTATTATTTATTTCTTATCATTATTTATTATTTATGTATGTATGTATGTATGTATGTATTTATTTATTTATTTATTTATTTATTTATTTATTTATGTATTTATGTATTTATTTATTTATGTATTTATTTATTTATTCATTCATTCATTCATTCATTTATTTATGTATTTATTTATTTATGTATTTATTTATTTATGTATGTATGTAATTTCAGGCTGCCATACTTGGTCTAGTGTCCATATTACATTTTCAATATTGCCCAACATTATTGTGCTTATAGCTGTGTATTGCAGAATAGAACGGACTCTGAGCTACTCTCCACAGATTCCCAGTTCCCCAGCCATAAACGGCCTGCATGTGTATAGGGGAAAAAACAATGTGATAAAGAACCTTTTTCCACCATTATGTTAACTGTGCTAGAATTTAATAATGAATCAACATCCATCTTATTTGAAGTGGTCATCTCTCTGTTTATTCTAATTATTATTTTGGAAACATCACACAGTCATTGTTGTGGTGTTGACTGCACTCACAGATACATCTTTAATGTGACATCTTTTCCTTGGATTTTCTGTTGATGAAGTTTGAGTTTCTGTACTGTAGGTGGCGCTCTTTTCTTTGTCTGTAACTGTGACTATCACTGCTCATGCTAACTGCCAGTTCTTCTATTTACTCCAAACAAACCATTGTTGCAGGGGTTTTCCCAGGAAAGAGCTAGCAGACTGTTCAGAACAGCAAATGTAAAAACCTTTCATGAACATGATGGCAATGTGTTTACAGTATGTGGGTCCCTGGTCACGTGTTTGTTTTTCCTCCCCAGCCTCACCAGTGCAGCGTCGGTGCTGAGCAGCAGCAGTCTGTCACTGGGGTGCTGCTGGGCCGTGCTCTCCTGTTCGTAGATGGCGTCCCGTTCACTCTGGGCCAGGCTGAGGAAGCGGCGGATCAGACACAGGTTCTCCCACAGCGTGCGGTTCTCTGGGCTCGGATCCTCCTTCCAGCGCAGCAGCTCACACAGCCAACCCTGCAGAGGAGGACACACACTTAAACTGTCAGGAAGTCACCGACTAACCCTCTTTTATAAGAACTAACCTTTTATAAGAACTAACCCTCTTTTATAAGAACTATGCCTCTTTTATAAGAGCGTTATTGAGATGGAGAGAGTCTGTCCTTCAACCGGACGAGGTCAAACCCCCATGTCAGCCAATATACACCATCCTGAAGTGCCCCATCAGCCAGACAGTGAATCACAGTGAGCTCCAGTATTCACTTGTTTCCACTTCCAAACCATTTGGTGATCCAGTGCCGGGGCCCTCGTTACAGGTTTGCGTGCACCTGTGTTACTTCCTGCATTTTAGACACAAAATGGGTGAATTGGGTGGGAAGTGAAAAGGCCTCATTGCTGCTGGTCTGTATGACCTGTGACCTCCCTGTACAGGAGAAAGCCAAAAGAGAATCTTCCTATGGTGATCAATCAGAATGTATTCACTTTACAGCAAAAGGCACTTAAACTACCTAATGTCCCGCCATAATAATCACCATGATATATTAAACATAGCCAGTTATGCTAATGACGTCATTCATTAAGCAAATTAATCCATTAATTAGCAAATATTTCTATGTCAACACGAACACATGTCTTCACACAACACATGGGAGGTATTAATATGCACTTGTGAATATTAATGGGCGGTATTAATATGCACTCTGAATATTAAGGCATTAAGGAATTATAGCATTATAGAATTATAATTATAGCTGATTCAAGAAATCAGTGTTTCCTAATTATTATGTAAATTTATGTGGCAAAGGTGCTCCAAAATCTAATCAGATCATATACTCTATAGGGGGAACCTGTGCAAGTATGAAGTTTCTATTATTGGTCTTGCGTTATTGTCCCACATACCATAAACACACTCTCCTATCTTCCCTGTGGGAAATAGAATGTGATAAAAATGGAGATATGAGTTTGAATCCTGAAACAAACTTGGGGGAAAAGTGAAAACTAAAAACACGTGCCTTTCCTTGGCTTCAACAATGACTGTCAATTGATTCACCAGTTGTTCGTGTGGAGAAACAGGACTGTGGTTGTACAGAGAGGCTCCCAGCCTCCCAGGTGTGAAGGTGTGTGAAGCAGAGCGCTGCGTCCGCAGGTGACCTTCCCATGGTGAAGGTAAATTCATTCAAATCCAGTCCATGCTGTAAAAACTCCTTGTCTATTTCCTGTGTCTAACCTCAAAATATACCAACAGAAAAAAATAATAATAATAAAAAAAACTTGGTGAAGGGCAGCTTGCCAATTTCCTTTTCGAAGAAGGAAAAACTACACTCACAGCAAAGCCCAAAGATCACAGTGGATTTTCTTATTAGCTAGAATTCTTTCTGCATCAGTAGGAGAGAAACTTGTGAGTGGCAGATTGAGGAACGGAAAGCCAAGCTAGTTTCGGATTCATGAACTGGAATATAAGCATGTGTGCAAGCAGGCAGGCAGGCAGGCAGGCACACACACACACACACACACACACACCACACACACACACACACACACACACACACACACACACGTGCGCGCGCGCGCACACACACACACACACACACACACACACACACACACACACACACACACACACACACACACACACACACCTGGCTGTAGCCCAGCTCTAGTACACAATGCCATCCAGATGCACAGTGCAGATAGAGCAGAGAGATCCAACATGGCTGTGCCTGCCAAGCAGCCGTGCACAGTTACTGAGGGGGTAATACAGAGAGAGAGAGCGACAGAGAGAGAGGAGAGAGCGAGAACAGAGTAAAATGGAAGGCCAGTGAAGAGAGAGAAAGAACCTCAGGGGTTTTGGACCACCTGTCTGTGCTGGCATGACCGCTGAATGACCCCTAAACATCCTTATGAGTAGAGAGAGGGGGAAGTTATAAAGAGAAGATGGCAAGAGAGAGAGAGAGATAGGGAGAGAGACACAGAGACAGAGAGAGAGATAGAGAGGGTGATGGGAGTTATACAAGAGAGGAAGAGAAAATGAGACAGCTGAAATCCCCCCATTCCATGAAGGGAAATTATCCTAAAACAAAAGGCAATAACAAGCTTATGGCGCTGCCATAAAAACGAGAACAATAAACATTCAAATCATCTCTCTGTGTGTATGTGTGTGTGTGTGTGTGTGTTTGTACATACAGTACATGTCTATGTGCCTTTTGTGCACAAAAGTACGCGGTGTATACAGTATGTGTGTGTATGTACTGTATGTGTGCGCCTGTGCATGTGTTTGTGTATGGTGATTATTAAGCCGGCCCGGTAATTTAGGACAATAGCAGTCTGATGCAGTGATGATAGTCCTCTGTAGAGTACAGCTGCTGCTTGATTATCTGGGCTTTCCTCCACACACAGTACCGTCCACCAGCTGTATTCATGGACTCACCATGGATCCATTACAACAATAAAGCCATAGGAACAATAGAGCACCGCAGGGATGACGTATTTTTGTAGGCCAACCCCGGAAGTTAGCATCACGCCGGTTCCCTCGTATGATTTCTGAAGCGTAAATGCTCTGGCCAAAAATCACAATCGGCAAAAATCACAATTGCTTATTAAAAAAGAAAAATCAAAAATAGTGTTCATTTGTGAAGATTATCTGGCTGAACACAAACCCTCTCAGTTTCATAAATTCTGTGAACCACAGACCTTATTTCAGGCATCTAACCAAAATCCCCATACAAAAAAAGAGACAAAAAAAAAAAAACATTGACTTTGACACGAGGGAACCAGGCGATGCTAACTCCTGGGTTTTAGGACTCATTCCTGCAGCATTCTATTGGGGGAAATGTGTGTGTGTGTGTGTGTGCGTGTGCGTGTGCGTGCGTGTGCATGTATGTTTACCTGACTCTTGGAGACGGCCACCTTAGCGAACATGGCCTGAGACACCTTGGCTCTCTTCATCTCGTGCTGAATCTCCTCGTAGATAGACGCGCTGACGTTGAGAACGCAGCTCTCTGTCCGCAAACCTCTGTCTCCCGTGACTGGGGACAGTCTCGCCTAGAGAGAGAGAGAGAGAGAGAGAGAGAGAGAGAGAGATGGACAAGGCAACTGAATTGAAAGAGGAGTTACAGTAAGCACACAACGTAACGGAGCGATGGAGCAGGTGAGAGGAATCCAGAATAGCAGAGGGAGGACGTGATGAGAAAGAGAATAGGAGAGACTCACTGAAGAGATGGCTAGGGGAAGCCGAGAGGGCCAATCTTCTGCCTTGACACAATTTACCTCATCTTTCCAGGACTGCAGCACCAGAAAAACACAAGAGTACAAGGAACAAATTCTATTTACTCTTGTTACTCGGGGGCAGCTTTTTTCTGCACTTGTACTTTTTCAAATGAGTATCGTTTCACTGAAAAACAATGCCTGTTTTGCAGGCATTCGTTTAGCTCGACAGTTGAGAGTTGATTTGAGCTAAGTTGTGGACCAGTGATGTCACTCATGCACAGGTGACATAATTGGTCGACAACTTAACTCAAATCAACTCTCAATGAGAGAGGTTTTGTGGGTGGAGTTAGTTAGTGTCATGTATTTGCTTGGTGAGTGACGATGACGCTGTCACTGTGCGAGCACTGAGCAACGCCCGCCCATTTGCACATGCACTATCCAGTAATCCCCAACCTGTGGGCCGTGGCCCTCTGGTGGTCCGCGGAGGTATTGCAAGTGGGCTGCCAAATCATTACACACTACCAGCGAGCTACCGCAAAAAAAAAGTGCCAAAGGCAGCATTGGCACTTTTCTACACCTCCACCGTTGAGTCCATCCTCACCTCCTCTGTCACCGTCTGGTACAGTATGCTGCTGCCTGCCAAGGACATCTCCAGGCTGCAGCACATCATCCGCCATGCTGAAAAGGTGGTTGGATGCAGCCTTGCCATCCTTTCAAGACCCACACACTGCCAGGGCGCTAAAGCTGCCCCCCATGGCAGAAGACTGATGTCTGGCAGTACCAGAACCTCGCCACACAGGGACAGTTTCTTCCCAACTGCCATCCGCCTCTTCAACGAGACCCCAAAGCCCCCATAAATCAGGACTCCCCCGACTGAGCACAACCGCCTCAGTAACGGACATTATTATCCCACGGCACTATCATACACCCCCCCCCCTAGTTTAAGTACATGTAGTTCACTCCTCCCATAACATCACAGTATGTAAGCCTCTGTTCTGACCTGAGTGGGCCTGGGCAGTGTGTTGCTGCAGGGCGATGTGTTCTGACCTGAGTGGGCCTGGGTGGTGTGTTCCTGCAGGGCGGTGTGATCTGACCTGAGTGGGCCTGGGTGGTGTGTTGCTGCAGGGCGGTGTGATCTGACCTGAGTGGGCCTGGGTGGTGTGTTGCTGCAGGGCGGTATGTTCTTCTGACCTGAGTGGGCCTGGGTGGTGTGTTGCTGCAGGGAGGTGTGATCTGACCTGAGTGGGCCTGGGTGGTGTGTTGCTGCAGGGCGGTGTGATCTGACCTGAGTGGGCCTGGGCAGTGTGTTGCTGCAGGGCGGTGTGATCTGACCTGAGTGGGCCTGGGTGGTGTGTTGCTGCACTACCTGAGTGGGCCTGGGCGGTGTGTTGCTGCAGGGGGGTGTGATGCCTGTCAGGCTCCTCTCCCTCTCCTCCTGGTAGATGCGCTCCCTCTCGGCCTCGGGCAGCAGCAGGAAGCTGTGCATGGCCCGCAGGTTGACCAGCAGAGACTGGGACGCATGCTTAGGGTCCTCCTCCTTCCGCAGGATCTCCGACAGCAGGCCCTGGTGTTTGAAGAACATTTGATCAAAGATACAGCGGTGAGTTAACCTGACGCTGCAAGATGGTTGGTTTCACATAACCATCTGGGAAGTCATTCGGGAAACTGTTTCAAAGGGGCAGGCACTTTTCAGAAAGTACTTGGCAGGTGATTGGATGAACCATCTGTCTATCACCGTCTGGCTTTTTTGATGCCTTGAAATTGATAATGAAACTTTTGAAATGGTGCAGTTGCAGGTTGTTAGTACCAGACAATATTGCACATGCTTACTGATTTAGCTGAGTGTGGTGCTTGACACATTGAGCATCACACATGCCGGAGATACCACGATACATTTCACCTCAAACATTTTGGAAGATCCCACCTGCTTTCATACAGATGACACAGGTGTCATGTTCCTAATATGCCTTAGGCATAATAGCATTAGGCAAATGTTCCTCACAGCCAACACTGGATCCCCTTCAAACAGACACCTGGACAAGTCCCCACAGGTTACCATTTAACAGCTAGAGACAACAATTAGATTAACATCCAGAGCTATTAAAGCACACTACAGTAGTTGCCGGTAGAGACAGAATTATTTTGGCTGCGTCTGTCTACGAAAGGAAGGCCTTCAAACATCACACGGACGTCCTTTCTGACTAAATCCTGATTCCACGCTTGCATGAGCGGAACGTCGTGTATTCTTATTCAAATCATGGATCGTTATAAGTCTGTGGATCCAGCCACCGAACGCCTCCTTCCAAATAGATGGAGACTTAACGTGCATCACCAATTGACAAATGCCTCCCTCACTTCTAGCTGGCATCTTGGCATCGTGCCCGCCTGCCACCAGAGCACCTTGGTCTTGGCGGTGTGGAAACATGGGGGTGGATAATAACTGGCTCTGCTTATTATGATGAAAATGATAATGACGGTAATAATAATAACAATGGGCTGAGCCTGTCCTCTTGAGTCCCATTTCTGTAGGCATGCTGGTGTATGTGTGTGATGATGGACGCAGATAGCGTTGCATTTTAGTGTACGAGGCGATGGCACGGGGAGATTTGGATGGGGAAACGAGGGAGACGGACGGACGGACAGAGAGAGAGAAAGAGAGAGAGAGATTTGAGAAGAAATAAAAGATGGACGCTTAGCGAGAGGGAGAGATTAAACGGATGGAAGGGCTGCCAGAGGGAAAGGTGGCAAATGGAGGGAGAGAGTGAGGCAGAGGAAGAGGTAGAGAGGGAGACAGCATCTCTCCAAGGGGATGTGATTAGTTGGCCCAGCAGCTGCTTCAGTGTTGGCACCAGCTTCATGCTGCAGAGAGCTGGCACCGGCACACACACACACACACACGCGCCCGTACACACACACACACACACACACACACACACACACACACACACACACACACACACACACACACACACACACAGACACGTGTGTGTGTGCAGGCACGCACGTACACACACACACACACACACACACACACACACACACATGCACAGGGGGAGGGAGGGGGCACTGCAGCAAAGGCCACGCTGATGTGCCAACCACCAAACATTCACAGAACAGACACTTGCCTACTGCCGCCACACCAGGAAAGACTTCCAGAAGATAATCACCACACCAGGAAAGACTTCCAGAAGATAATCACCACACCAGGAAAGACTTCCAGAAGATAATCACCACACCAGGAAAGACTTCCAGAAGATAATCACCACACCAGGAAAGACTTCCAGAAGATAAACACCACACCAGGAAAGACTTCCAGAAGATAATCACCACACCAGGAAAGACTTCCAGAAGATAATCACCACACCAGGAAAGACTTCCAGAAGATAATCACCACACCAGGAAAGACTTCTAGAAGATAAACACCACACCAGGAAAGACTTCCAGAAGATAATCGCCACACCAAGAAAGACTTCTAGAAGATAATCACCACACCAGGAAAGACTTCCAGAAGATAATCACCACACCAGGAAAGACTTCCAGAAGATAATCACCACACCGGGAAAGACTTCCAGAAGATAATCGCCACACCAGGAAAGACTTCCAGAAGATAAACACCAGCAAACAATTGCCTCCTCTTATGAATTTTAACCCCCCTGGTTCCCACTACCGTCTCCATTCCCCAATGCACCATCTATCGCTCTCTACCACCTCCTGCTCCCCCCCTCACGCCCTCTCTCCCATACCTGGGTCCTGTTGAAGGCCACGCGGGCGAAGACGGCCTGGGAGATGGCCGCTCTCTTCAGCTCCTCCCTCACCCAATGGTAGATATCGCAGGACACGTCCGATGGCCCTGCGGACAACCCAGCCGACGGCTGGTTTTGCGGGCCAGGCGGAGGCGGGCCGCACTGGGCCTGCTGCGGGGCCTGCAGGTCAGAACCGTTGGGAAGCACCATGGGGGGAGCCCTCCCTACGGGGGGGTGGTTGAGATACTGCTGCTGGGAGGGCGAGAGGCCCTGGCTGGCTAGCATGCGGCTCACGGCGTACTGCTGGTTGAGGAACTGAGCCATCACCAGCTGCTGGCTGACCAATTGCGGGCTGAGGGGCGCGGCCACCAGGCCGGGCGGGCGGAGGGCGAGGGGGGAACGCCCGCAAACGTTGGCTACGCCTCCGTGAGGGAAGAGCAGGGTCGGCTCCGCTGTGCTACCTGGGATTGGCTGCTGGGTGATGGTAATGTGAGCTGAGTGGTCCGAGAAACTGTCAATCTCTGTAGGGGAGGTGTGTTGAGGGGAGCGGAAAATGAAAACAAAGACACATGTAAAGAATTATAAACGGAGTGGATATTAACGGAACAGTCCACGCCAAAATGAAAATTCTGTCATTATGATGCCAGTTGAAACACAGGTTAAAGGAGAATTTTGTTTTTTTTTAACCTGGATCCCTCTCCTCACATTAATTATTATCCACAGGCCAGTGGCAGGAAAGTCTCGCGGGACTTGATGAGATTTGGTCTCACTGACCCGACAGGCGGAAATGATGCCTGTAACTACCGCTGAACAGAGCCCGGGGGAGAATTAGCAGTCTGATCGTTCCTTAGGGATCCGATTCTGACGATATGGGTCAAAAAAGGGAATAAAACTGTCTATTTACATGGATGAAAAGCACGCTGCTACGTGGCCCCCACGAAGCTCCGTTCTAGGACTGGCTTGCACACGATTGATCTCAAAACAACGCCTAAGACGGCCAAAAACGCTGCGGAGAACACTGGGTGAGTCGTCAGATAATAATTCATGTGAGGAGAGGGATCCAGGTTAAAAAAAAACGAAATTCTCCTTTAAGTTTGTCCATATAACACACAGGGAGGCTGCCAGCACAACTCCATAGCAGCCTTCTCCAAAACCATTAAAGTGAATGGGAACCAGTTCTTCAGAGTTCCTACTTTAAATAAAATACATTATACAGTATTTACACCATAATTGAGTGCAAATCTACAGCCGATTGATTTGCAACCTGCAACACATAATGGTGTGTGTGTATAGGTCTTTCTATTCATAGTGTGGTTGATTGTTTGTTTTTGTTAGTTTTGGAACTCTGAAGAACAGGTCCCCATTGACTTCAGTTGTTTTGGAGAAGGCTGCTATACAAAGTTGTGCTGGCAACCTTATCTTCAACTTATCTACCAATGGTTATGATCTGCCCCTGGTTTACAGGCTTGGTTTGAGATCCCTCACCCTGGAAGCATTTGGTCTTCTTGAAGTGCTTGTACCATCGGCCAAAATCGTGACACTTGGCTGCCGAGACGTTTGCATAGTAAGTGCTGTTCACAATAGAGGAGATCATACTCTGAAACAGAGGGGAGAAGACAATAGAAATTCATTACATTCTCCAAGTGGCTGCTCTGGGCTGCCTGGGTGTCTCAGCTGTTCACACATCTGATATTAATGAACTCCGATCTGTGTTATTAAAAAGACCCCCAGGTAAATAGGATAATAAAGACAGATGAGTGTGTCAGTGTGTGCGTGGCGCGCACGTGTGTGTGTGTGTGTGTCTGAGAGAGAGAGAGAGAGAGAGAGAGAGAGAGAGAGAGTAATCAAACAAAAGAGTAGAGGTCGTCAGAGAGTAGTCACGTCTTTCTCTTTCTCTCTCTCTCTCACACACACACACACACACACACACACACACACACACACACACACACACACACACACACACACACACATGCACCTACACACACCTACATGCACACACAGTTTTCCCCTAAGACCATCTTGTGCAATCTTTACATCTGATTACACCTTTCATCTTCTCATATTTATTTTAATCTGCTTCTCGCAAACAAGAGAGGGGAAGAGAGAGAGAGAGGGGAAGAGAGAGAGGGAGAGAGAGAGAGGGGGGAAGAGAGAGAGGGAGAGAGAGAGAGGGGGGAAGAGAGAGGGAGAGAGAGAGAGAGAGAGAGAGAGAGAGAGAGAGAGAGAGAGGAGAATAGAGAGAGACAGAGAGAGAGAGAGAGAAAGAGATGGGGGAGGGGAGACGGGCTGGTATCTGATCTTGTAACACAGCAGAAAAGGAAAGGGGTCTGAAGAGGCAGATTGTGAGTGATGTCTCTTGATCAGACTGTAGATGGTCCTCTGCACCCCCAGGCAAAATAACACAGGCTATGTTGAATATGATAAATATTCATCCAGAGAGCATCACCAAATACTGCATGATTTATATAGAATTATTTGTGCAACTGTGTAGGTGTGTGTGTGTGTGTGTGTGTGTGTGTGTGTGTGTGTGTGTGTGTGTGTGTGTGTGTGTGCATGTGTGTGCATGTGTATGTGTGTGTGTGTGTGTGTGTGTGTGTGTGTGTGTGTGTGTGTGTGTGTGTGTGTGTGTGTGTGTGTGTGTGTGTGTGTGTGTGTGTGTGTGTGTGCGCGTGTGCGTGCATTCATAAAACACACAAGAATTGGACCTTAAAGCTAGACTTGGATGTGAAACTGCTGCATCACCCGATATGCGGAAAAAACTAAAGCTGAAATACCAAGGAGGGGAAGTGATGGACAGATCAGTCAGACAGAGAGATAGGATGAGAGATAGGCTGACACGCAGAGAGGTTGCCAGTACAGAGCAGTGAGACAGACAGGTAGGCAGTACAGAGCAGTGAGACAGACAGGCACACAGGTAGGCAGTACAGAGCAGTGAGACAGACAGGTAGGCAGTACAGAGCAGTGAGACAGACAGGTAGGCAGTACAGAGCAGTGAGACAGACAGGCACACAGGTAGGCAGTACAGAGCAGTGAGACAGACAGGCACACAGGTAGGCAGTACAGAGCAGTGAGACAGACAGGCAGACAGGTAGGCAGTACAGAGCAGTGAGACAGACAGGTAGGTAGTACAGAGCAGTGAGACAGACAGGCAGACAGGTAGGCAGTACAGAGCAGTGAGACAGACAGGCAGACAGGTAGGCAGTACAGAGCAGTGAGACAGACAGGCACACAGGTAGGCAGTACAGAGCAGTGAGACAGACAGGCAGACAGGTAGGCAGTACAGAGCAGTGAGACAGACAGGTAGGTAGTACAGAGCAGTGAGACAGACAGGCAGACAGGTAGGCAGTACAGAGCAGTGAGACAGACAGGCAGACAGGTAGGCAGTACAGAGCAGTGAGACAGACAGGCAGACAGGTAGGCAGTACGGAGCAGTGAGACAGACAGGTAGGCAGTACAGAGCAGTGAGGCAGACAGGCACACAGGTAGGCAGTACAGAGCAGTGAGACAGACAGGCACACAGGTAGGCAGTACAGAGCAGTGAGACAGACAGGCACACAGGTAGGCAGTACAGAGCAGTGAGACAGACAGGTAGGCAGTACAGAGCAGTGAGACAGACAGGCACACAGGTAGGCAGTACAGAGCAGTGAGACAGACAGGCAGACAGGTAGGCAGTACAGAGCAGTGAGACAGACAGGCAGACAGGTAGGCAGTACAGAGCAGTGAGACAGACAGGCAGACAGGTAGGCAGTACGGAGCAGTGAGACAGACAGGTAGGCAGTACAGAGCAGTGAGGCAGACAGGCACACAGGTAGGCAGTACAGAGCAGTGAGACAGACAGGCACACAGGTAGGCAGTACAGAGCAGTGAGACAGACAGGCACACAGGTAGGCAGTACAGAGCAGTGAGACAGACAGGCACACAGGTAGGCAGTACAGAGCAGTGAGACAGACAGGCACACAGGTAGGCTGTATAGAGCAGTGAGACAGACAGGCAGACAGGTAGGCTGTATAGAGCAGTGAGACAGACAGGCACACAGGTAGGCAGTACAGAGCAGTGAGACAGACAGGCAGACAGGTAGGCAGTACAGAGCAGTGAGACAGACAGGCAGACAGGTAGGCTGTATAGAGCAGTGAGACAGACAGGCACACAGGTAGGCAGTACAGAGCAGTGAGACAGACAGGCACACAGGTAGGCAGTACAGAGCAGTGAGACAGACAGGCACACAGGTAGGCAGTACAGAACAGTGAGACAGACAGGCAGACAGGTAGGCAGTACAGAGCAGTGAGACAGACAGGCAGACAGGTAGGCAGTACAGAGCAGTGAGACAGACAGGCAGACAGGTAGGCAGTACAGAGAAGTGAGACAGACAGGCAGACAGGTAGGCAGTACAGAGCAGTGAGACAGACAGGCACACAGGTAGGCAGTACAGAACAGTGAGACAGACAGGCACACAGGTAGGTAGTACAGAGCAGTGAGACAGACAGGCACACAGGTAGGCAGTACAGAGCAGTGAGACAGACAGGCAGACAGGTAGGCAGTACAGAACAGTGAGACAGACAGGCAGACAGGTAGGCAGTACAGAGCAGTGAGACAGACAGGCACACAGGTAGGCAGTACAGAGCAGTGAGACAGACAGGCACACAGGTAGGCAGTACAGAACAGTGAGACAGACAGGCACACAGGTAGGCAGTACAGAGCAGTGAGACAGACAGGCACACAGGTAGGCAGTACAGAACAGTGAGACAGACAGGCACACAGGTAGGCAGTACAGAGCAGTGAGACAGACAGGCACACAGGTAGGCAGTACAGAGCAGTGAGACAGACAGGCACACAGGTAGGCAGTACAGAGCAGTGAGACAGACAGGTAGGCAGTACAGAGCAGTGAGACAGACAGGCACACAGGTAGGCAGTACAGAGCAGTGAGACAGACAGGCACACAGGTAGGCAGTACAGAGCAGTGAGACAGACAGGCACACAGGTAGGCAGTACAGAGCAGTGAGACAGACAGGCACACAGGTAGGCAGTACAGAGCAGTGAGACAGACAGGCACACAGGTAGGCAGTACAGAACAGTGAGACAGACAGGCACACAGGTAGGCAGTACAGAGCAGTGAGACAGACAGGCACACAGGTAGGCAGTACAGAACAGTGAGACAGACAGGCACACAGGTAGGCAGTACAGAGCAGTGAGACAGACAGGCAGACAGGTAGGCAGTACAGAACAGTGAGACAGACAGGCACACAGGTAGGCAGTACAGAGCAGTGAGACAGACAGGCAGACAGGTAGGCAGTACAGAGCAGTGAGACAGACAGGCAGACAGGTAGGCAGTACAGAGCAGTGAGACAGACAGGCAGACAGGTAGGCAGTACAGAGCAGTGAGACAGACAGGCAGACAGGTAGGCAGTACAGAGCAGTGAGACAGACAGGCAGACAGGTAGGCAGTACAGAGCAGTGAGACAGACAGGCAGACAGGTAGGCAGTACAGAGCAGTGAGACAGACAGGCAGACAGGTAGGCAGTACAGAGCAGTGAGACAGACAGGCAGACAGGTAGGCAGTACAGAGCAGTGAGACAGACAGGCAGACAGGTAGGCAGTACAGAGCAGTGAGACAGACAGGCACACAGGTAGGCAGTACAGAGCAGTGAGACAGACAGGCAGACAGGTAGGCAGTACAGAGCAGTGAGACAGACAGGCACACAGGTAGGCAGTACAGAGCAGTGAGACAGACAGGCACACAGGTAGGCAGTACAGAGCAGTGAGACAGACAGGCACACAGGTAGGCAGTACAGAACAGTGAGACAGACAGGCAGACAGGTAGGCAGTACAGAGCAGTGAGACAGACAGGTAGGTAGTACAGAGCAGTGAGACAGACAGGCAGACAGGTAGGCAGTACAGAGCAGTGAGACAGACAGGCAGACAGGTAGGCAGTACAGAGCAGTGAGACAGACAGGCAGACAGGTAGGCAGTACAGAGCAGTGAGACAGACAAAAATAGATGGCAGCAGTGGAGGCAGCAGGGCTCTTTAAGAGATAGCCATCTCTTCCTATTTCTCTCTCTCGCTCTTAGCACACACACACACACACACACACACACACACACACACACACACACACACACACACACACACACACACACACACACACACACACACACACCTTATCTTCCTTAGCATCTGGACTTCCTGTCTAGATTTTGGACCACACGCTTACTCACTCTCACACACCAAGGTAAGCTCCAACCCCCCCCCCCCCCCCCCCCCCCTCCCTCCACACACACACGCACGCACGCACGCACACACACACACACACACACACACACACACACACACACAGGACTTGGAAGGACGAGCACGATCTGTCTACACACTCTAAACTTCAGGCTTATTCCTGTTCATCTTTGCGGCATGCATGCTCTATGCAGCACAGTCCTGTGTGTGACAGTCATTTTTTGCAAGTCCAAGTCAAGTCTTAAGTAGGGATGTTCGATATTGGCTTTTTTACCGATATCCGATATCCGATAATGTCCAACTCTTAATTTCCGATACCGATATCAACCGATATCAACCGATACCGATATAAGCGGGCTTTTTTTCCACCAAAATTTCACGTAACAAGTTACATAATGTAGCTTAATGTAGCTGAAGAGTTTAATATATAATATGCATGTTGTGTTAAAGTTGTAAGTGTTAGAGAAGCGAGCTTGTGACCAGAAGGTCGTCGGTTCAATCCCCGGGACCGGCAGGATAAATCTGGGTGGGGAAAGTGAAAAGGCAGCGCTTGCCCCTCCCTCATTACCACCACTGAGGTGCCCTTGAGCAAGGCCCTTAACCCCAACCGCTCCAGTGGAGCTGCCCAGTGGCCAACAGATCAGACTGTGGTTGTACTGGTCAGCTTCCAGGTATGAATGTGTGTGTGAATGTGAACAGGGCACTCCTGAAAAAGAGAGCATTGCTCTCAGTGAGACTCCCCCTGTATTTAAAAAAAAAAAAAAAAAAAAAAAAAAATCGGCATGAAAACCGATACCGATATTTTCCGATATTGATTTTTTTATGCTAATATCGGCCGATAATATCGGTAGGCCGATAATATCGGACATCCCTAGTCTTAAGTCTTTGGTCACAAGTCCAAGTCAGGTCTCAAGTCTCTTATGGATGAGTGTTGCCATCCGGTCTGCTTAGAACACTGCAATAGCTAAAATGAAGGGATTCAAACCATCTACTGTATTATCCTCACTCCTTTATCTATTAGCATACATTACACTAGTATCAGCATTTATTCACGAGTCCCAAATCGCAGGTCCGAGTTGAGTCTCAAGTCTGAAGACTCTCTCATCAAGTCTCTCATCAAGTGTCAAGTCACTGTGCGTGTGACTTAAGGGCGACTCAAGTCCAAGTCCAAGTCCCCATCTCTGGTGTGTGTGTGTGTGTGTGTTGTACCTGTGACAGGGGGCACTCCTTGGTGTGTGTGTGTGTGTGTTGTACCTGTGACAGGGGGCACTCCTTGGTGTGTGTGTGTGTGTGTGTGTGTGTGTGTGTGTGTGTTGTACCTGTGACAGGGGGCACTCCTTGGTGTGTGTGTGTGTGTGTGTGTGTGTGTGTGTGTATGTGTGTGTGTGTGTGTGTGTGTGTGTGTGTGTGTGTGTGTGTGTGTGTGTTGTACCTGTGACAGGGGGCACTCCTTGGTGTGTGTGTGTGTGTTGTGTGTGTGTGTGTGTGTGTGTGTGTGTGTGTGTGTGTGTGTGTGTGTTGTACCTGTGACAGGGGGCACTCCTTGGTGTGTGTGTGTGTGTGTGTGTGTGTGTGTGTGTGTGTGTGTGTGTGTGTGTGTGTGTGTGTGTGTGTGTGTGTGTGTGTGTGTTGTACCTGTGACAGGGGGCACTCCTTGGCCAGGGAGCTCTGGTTCATGTCCTTGAGGAGCTCCTTCAGAGCGTTCCTCACTGTGGAGTGACTCCACTGTTCTGCTGGCAAGTCCTCCAGCTGGGGACAGCTGTAGACAGAGAGCAGGTGGTTTTGAAAATGACACTAAAAACACACACTTTGGAAAAAAAAAATAATGTTATCGCTTGAGTTGTGTTGATGGAATGATTTGAACTACCTTCTCAGTTTAAAATGATGTGACACAAAACAGATGTAGCCCAAATCTAAAGGACATGGATTCAATCTTGAGATAATAATGAAACATAAAACAGATAGACTACAGTATAGTCTATAAATAGTTATGCCCCAGCCTTAATTACTCCTGAGACCCAGCAATTCATTTGTGTCACACTGTAGTGGACACACTGTAGTGGACACACTGTAGTGGACACACTGTAGTGGACACACTGTAGTGGACACACTGTAGTGGACACACTGTAGTGGACACACTGTAGTGGACACACTGTAGTGGACACACTGTAGTGGACACAACTCTCTGATCTTCATTTCAACAACCATATAGCTATCATGATAGTGAAACCTGTCGCAGTGTGTAGAGACACATCCTGGCCTTTTTCAGTCACATTTGTTGGGTGGTAACCATGACGACACGACAGATGCCTTAGTTGCCTCTTCCAAATGCCATCTACACAAAAAAATGGTACGGGTGCAAGAAAGATAAGTGTTTAAACGGTGCAGATATGACGGTGTTTCTGCAGATAAGGGCGTTTTCACACCTGATAGTCAGCTTCCTTGCTTCACACCTGATGCGAGAATGATACATTGGTGGTCAGCTGATTCGGTTCACTTTCACACAGGCAAAAACGGGTTGCCAAGCCTGCCTGATTGGCCAGGAGACTCTGGTAATTCTCCCGGGATGGAAAAAAATACTGTAGAGCGTGCTTCATTTCTAGCGCCGCGCTCCGCGCCCGGTTCTGAGCGTGCGCACAGTTGAGCAATTGTGCGCTGCGGAATCTTATTATGTAGTAGTGAGAAGGGAGATGAGTGTACTACTCTGGCTACTCTGCCACCATGGCATTGCCCTGCAAGACAGAATAGATGTATAGATGTCAGGTCTTCCCCAGCCTACCTCTGCAGCTGTATCTTCAGGGTGGTCACATGGTGGACGTCCTGCAGCATGTCAGCTACTGTGGCATCAGGGGCGTCTGTGACACAGGACAGAGGGACGGGGTTCCACCTGCCCACCTGGATCAGACCTAAACACAACTCTCACACACACACACACACACACAGTCGCATATGTACGCATGCACACACACACACACACACACACACACACACACACACACACAGTCGCATACGTACGCATGCACACAGACACACACGCACAGTCGCACAGACATGCGCATCCACGCGCGCGCACACATGTGAGAGACAGAGTTATTAAACTAGTAGTTTTGTATTTTTCATTCGTTTTTATTTTGATTGATTTTTGTTTTCAATTCAGTTTAGTTTAGTGTGTGTGTGTGTGTGTTTGTGTGTGTGTGTGCCGTACCCTTGGCCTGTGCGGCGGAGCTGTGCGAGTAGCCCAGTGTGAGCAGGGCCATCTCGATGAGCTGGTTGAACAGCAGGTCTCTCCTGACCAGCACAAACTCAGCATGCTCCTCCGTCTTCTCGCCCTCCACCAGGCTCTCCCTGTGCTCCACCACGCAGAACACAGGCAGCAGGCTCCCTGAGGTGACACAGAGACACAGCGCACCGTCAAGCACACAGCACCGTCCAAATGCTGTACACCAGGGGTGTCAAACATACAGCCAGGGGGCCATAACAGGCCCGCCAGAGGGTCCAGTCTGGCCCACGGGATGACTTTGCATTGAGAAGTCTTTTCTGTATTCATCACTAAATGGTCAACTATTTTCAGCACCCTTGAATATAGAGAATTGCACAGTTGGCGTCAATTGTATGTCCAGTTACAGACAGTAAATTTGATAATCTCACTATTATAAGTTTGAGTTCTGCGGCGTGCAGGGCATGCTAGAAATGAGAGCGTGAAGCGTGCAGTATTTCTAGTTCATATGATAGGCCTATGGTAGCTGGGACAACCCTATGTAAAAATGTGTTCTTAAAATGTACCCGTAATTCTTTACACTAAAAGAAAAGTGAAATTTTTGAGGTGTTGTTATTTAGCTACAGGTTATTATGCATTGAATTTCTTTGTCTGACCCACTTGAGACCAAATTGGGTCACATGTAGCCCGTGAACCAAAATGAGTTTGACCCTGACACAGTAAGAATATAGTGGGAAAGCACAGTCGGTGTCACATGGGAATATTATTCAGTCGCAAATGTGTCAATCTTTTTTGAGGGTTGGTTGTCCCAGGCAAAAGCAAGTCTTAGCTGACCCAATAAGTCAGGTATTTGGGCAACTTATGTATAACATAATGGTCAATTTCATTACCAGTTCAATAAAATTGTTTTCTTTCACAGGTTGTTATGTTTTCCCATAACCTGACACTGGTGGTTCATATCTCATGATCTCGCGTGAATCCAGCTGCCTCACAAGGTTAGTTTTCCCAATGCAAATGCATGAAATTCAAGTTTGTGAATTTGCTTTTGATATTATAAACAACAACAAAGAGGCACGTGCGCTTCCTCCTGTCCCACCATAATCACAATACATATTTTTAACAAAACCATTTATGCTGATAAAGGCAGTGATTAAACAATTAATGCATTAGCAAATTAAAATCAGTTTTTCCTCGTTAATATGTAAATGTACATGCAGCAGCAAGATGCTCCAAAGTTGAACAGATCATCCAGAAGTCTAGAGGGGGAACCTGTGGCATGGTGTATAAAGTTCGATCATGCATTGCCCCCGATTTATTGCGTTCACAAGAATGTCCTCACACGCACACATACACACGCACCACGCACACACACACACACACACACACACACGCACACACACAGTCCACCACAAAAACAATATTTTACAAACAAGAACCTGCCTCCTCGTTGTGCATCTGTACCCCAATGCCCCTCTTACTGTACCTCTCTTGCCCTGTGGCCTCAGTGCAGTGGGTTTGAGGGCCAGGCCGGGGGGGTTGGCTCCCGGACTCCCCTGCCGGCTCCTGTCCTGGAGTGAGGCTCCCGCTCCGTTCTGCTCCAGACGGGCCAGCTTGGTAGGAGGGGGCCGGGCGTCTGCCGCGGGATCACTGCCCTCCGGCGACTTGGCTCCGTTGCACAGGGCATCCATCTGGGGCTCTCACACCAACACCTCAGGTCACACACACCTGAGCGTGACAGAGAGAGAACAGGTGACACTGGGGAAAAGAGATTCTGAGATTTTATACTCCTACGTATACGTTTTGCTGATATTTGTAGTATCCTACTAGAATTTATTACAGGATTACTATAGTTATTTTTCACAAGGGTAGCATCCATGCTTCTAAAATTTGTTGACAGCAAAATAAATATTGATACTGGGTGTCAAGAGTGTGTGAAAGAAAAATGAAAGAACATCAGTTACTACAAATACAGCAGTAGAATAAGTATAGGGTTCTGTGCTTAATTAAAAGACACGCACGCACGCACGCCTACACACACACACACACACACACACACACACACACACACACACACACACACACACACACACACAGCATACTCAGTGTGGATATCCTGACCTTCACAAAGGTGCGGCGAGTAGGAAAAAGCCTACAGGAAAAGTCCAGTGAATGCTGCAGCGTTTCCCATAATAAACCTGCCGTGCGCGGTGCTTTCCAGGCGCGTTAACAGCTATCCAGATTATCTTCAGGACCTAAATGCGCGCAGAACCCACGTCCGTTTCCGGCGAAGTTTGATCAAGGCGAAACCAACCTGTTCCAGGCGGCACCGCGTGCATGTCGGTGCTGTTATCATCAACTAGCCCGTTCTTCCAGCAGACCTCCGCTGTACCCACATGTTATGGTTGCTGCGCTGTTTAGCCTTTCATGTAGTTGAGGACCAGAGACCGCTTTCTCTCGCCGTCGCGATGCCAAGATGCGCCCTTTCACTTACGACTGTCGTCTCTAGACTCTATTCAACATCGACGTTATCTATCTCGTATTCACCTTCGTAGTAGTTTTGCCCCCATCCTCTCTTGTTGCTGCACCGCTCTCTCCGTTGTAACGACAGACTGGCCTTAGCGCAAGTTCAGAGCGACCTCCCATCCAGAGCACCGGGACACGCTGCTGCTACTGTGGATCAAGCTGGAGGGAGAACAATGCAGCCTCCATCCAGATGTCCTACCACATATTATTGTTAGCCTACATCACTGACTCCAGGACAGCTTGTTGGTAACGTTAACACTTGCCTATGCGCGCGTACGAGAGAGAGGGAGAGAAATAGGGAGAGAGAGAGAGAGAGAGAGAGACATAAATACACGGACCCAGCTGCATTACCATAATGGTGTAATAATGAATTCACTAGCGCGCTCTGCCTCTGTAAATGTATTAAATGTGACGCATAAATGTATTTATTATTTTCTGCCTGCCGCATGCTGCACGCACTTCTTATTGTCTGTAGGGTATTCCAGCTCTCCATGGAAACAAAGTGGAGCAGGACAGGGTGGATCTGTCTCTTATTAACTTTTCAACACCGACGTGTTATTGTCACAAGATTACCCCTTGGCTCATGTTTAATAGAAGACAGATGAAAGCAACTGTTTGGGCTGGGGATTTTGTTTTATATCCCATATATTATGGTAGACATTGTAGGATAGAAAGGGGTACTATTACTATATGCTTATGGTATAGAGCTGGGGTTCAATTTAGAATGTTTATGTTGTAAACTTGAAACCGTCTATAGCCTGCTATGCTATGCTATACTATTATTAATATAGACTATACTAATAACATACTAGGCCTACTATTACACTATAGCATAGGAGGAAGTTAGGGTACTAAATTGTATAAGATGCAGTAACATACTATACTACACAAATACTATACTATAGGCTACAATAGGGTAATATAATGTAAGATAGCGTACTATAGGCCTACTACACTACGCTATTATAATATAATAGTATAGTATACAACACGTATAGGTACTATACTATACTACAATATACTATAGCATACTACTATACTATACCCCACACTATCCATACCATACCACACTATAGGATATCCCTCCCAGGTGACTGCCAGGTGTAGCTCATTGATCCCCTTCAAAGCACAGTGTAAAAATAGTTGTAGAAGTCTAGACACACCTCCTAAAGCACCCAAAAGAGCAGAACGCACTAAAAAGAGACATACAGAACAGACAACAGAAAGAAAAAACAAAATCACTTTACCTCGACGTTTTGATCGAGCTGAATTATTCTATTTCCACAGACATTAGGTTAGTCGTGGTCCGTTCCAGAGAAGAAGAGAGGTCCCAGCCAAAGTGTCTGCAGACTTCCACCATGCAGCTGGCTGGAGATGGGACGCACTTCACCTCTGGAGCTGTCACCCCCAAAACACTGCCTGATATCTCACTGAAGGTATATAGAGGATGCCCTTCTCCTCAAACACATCACAAAGTAGGGGGAGGAGTGTGTGTGTGTGTGTGTGTGTGTGTGTGTGTGTGTGTGTGTGTGAGAGAGAGAGAGAAAGAGAGAGAGATCACTCCAGATATATGATTCAAAGGGAACTGTCTTGCCCGTGAAGTGTTACTGCCATGGTTACAGGTCCATCTTTTAGAGCGAGAGAGACCATGTAGACGGGTGCATGGTGTGCAGTGAAGAAGAGCATGTTGCGGGAGAGAGAGAGAGGATGTGCTACTACTTTTGGCTAATTAAACAAAGTGAATTAGCCATCTCCCCAGCCAGAACGAGTCATGGCTGCTTACACATCATTCATGGTAACTAATTCAGAGAGAGAGAGTGAGTGAGAGAGTTGTCTCTCAGCCCGCCGCGTGTGTGTGTTGTGTACATCCATGCAGCCACAGGGCCTAGGTGTGTTTAAGTGAAAGTCTAAAAATATATCGTTCTTCGTGTGTGCATGTGTGCATGTCCCTTTAAATGTTTATATGTTTGCATCTCTCTCTCTCTCTCTCACCCCCCCCCCCCCCCTCCTGTTTTATCACTGGCTTGATACCTCGTCAATGAGGCTGGCATGCTAAATGATAATTAAGACCATTACACGCTCATGGAGCATGCTAGCGGCGCGGCAGCAGCAGCAGCAGCAGCACACAGCTCTCTCACTCAGAGCCTCATCTCTGGGGACTCCCTACTACTCGCACGGTCGTGTATCTCTCCAAATTAGGTTAGATTTTCATTCCACCTCATTCGCCATGGATGTGATGTGGTTATTATAAAGTCATGATATGGTTACTGGAGCCTGCTGCAGTCACACGGAGCGAGGCAGCACGTTGGCGGGTGAGAGGGGAACGGGATTGCCGACACACATGGGCTTGCATCCCGCACCTCTGTTCCTCTGGCGGATGGGCACATGTTCTACACTAAAGCAGTGATTCTCAACCTTTTTTTTTTTATAGAAGGACCCCTCATTTAGTCCACAGTAAAGACAGAGTGAAGTTTCTGGTATCATACTGTATGAAACTATGGAATGCATTGGTTGTCATGCTAGCTGAAGGGGGCTAAATAACACTGCAAAGTTATTGGGCTAACTTTTGGCCAGGGAAAAACCATTTTCAAAGGGGCCGTCTTTTTCATGGCATAATTTCTTTTGGCAGGTATGGTGTGTGTCTGTGTCTGTGTCTTTGTCTATGTGTTAAAATATCTGCAAATCTACAAACATCTCCCCCAGAAAACGCATTCTCACATGATTCTCAATCGGCATGACCTTTAGTCAAGAATAGGCTGTTAAAGAAAAGATTTGTTTTGGAAAAGATGATTTTGTGTTCTGCTTTTCCTCAGACGGCCCTCAATCCAATGTCGGTTCCCTATGGCCCTTTGAGACCCCCTGATCTAAGAATCAACATGAGCTATTGTCAGCCCACCAGCCTTCTTCGTCTTCACACACCTCCACCTCCTCGTTGTCCTGGCTCTAATCTGAACCATCTTAACCCAGAAACCTCCCTCTCTGCAGACGTATTAGATATCCATACAATAAGCTTATCGCTGACATTGTGCCAGAGCCGGGCAGGGAGGCAGCGCTCCCCTCCTCGGGTTTCCCCCTGATCTGGGGTGTGTATGGCCTCCTTGGTCTTATACTGTCCCGGCACAGGTATCAGGTATTAGCTGGGACACCCATACCCCGAGGTTAAGGTGGATTATCTATTGAACTCCTCAATAGAATTTGATTCCTGCAAGCGTATAAGTCTGTGGTCTCTTTTGGGGGAAAAAAGGGAGGTTCAAGTGTGAATTCAAGGAACTCCAGATTTCCGATTAGATTGTGCGCTTCCGATCAGACGTGAGAATCTCTATGCGCGGGCTGTCCTCCTAACCCGCTGTCATGAAAAACGGATGGGGTCGGTTTTGTGTGGAGAAGGAAAATAATTTTCCTGCGCTTATCTGTTTGAAAGGCATGAGGAATGGGAATAAAGAACAAAAGAATAAATAAAGACGCAGCCAGAGAGAGGGAGAGAGGAGAGTCTGGCAGACAGTAACAGCCGTGAAGCATTATGCATCGTTTCTCTGTGCTTGTAATACTGCAGGGCCTGAATGGTGTTTTTTTTATGAGTGAGTACTATATGATTGTGTGTGTGTGGGTGTGCACGTGTGTGTGTGTGTGTGTGTGTGTGTGTTTGTTTGTGTGTGTGTGCGTGTACATGCCGCACACATTTGATGTGTGCGCGTGTACCATTCCTATTAAGAGCCTTCATCAAAGTCTGTGGGTAAAATGATCTTATATCTTTATCACTGGAGAGCCGTGCCCACATCCTGTATAGCACCAGAGGGCATCATAAAAGGCATTATGTTAAAATGCTGGCATAGTGTTGCCTTTCTAACGCAGCGAGGGAGACTTAAAGCATAATTGCATGACTCTGTACTATAGAGGCATGAGGCCAGATCAGATTAGAGATTAAGCAGGCCTATTTCGAGTGAAACCAAAGACCACAGACTGCGTCAGAGGAGGGGTGTTGCATTTACAGAAGAATAGGACATCAGTCATAACGAATGCACACAATCTGTAGGTAAATTACATAGCACATGTGATTAGAAATCATATAATATATAGGTAAATTACATAGCACATGTGATCAGAAATCATATAATCTATAGGTAAATTACATAACACATGTGATCAGAAATCATAATCTGTAGGTAAATTACATAACACGTGATCAGAAATCATAATCTGTACGTAAATTACATAACAAATGTGATCAGAAATCATATAATCTATAGGTAAATTACATAACAAATGTGATCAGAAATCATATAATCTGTAGGTAAATTACATATCACGTGATCAGAAATCATATAATATGTAGGTAAATTACATAACATGTGATCAGATTTCATATAATCTGTAGGTAAATGACATAACATGTGATCAGAAATCATATAATATGTAGGTAAATTACATAACGTGATCAGAAATCATATAATCTGTAGGTAAATTACATAACACATGGGATCAGAAATCATATAATCTATAGGTAAATTACATAACGTGATCAGATTTCATATAATCTGTAGGTAAATGACATAACATGTGATCAGAAATCATATAATATGTAGGTAAATGACATAACGTGATCAGAAATCATATAATATGTAGGTAAATTACATATCACATGTGATCAGAAATCATATAATCTGTAGGTAAATTACAGAAGACGTGATCAGAAATCATATAATCTGCAGGTAAATTACATAACACATGTGATCAGAAATCATATAATCTATAGGTAAATTACATAACACGTGATCAGAAAACCTATAATTGCGCACTACTGGCTAAATGGTGTTGTGGAAGTGGTGGTCATGCATGTTTCTGTGGTATTTGTGGTAGAATCCATTTCAGTTTTCCAAAGTAACATTGAACTGTTATCGACCGTCATTAGATTGGTTCTAATATCTAACCTACAAATCTTAGTTTCCCATACTGCTTCCAAAGACTACTGGAGATTCTTAACCCTTTCCATATCAAGGACCCCTTCGTTCAGGCCACGGACCCCATTTTGTCCAGGATTCCTTCATTATCTGTATTCTAGGCAGACATAACAGTGACTCTATGACCAAAACAGTCATCCAAATGAAATAATGGTGGTTTTCCAATTCATCAATTTGCTGAGGACTCCCTGGAACTCCCTCCTGGGTGTCCCTAGACGCCAAGTTGAGAACCACTGTCCTTAGTTTTGTAAACCTGCCTCCAATCTAAACCTTTAATAGATTCTCTATTCTGCTTTTAAACCTTACTTTCCTATACTGCCTCCCTCCCCTGTTCTTCTTATATCTTACACTATAGGATCCTGGGTTGGGTTGGGCCTTTCTTCAAATACGCTTTGTTTGACTTTTTCAGATTAGGTGTCAAATGACTCCTGGACTCCTGTTCTACTGCTTTGCACCAGACACATTTATAGCCTTTGATTGAGTGCGTTGAATAATTGATTGATGGCTGACTGACTGCTGAATATTGTAGGTAAAAACACCCGGGCTGATCTGTGTGGGTTTAGACAGGCTTTTGGTGAGGTAACGCCGGGGGCCACAATGAGTCACTGCTACTCAACTATCCCTTCACTCAGAACTATGACACACACACACACACACACACACACACACACACACACACACGTGCACGTGCACACAAACACACACATGCACGCACACACACACACACATGTTTTGGAGCAGTGATCAGGGTTAAATGATGCGTTAAGCGCTTAATTGCTCAGGTGAAGCATCACTGTGTGTTGGCTGTCTGATTTAATTTAATTAGCTGACACGTTTATGGAAGTATCTCTCCATACTTAATTACTCCACAGAGTCTCACCTCAGGGAGATTATTCAAATATCTGTATATGTTTATGTATCTATTTGTTTTTGCACAAGGCCAATGAGGAGACATAGGGTCAGCCGGCCTCAGAGCGCCTGACTTCACTTTGTCAAAATGACATAACGGTTGAAACAGCCTCTTGTCTCCTGTTGAGGATGTGAGTAGGAGGCAGCTTGACTTCTGCTGTTTGCTGCCATGCTGTAGCACTGCTAGTGATGGGATTGACCTAGATTTCAGTTTGGTTCTGTCTGCTGTGTTTGGCTTGTCTCGGTGCATGTATACTGGTTCCAGCTATGTTGTTGCTTGCCAGGGAACTGAAGGTGCACATGGTGGTGATTTGTAGCATTTTACCATGAGGATTGTACTTGCAGATCTTTAGTTACAGTCCAACTTTGGAGAGTTTGGGTTTGCAAATAGTGATTTTGCAGTGGAGAAATTTCAAAATGCACACATTATTTCTTTAGACAGAAATGTATCTCCATACCAGTGAAGGGGTGACCCTCAAATTACAATGGAAGAGTTCATTTTCAAAATAGGCCCTCGCATCATTACCTGACACTCACCATTCAATATCTCTAGAGTACATCGGATTCAGATTGTGAAGGTGTTATCATTTTATGAAGTAAGTGTAACCTGTGTTGTATAGTCCCCCGCAGCTGGGAATCAAACTCGGAACCTACGGCATGGCAGAGGGATGCTCTAGTGAGGAGGCTAAAGCAAACTCATGGGCCCTAGTGTCTCTTGAGATATTGTGATTGAGGTTACCATGGATCATTTAGATATCATGATTATTTAGGTTTTGGTTATGAATCATTTTGTAAACGTAGCTGTCTACTGCCCCTTCCCCCCAGATTGTGACATCTAATTTAGGAATGAAACTCCTCTATTTTACTTTATTTGTTTATTCATTTGACTAGTTCATCTTTGCCTAGCCCAGTTTCCCTGTAGATCTCATTTTTAGAAGCGGCAGGTGCTGTTCTGAAAACTGGAACATTGTGAACCAATCTGCAACAGTCTACTGTGCTGCATGTCCTGAACTGCTCTCTTGAACTGAATGTATGGCCCTGTTGTCCCTATGCATGTGTGTCCATAGGTATTTATTTATTATTGTGGATTGACCATATGTCTCGGGATCAATGTCACCAAGACAAAATCCTGAACTTTCCCAACTACCTGCACTTGAGAACATAAGTTGAAAGTACTGCATCTCTTTACTGTCCACATGAGGGCGCTACCATGCAGCTGATAGGCCTGTTGGTTGAACATCTCCATTCGATCCTGTGTGTGTGTGTGTGTGTGTGTGTGTGTGTGTGTGTGTGTGTGTGTGTGTGTGTGTGTGTGTGTGTGTGTGTGTGTGTGTGTGTGTGTGTGTGTGTGTGTGTGTGTGTGTGTGTGTGTGTGTGTGTGTGTGTGTGTGTGTGTGTGTGTGTGTGTGTGTGTGTGTGTGAGTCTAAGGCTGTATTTCACCAGCGGGTGGCGCTAAAAACACGCGACATCTCCCTCCCTCTCTTTGTGGTCTGTGCGCCAGACAGCTAGGTGTGGGCTTGGAGAGAGAGCAGCCCGGACAGGTTGATAGTCACACTACCGATTCAGCAACGTAACAGGCCCGCAATGATCTCTTTCCGTAAGGATTTACTCAGTAATCAGGTGTGCAACTATATATTTAACTGTTTTTGCTTGATTTTCTGCTCTTTAACTCTACTGTCTGTGCGTAATTGTCTTTATGGGATTGATCTGAGATTAGAACAAATGCTGTTCTCTCTCGCTCTTTTTTCAAGCTCAATCTGTCCATTTCTATCTCTGCTTTCTCTATATCTCTCCCCAGTCTCTCTCTCTCTCTCTCTCTCTCTCTCTCTCCCTCTCTCTCTCTCACTCTCTCACACACTCTCTCTTGCGTAATGTCGCCAAGTTTATTGCACCGCAAGGAAGCACTGTTGGGCTGGTTGAGGTTCAACATCCCCAAATTCCATTGTCTCCATATGCACTGACTAATGTTAATGACTATTTTATGTTTACTAAATGCCAGTACCATATCAGGAAAAGGTTTAGAAGGAACACATATAATAAAAACCATCCATTCTTTCATTAACATGATCTTACTGCGACTTTTATCCATTACAGCAGCGATTATAGATGACTGCTATTTTTGGGCTATTGTGTATTGTGTCTCGCAGTTGCAGATCGATATTATTGCCTATTATGTGACAAAAATAAGCGTATGACGACAAAACAGCTTGCGATGATGAGAGTTTGTGAATTCAAGAAAGCTTAAAAGAAACAAGTGTAAAAGTAGAACCGATGTTTTTGGAAAATAGAGTAATAAATAGAAAACACACAAATTCGTAAAGAAATAAAAATTCATGAAAAGTTCTGTCTCTGATTTGCTGTAACAGTGTGTCTCTGATATACTGAAACATCCCCATTTGCGCTTTGATCACAGTTGTTGAGAGTGATTGATGTCTCCCACCATTGCGCGCTGTGGAGAGATGATCATTGAATCCAGCGGCATAATAATGGCAATGCTGACAGGGAGTCTCACTCTCTCACGGCCGTCCCTGGCTATTACCTGAATTGCACCTGCGGGCATCATTTTCTCTTGTCATTTCCACACGCAACATAGGCTCCAGAGTCGCACGGGTGCGCGCATCACATGCACTCTCCAGTGGATAGGCATCGTACTGTTCTTAGTTTACCGGACCCTGTTCCTCTATGGTTCAGTGGCTTTTAATGGGCGCACCTCACACGTTTGGACGACTTGCACCTTCTGTTCCGTAACTTTGATGGGGACTTCGACATCAAGGAGGGAAAATGCCTGTGATGAAGGGATTATTAGCGCCGCAGAACACGTTTCTGGACACTATAGCCACACGGTTTGACGGCACTCGTAAGTTTCTTTTCCCTAATGGTTATTTCTAAACCTCCTAATCTTTTTTTTGTTTTGTTTTGTTTTGTTTGAATGCATGAGCTTAGACATACATTGTATTTTCTGACGCAGTTAATGGGTCTATCTGCAAAAATCCAATTGTTAAACTCAATGGATTCTAACAGCTTCCAGTGTGTCATGAAACATGTAGACACAGTTTTGCACAGTTGCAGTTGTTCCACATTTCTGTTTGTTGTTCATGGTGCGCATAGCCTTTTAATTACATGGACCTCAGGGGGCACCTATAACACGCCAGTCTGCGCAGATATAGAGTTTAACTTCAGGGCAAAACAAAATTGTTTCACATCTCAAGAGGAGACAGCTAGTATAGAAAGCCACAGCGCTCCCTCAGTATAGCCTGTTAGCGCAATTAAGTTGCTGAGGCAGGCTTCAGCACCGCGGACAGCGACAGAGGGTTAACTCGGCGCCCACACAGGCTCCCAGTGACACAGCAGCCGTTCGGACAACTTGTTCACAAGTTACAGCCGCAATTCCTGTGGCATATCTTTGTACTGTTTGCACCTGAATAAATGCAGGTTTTGTGAGTCGTTCGTTCACACATCGCATCTGTGCGAAGTTCACATTTATTATCTCTTATCCTTGCACGACAAGTCCCGCGGTGAGCGCGATATTCCTCCCGCCGGTCTGAAAGCAGCAGTCCACTCCCATCTATCAAAATTAATTGGTTCGGCGGCAGCATTACAGCAGGCCTTTCCCTGGGCTGAGGCACACATGGACATTTTTTTTAACGACAACTATTGTCTGAACTCTCGCTTGTCTTGAGCAGTTCTTTTTTTCTAATGAGCAACTTCTGTTGCAGACTTTTTGAAATCAGCTGTCTTTTGTTTAGCGACTAAACAAAAGTCAACTGTAAAAATAACATAGCTGACTCATAGCTGACTGAGTTACTAGGCTACATGTAGGCTACTGTAGTCTACTTCCATTCCCTCATGGATGGAATGGAAGGGACCTGCCCAGGCCCAGGGGCCCAGAGCTCAGGAGGCCCATATAAGCCAGAGCCTCTTTGCAGGTCCACTATGTACCTTGGCCGTTGTGCCTGGGACGAAATGATCCCTCAGGGCTAAACCCTTTATTGTTTACAAATATTCCATATGTTTATAGACAATTACAGGGTTATTGTGCTTTTGGCTTTAATTGAGTGTACTGTCCTGCTCTGTAAATCTTGTGTTATTGAGAGAGGGTCCAAAATTAGCACCAGCCAACCAGACAAATGCAAGTGGCTGGTAGATTTGCTTCACTCAGCCAAAAAAACAACATTGAGAATAGCTGGTAAAATTTTAACATTCACTAGCCATTTGGCTGGTGGACAATTTTAGTCTTGGATAACTTTCACACACACAATACAGTTGCTTGGTACTTCTGACTTACACACATACTCTCTTCATACACGCAACTTTCTATTTCAAGTGAAACATAAGAGGGCTTCCGGCACTTTTCACTACCGCCGTACTTCCTCTTTGGAGTATATCGCTCAGATCCTGGGGGAGGTAATCTATTAGTGGCTGCCATATTTTCATAAAGTTGTTTTCATTATCTTTTATTCTGGCACTGAGTCTCTCCATAGGAAGTACTCTCAAGATTTCTCTGTACCACTGCGTTACAGATGGGGTTTTTTCTTGGATACAATTTAATAGTATACATCTTCTTGCCAGGAAGAGAAGTTTGTTTAATAACTTACATCTTTGCGGATCTACAGTAACACCCCTGATTTGGGAGGGAGCCCAAACAAAAACTGCCCAGGATCTAAGCAAATATGTTATTGTTGTTGTTGTTATATTTGCATATTATATTTGAATATTGCATATTCAGCTATGATAAAAGTGTCCAGTCTTCGGCTAATCGGCTCTTTGACGAAAATAGTGTATTACACACAGCATTTTCGTAGCCAATATTCATACGATTTCTTGCCATGCTTAAGCACGCCTGCCTAGTCCATTCATTATCTTGAATGAATGGAGCAGATACCTGCCACTACTGGTGTAGCTAACCCTCAATTATCTTAGGCCTAACGGTAATAATGGTAGCCTGCAGCCTGCAGCCTCTCCCCCCACCCCCTTCCCCCAGTGCCCCCTCTCTGGGACAATCTAGCCTACATCTGCTCTAGTTTGGTTGAACCACTTGATAAATGACTCCGAGCGTCACCATACTAATAATAGCGATGCATCTTTATTTCAGTCCCCACAAACAAATCCTCTGCAGGTCGAGCATGCCTGTATGCTCAGGTAGACTATATGGCAGCAGACACTTGCTGGCTTGGACAGGAGCTCTGTGCTAATAGCCTCTCAGGGGAATAAGAGTGGTACTACTGTACCTAGCCCGAATGGTTTGCCAAGCGCCGGTGAATGAACCGCTGTCCTTGAGCTGTAAGGTAGCAGAAATTAACAGTGGGTTTGAACCGTGAGACGAGGCAGACTGGAGGCGGCGAAGCTTGACGGGACAAATTGGGTCTGATGGCTTGGCCAGGAGCGAATAGAAGGAAAGGCCTGGGATCACTGCTAGATGATCCCATTTGACGTCATCCAGAGCCTAGGCAGACGGGTCAGACCTGCAAACGGGCCGTGATAGGAATGGATGTGAAATAAATGAGAGGAGGCCTCAAGTCAATCATGCATGCGCTCAGAGCAGTTCTGCATTCATTAGTCGCCTTTTAAAAGAGATTCTTCAGACTTTTTCAACCGCCGCACTCGACGGAGATATTTTCCCCTCCTACGCTACGATGCAGTCTATTTAAATATATTTGATGTGGTGACCCATGGGGTGGCCTAGTGGATACAGAGACTGGCCCGTAAAGTATCACGCTTACAGGTATACATAAAATTGAATGTGGGCAATGTTTGTTTGTGTTCGGCCACAGCTATGCCGTTTTACGTGCGATCGGGCTGAAACCTTCAGAGTGTGTAAAGGGCATCCGTGCAGGTGACCTGACGCTGACGGAGCCAGATTAATTAGAGCAGATTAATTATCCTAATTAAAAAATGCTCTAAGGCTGATTGCCCTAAGGCTGAGGCCATAGTATAGTGATGAAGTCATCAGTGATGTCATCAGTGTGAGGCTATATAAGAGAAGTCTGAGGAAGGGCATGCTGCCCGAAACGTAACCACCGGTGTCAAATAAAAACACCTAAACTGGAGCCTTTGCAGTGTGCAAGCTTTATTTATTTTCTATATAAGAGAAGGGAGTGTAGAATCGGGAGGAACCAGACGGAGACGATGTCTTCCACCCCTTGGCTGTGCGGGTGACCTAATGGAGCCGGATTTCTTAATTAGGTGATTGCCCTAATTACGATGTCATAGAGCAGGCGAGGCCACGACACGCAGTGGTCAGTGATGTCATAAGAGCAAGTGAGCTACGGGCAGCCTAGTAGTTTAAGAAGCCAACATCCGCAACATCCACAATGGTCATTTGGAGGGCGAGGAGGAGAGTCCACTCTGTTCTACAGAATCCTCCCGCATCACATGACTTTGGCTAAGTTGCTCTTCATTATGAGACTAATTAGTAGCCCACTGTCTGACACTCTGAAGGGTAACATCAAAATGAGAGGAACAGTGTTGATCTTCTACAATTAACTTTTTTTAACAAGTTTTTTTTTTGCCCTTGTGAAATATGTTTTGGGGCATTTTGGATAATTTCCAGGCCAATTTTCATCACTTTGCTCAAGTGTATCAGTGTGCATATAGTACGTTGTTGGGTCCCCTTATTCTTCGTATGTTAAATCACTCTAGAGATGTGGGCACTTTACCAAGTTCACTTTACCATGGCAAAATTTCTGTAATACTTAAAAAGGATCGCGATCCTACATTAGTCTCCTCATATAGACCTATCTCTCTCCTTCCAGTTGAAACAAAACTATTGAGTAAAATACTTTCAAATCGTCTCAAAGGTCACATTGCTAAAAAATTTCACTCAGATCAGACTGGGTTTATTCCCAATCGACATATATACTTTAACATGAGAAGACTTTTCAATATTATGTATAGTCCCGCCCGTAGTACAGAAGACTCCGTTGTGATCTCCCTTGATGCCGAAAAGGCTTTCGATCAAATGGAATGGCCCTATATGATGTCCGTTCTAGCTAAATTTGGTTTCGGGGACTCTTTTAGTAAGTGGATAAAGGTAATTTATAAAGAGCCCACATCCTCCGTGATTACCAACCAAAACATTTCTAATTCCTTTCGGCTATATAGAGGGACACGCCAAGGGGATCCAATTTCGCCGTTTATTTTCGCTTTAGCGCTAGAACCCCTGGCCTCACGTTTTATTTTATTTATTTTATTTAACCTTTATTTAACCAGGCAAGTCATTAAGAACAAATTCTTATTTACAATGGCGACCTGACAAAAGGCAAGCCTCTTGAGGGAGAGGGGGTAGGGACTAAAAGAAATAAAAAAAAACATTTAAAAGGACAACAGCACATATCCAACACATCCAACACACGTATACGGTTAAGTCCTGAAATACACCCAATAACATGTCAGGGTACCTCTCATAAGGTCTCGGCTTATGCCGACGATGTTATTTTATTCATTTCTGACCCCAAAGCTTCTATTGCCCCCTTGCTGGAGCTAATAAACACATTTGGCTCATTCTTGGGCTATAGGATAAATTGGGCAAAGAGTGACCTAATGCCTTTATCACAATTGGTAGATAAGGCATTCCTGAAGACTACCCCCTTCAAGATTGTCTTAGATAAATTCACTAGTCTGGGTGTTACAGTAACAAGAAAACTGAGCCAGCTATTGAAGCATAATTGGGATGAGAAAATGAAACAACTGGAGAGAAACATAGAGTTCTGGAAGAGCTTGCCTGTTTCAATGGTGGGCCGCATTAATGCTATAAAAATGGTAACGTTGCCTAGGTTCTTATACATCTTCCAGTGAGCATCCCTCAATCATGCTTTAAGAAGCTAGACTCTGTTGTTTCATCTTTCATTTGGTTTGGTAAGACGCCCAGAATCTCCAAAAAGCATTTGTGTAAGGATAGGAGTGAGGGCGGTTTTGGTCACCCACAATTTAGATCTTATTATTTGGCTGCTCATTTAAATATGTTTTCTTTTTGGCGTAGTTGCCTTCCTGGTTGTAACCTAGGAAAGATGCCTGGCTGGCTCCAGATTGAACATCTCTCTTGTAAGGGCTCATGTCTCCCAGCACTCCTTAATAGTCCAATAAGGATTAAAGGTGCCGTGTACGGGAATAATCCCATCATACATAACTCCTTGAAGGTTTGGTCTCAGGTGTTACTGACGCTGAAGGCCCCTAAAATGTACTTGGACACCCCTATATGCTCTAACCATGCATTTAGACCAGGTCTGGAGGATCCGGTCTTCACAGCCTGGAGGGAGAAAGGCATTGTCTCCCTGAGAGACTTATACATTGATAATTATTTCGTTTCTTTTCAACAATTGCAGCAGGCTTTTCAACTCCCACCATCACATATCTTCCGTTTTTTACAATTGCGTCACTTCTTAAGGGCTCATGTCCCCCAATATCAGCAGAAACCTAACCATGCTGCTTTGGATAGTTTTTTGTCCATTAAACCTTTCATTAAAGGCGCAGTGTCTCGTTTCTATGGCAGCTTTCAGAATGTAAATAGCCCATCATCAAATTGGTTTAAGGAGGGCTGCCAGAGAGAATTGGGCACTGAAATGACGGATGAGATGTGGGAAGCCTGTATCGACAATATTCACAGTAGTTGTATAAATGTTAGGCACGCTTTGATACAATTCAAAGTAGTGCACAGATTGCACTTTTCTCCCTCTAGGTTGCATAGGATCTTCAAAGATTCCTCAGCCCTCTGTGTGAAATGCTTGAAAGATGAGGGAACTCTATCTCATTTATTTATACAATGCCATAAGTTGCAAACTTTTTTGGGTAATTTATTTGATTTTCTCTCTAAAGCTTTTGATAAGGAGTTTCCTCCTGATCCCCTAACTGCACTGTTTGGTGTAGTTGAGCCGGGCAGGGTGAGAGATAGATATATGAGGCCCAGGCCATCTCTCTATCCACTCTGCTAGCCAGAAAACTGCTGCTACAGTCCTGGAAATCTGAGAATTGTCCTACATTTGATATGTGGCTTAAGGAAGTAGGAAATGTGTTGCATCTAGAGAAAATCCGATTTACTATCTCAAACCGAGAAGGGGTATTTCAGAAAATTTGGCAACCCATTGTCAACCTGCTGGGTAAATACAATGTATGAGACTGTGTCTTCCGTCATCTCCATATAACTTGCATCCGATATCATGTATCATACCTTTCTTGTGTATCACCACCATTTTGTTTTTATCTTATTTGTATTGTATTGTGTGTTCTGTATTGTATTTTTTGTGATGTCTTTATTTTCTTATAAAAATTAATAAACAAAGTTGTAAAAAAGATCACATCATGGAGTGCTTGAGTGACATCACTCAGCGCACAATTGCTCAAGTTCGCATGTCATAGACATTGTGACATCATCAGTGACATCACACTTGCTCGAGTGACCATCACTGATGATATCACCGAGTGCTTGAGTGACATGATGTCATAGACATTGTGACATCATCAGTGACATCATTACTGACTGACCAAAATCATCCCAAATCTCACAATGTAGACAGAGACACATATAGACAGACGGAACCCACTTACTAAATTGTATACAGTATGATGATGATGATGATGTTGGGAAATAGCTTGGTTCCTCTACTGTTTGTTGCATGACAGACCAATATTCATTGAGGTGGCATCTCTCGGCAGGCCTGGGAGTATAGTAAAATGTCTCCAGATGTACTGTTGGTACATGTCACTATCCAGTCATCTTGCAACCCACAATAGTAGACTCTTTGACAGCTTTTTTAGGTCCTGGGCAGACTGGGAGAGGGTCAGCAACTGTATCTATTTCATTTCGATCTGTTTAGTTCTGACTCCGTGGGTGGTTTGAATATTAAAAAACGCTCCATGTTCTTCAGTTAACAGGCCAGCTAGCTTGCGCTGCCTGTCACTGAGGTAAATAATGCTAGTAGGAGGAGGGTGCGGGGGGTGTGTGCAGGTACCGATGCCTAACTGGCGATTTCCGAGGCGTGCCATGCAAATATAGAGTAATAACATTAAAATGCAGAAAGTTATCTCTTTATTTGACGGGGACATTTAAAAGCCCCCTGTCATCCATTTTGCCCCGAGCCGCCATTAATTTGTGACCCTGTGCTCTACCTCTACCGTCTGTGCGTTATAGAATGACAGACACAAACGCCTCCTGATCACTGTGTTGAGTTCAGCGTGTCCCTGTTTGCCTATATGTGCTGTATCCAAAATAACAGAATGTGTCTGCAGCAGTGTAGCCTAGGTCTGCACTGTGACGGCTGCTGTGACACCCGCGCCCTGTCATCACGACTTCAGCGTGACATCCAGGAGACTAGTCTTCACCTGTCCATCACCGGAGCCCGATTTGGTGCTGCGCTGCTCGTTAAAATCGTATCACTTATCCCACAGTACAGTACTTATTTGGGGAGTTCATTCCCAGTATAACTACTGCTGACACCCTTTGGAGCATGCAATCACTGTCTGTCTGTCTGTCCATCTGTATGTATGTGTGTGAGTGTGTGTGTGTGTTTCCGCCATCTGATGGCTGCTGTGGGTAGTGCTATCACTAATTACTGATACCACGTATGCTCATTTGGGGAGTTAATTACCAGTATAGCTAGTGCCGACAGCCTTTGGAGCATGCAATCACAATCGGCCTGTGTGTGTGTGTGTTGTGTGCCACCTACTGGCTGTTGTGGGTAGTGCTATCACTAATTGGCCCATTTAATCGGCCATAATGACCTAATTAATATATCCTCACCTTCTGGACCTCTGCTGTCAGTCCGACGGTGGCCAAGAAAATAGAAATCAGAGATAGATAGATAGATAGATAGACAGACAGACAGACAGACAGACAGACAGACAGACAGACAGACAGACAGACAGACATACAGACATACAGACAGACATATTAAGTAGGTTTGCTCATTTATGTGTAAGATATATACCGTATTCATTTTCAGAAGACAAAACCCCCCATTATTATTCTGTTTCAATGTGTTATCATTATGTCACCCCCTGACT